>NW_003852491.1:314746-317525 GCF_000181295.1 Otolemur garnettii
TTGTTGTTTGGCGGGTCCAGGCTGGGGATTCGAACCCGCCACCTTAGGTGTACGTGGCCGGCGCCCTAGCCGGTTGAGCTATAGGCGCCGAGCCGAGAAATTAAACTCTTAAGGAATTTAGCTGATCTTCTTTAAAGTACTTTGTGTAGTAAATCTCCAAACTTTTTTTTAAATTACAGCATTGAAAGACCTGATTCTTCTTGAATTAGTACAATCAAAATGGATTTCAATTTTTTTTTTTTTAGACAGTCTCTCTATGTCGCCCTCAGTAGAGTGCTGTGGTGTCACAGTTCACAGCAACCTCCACTCTTGGGCTTAAGTGATTTTCTTGCCTCAGCCTACCAAGTAGCTGGGACTACAGGTGCCACAATGCCTACCTCTTTTTTGGTTGTAGTTGTCATTATTGTTTTGGCTGGATTTAACCCGCCAGCTCTGGTGTATGTGGATGGTGCCCTAGCTGCTGAGCTACAGGCACCGAGCCTGTTTGCTTTTTCTTTCTTTTTTTTTTTTTTAGAGACAAGTCTCACTTTATTGCCCTCGGCAGAGTACCATTGTGCCACAGCTCACAGCAACCGCGTCTGCCACAATGCCCGGCTATTTTTTTTATTGCAGTTTGTCTGGGGCTGGGTTTGAACCTGCCACCCTTGGTATATGGGGCCAGCACCCTGCCCACTGAGCCACAGGCACTGCCTTTTTTTTTTTTTTTAATGGCAGTCTCACTCTGTCACCCTCAGTTGAGTGCTGTAGTGTCACAGCTCACAGCAACCTCCAGCTCTTGGGCTTAGGCAACTATCTTGCCTCAGCCTCCCCAGTAGCTGCGACTACAGGTGTCTGCCACAACACCCAGCTATTTTTTGTTGCAGTTTGGCTGGGGCTGGGTCAAACCGCCCGCCCTCGGTATATGGGGCTGGCGCTGTACTCACTGAGCCACAGATGCCACCCACCTGTTTTCTTTTTTAATTGAACTTTACTAAGCATTTTAGGAATTATACTCTACTCAATCATATTTCCTTTATTTTTCTTTTTCTAAAAGTTTACTTTTACAATGGTGATGGAAATTACATATTTTATGTTCTCCTACATTTACAATCCACTTAGCTTTCTCTCACTCTTATACACTTGAATGAGTGCGTACCTTCAGAGCAATATTTCCTTTACCATTTCTGTTATGTTCATATTTTAAAAATCATAAAAGGCAGATTGTTTAATGTACATTCTTGAATTCTTAAATACCTCCAATTTTGCAAGCATTCTTTATCTGGGCTGTTAGATACATGTGTGATTCATAAAATGAAATAGGGTTGGCTATAGTTATTTCTTGAGTTGGCATTTACGGTCTTCTGGCCTTGTCATCTGTCTCAGGAAAAAATCCAGCAAACCTTACTGTCATACACATTATTGTAGATATTATGGTTTGAGGAAATTCTCTTTCCTTTTCTTCAGAACTCTTTTTCCTGTTTTAAAGCTTTTAATTTAGCAATCACTGACTGGAACTTTATTTATTTTATTATTATTATTTTGTGGGGGGAGGGGTTGCAGTTGCACTGTTTTATTTTTTTTTTATTTTTTGAGACAGAGCCTCAAGCTGTCACCCTGGGTAGAGTGCCATGGCATCACAGCCCACAACAACCTCCAACTCCTGGGCTTAAGGGATTCTCTTACCTTAGCCTACCAAGTAGCTGGGACTACAGGTGCCCCCCCACAGTGCCCAGCTATTTTTTGATTGTAGTTGTCATTATTGTTTGGCAGGACCGGGCTGGATTCGAACCTGCCAGCTCTGGTGTATGTGTCTGGTGCCTTAGCCACTTGAGGTATAGGCACTGATCCTGCAGTTGTCATTGTTTAGCTGGCCTGGGTCAAGTTTGAACTTGACCCTTGGTGTATGTGTCTGGCGCTAGAACCACTGTGCTATGCAGGCTGAGCCTGACCTGGAACTTTAAGTAAACGCTTGAGTCTGCTGTTGCATTCTTCAGTGCTTTTAAGTAGTTATTTTGACCTCTTACGAAAATTTCTAAATTATCAGATTTCTAAATAGCTTCACACAAAAACTAATAGTAATCTGAAAAGACTGCTTTCTCGGATTCTTCCCACCCTAAAACTCTGCTTCCCCACCTAACCCCCCAAATTCTGATAATTTCCTAGCAAAATTGTTTATGTAGTCCATTCTTAAGAATTCTATAAAGGATGTCACCATTTTATTATTTTAGACCTAGTTGGCATCTGTGCTATCCTGATTTAGAATCAATACAAATCTAAGCCCTAGTGCTCTTTTGGGTCTGATTCTGTACACTTCTGTAGATAGATGTTCACTGGGATCCAAAAGATTGAAACACAAAGTATTTGAAAATCAAAAGTATGCAGGGTGTCCATAAAGTTTATGTGCAATTTAAATTTTTTGTTGTTGTTGTTGTTGCATATGAACTTTATGGACACCCTGTTTTCCAAACATCAAATTAAACCTATGTCTGCATAAAGTTTAACTAGATGAGATAGTAATCATTATTTTTCCACTTGAAAACTTGCTTAGAGTGTCTGAACATTAAGAACTCTGTGCATATTTCTAGGCAGATTATACACTGGTGCTTTTCTATTTACAAATTAAATATTTCCAATAGAACTCTTTTTTTTTTAAGTATTCTTTTGAACCAAAAAATGAACACAAAAATGATTGATTTATGGTTAGTTTATCACATTTTTTGAAGAGTATTTTTTTTTCTTTTTCTTTTTTTTTTTTTTTTGAGACAGAGCCTCAAGCTGTCCCCCTGGGTAGAGTGCCGTG
>NW_003852491.1:318185-320289 GCF_000181295.1 Otolemur garnettii
AGAGTGCCGTGGCATTACAGCTCACAGCAACCTCCAACTCCTGGGCTCAAGCGAGTCTCCTGCCTCTGCCTCCCAAGTAGCTGGGACCACAGGCGCCGGCCACAACGCCCGGCTATTTTTTGGTTGCAGCTGTCATTGTTGTTTGGCAGGTCCGGGCTGGGGATTGGAACCCGCCACCTTAGGTGTACGTGGCTGGCGCCTTAGCCGGTTGAGCTATAGGCACCGAGCCTTTCCAGTCTCTCTTTAAGAAAAAACAAATTTATTGAGATATAATTCACATGAAATGTATAATTGAATGCATTTTAGTATATTCAGAGTTGTGCCCCCATCAATCATGGTCAATTTTAGAACATTTTTATCACTTCAAAAAGAAACCATATGCCTTTAGCTGTTAGCTCCTCAACTACCCCAGCAACTACCTACCAATTTACTGTCTGGCTCTATGTAATTTACCTATTCTGGGTATTTTATATAAATGGAATCATATAATATGTTGTCTTTTGTGACTGGCTTTTACTTAGCATAATAGTTTCAAGATTCATTTATATTGTAGCGTTTTTTTTATCATTTTTATCATTTTTATCACCAGATATTATATTGTGTGGATATGCCACATTTTATTTATCCATTCATCAGTAAATGTACATTTGGAGTGTTTCTGCCTTTTGTGGCTATTATGAATAATGCTGTGAACATTCATGTACACACTTTTGTGTGGACATGTTTCATCTTTCTTGCATATACAGAGTGTCCATTAAGTTTGTGTGCAGTTTACAATGTAAAACTATTTTAAACTGCACACAGACTTTATCAACAACCCATATACCTAACAGTGAAATTGCTAAGTTATATGGTTATTCTGTGTTTAACTTTCTTTTGCCAGACTGTTTTCCAAAGTGGTCATACCATTTTACATCCCCATTAACAGAGTATGAGGATTCAACTTTCTCTATATCCACACTAACACTTATTTGTGTTTTTTATTATAGCCATTTTATTTGATATGAAGTAGTTTCTCTTTGTGGTTTTAATGTGCATTTCCTGATTACTAATGATGTAGAGCATCTTTTCATGTGCTTATTGGCCATTTTCTGTATCTTTTGGAGAAATGTCTGTTCACATCTTCTACCCATTTTAATTGGATTTTTTTGTCTTTATTATCAAATTTTAAGAGTTCTTTATATGTTCTGAATACAAGTCATTGTGAGACATGTGAGTAAATGAAGTAAAGCCCTTAACACATAGTTTAGCACATAATAAATGTTAAGAGAGTAGCTTTTATTGTTATTTTTATGACCCATTTATGTCACTTATTAACTGATGACCTTAAGAAAGTTTCTTTTCTTTTTTGTTTATAAAAAGGATATTATAATATTGGGTAGAAATACTCAGCGAGGTATCTTCTGGGGGAAAAATGCCAAGCACTATTTCTGACACATCTAGAAAATGTTAGTTGAAGCAGAATGTATAGGGAATATTTAGAAAATTAGGTATGGAATTTTGGCCTTTGTCATATAATTAGTAGGGTGCTTTTAAAAGTTCATGAGCAGGGAGATAACATAAAATTGGTGTTTTGGCAATATTATCAGCAGTGTGATAGGATTTGTGATTCAGCTGTACATATCACCTCTTAGAGACCTTTCATTAACCACCCAGAGAATCTAAGACAGTGCTCCCCTCCTCATTAATGCCTTACTCTCTATCATTTTGTTCCTAGAATTTATGACTCTAAAGTTACTTAGTTTATTAATATGTTTTACTTTTTTTTTTTTTTTTGCTTTCTTCACTAGAACATAAGCTTCAAAACTTCATGAGAAAAGGGTTGTTGTCTGTCTTTCTTCTGAATCCTAACCCCTAGAATAGGACCTAGCATATGGGAAGACATTTAGTATATATGTTGAATGAATGAAATATAAGGAGGGGATTGGAAGGAGTTAAAAAATTATTAGGAAAATTTCAATATTGGGATATGAAGAGCTGGACTAGAGGCTTGGCGCCTGTGGCTCAAGCGGCTAAGGCACCAGCCACATACACCTAAGGTGGCAGGTTCAAATCCAGCCTGGGCCCACCAAACAACAATAATGGCTGCAACCAAAAAATAGCC
>NW_003852491.1:320522-323438 GCF_000181295.1 Otolemur garnettii
TTTTTTTTTTTTGCAGTTTTGGGCCAGGGCAGAGTTTGAAACCCACCACCTCCAGTGCACCGGGCTGGCGCCCTACTCCTTTGAGCCATAGGCACCGCCTGAAAGATAATTTTTGACAAGTTAGAGGAGATGATATGAGGCAAGCAATAGGAATGATTTCCAAGATTTTCAAACTGGCTAAATGAAGCAGTGATGGTATCATTATTACTAGTACCTGCCTTCATCTCCTTTTGTAACTTTTTATGTCTTGTCTGAGACTATTTTATCTAATTTTTTTTTTTTTGAGACAGTCTCACTTTGTTGCCCTGGGTAGAGTGTGCCGTGGCATCATAGATCACAGTAACCTCAAACTCTTGGGCTCAAAAGACCCTCTTGCCTCAGCCTCCTGAATACCTGGGATTATAGGCACTCGCCACAATGCCTGGCTAGTTATTCTGTTTTGTTTTATTTTTATTTATTTATTTTTTAGTAACGATAGGGTCCTGAGCTCAGGCTATCCACCTGCTTGGCCTCTTAAGGTTTATTTTTTAAGCCCTACCCTCAAGAGGGAGCTGGGACAGGGACAGGGTGTGGGTTATGCCCGAGACTTTAAACAATACCTCCATATATGGATAGGCAGTATATATTTGAATGAATTAAAAATACAGGCAATCAGAAGATTACATCTTTTTTTTTTTTTTTTGAGACAGAGTTTTACTATGTCGCCCTCTGTAGAGTGCTGTGGCATCACAGGTCACAGCAACCTCAAACATTTGGTCTTAAGTGATACACTTGCTTCAGCCTCCCAAGTAGCTGGGACTACAGGCACCCACAACAAAGCCGGGCTATTTTTTGTTGCAGTTGTCATTGTTGTTTAGGTGGCCCAGGGTGGGTCGAACCCACCAGCCTTGGTATATGTGTCTGGCGCCACAACCACTGTGCTACGGGCACAGAAGGTTACATCTTAAGTGCATTGTTTGTTTAATATTACTATAGCAGATGAAGAATAAGGTTAAAATTCTGGAAAGAATAAAGGGCCTTGGAATTTACAACATTTAGGAAGGAAAGAACCAACTAAACAGAAGAGACAACCCTAGGAATAGGAGAACTGTAAAAATTTCCTTTCAAGATTAAGCAAAGACAGAGCTAGTTCTAGGAAGGAGAAGATAGCTACTAATGTTATATGCTTCAGAAAGTTGAAGAAAATTATAATTAGAAAAAAATTTTGGATTTAGAGATGGACAGGATATGAGCAGTTTGGGAAAGAACAATTTAAACAGAGAATGAAACAAAAGTCACATTACAAAGGGTGTGAGGAATGGGTGGACAATGAGGATAAATTTCACCCACAAAGCTAAAGAGAAAAGAGATAATCTAAACTAGAGTCATTTAAGGGATGTGTACCTTGCCTGGTTTTATTTCCTATAAACACAGAAACATATTTTGTAGAGAAAAATCCATAATCAAAGACAACTGTCAGATTTTAGTATACACAAGAATAACATGTATTTTGTTTAAAATACATTTTGCTAGCACCACTTAGAGAAAATTTTATTCAGTAAATGTGGAGACTAAGACATTCTTAAAACAAATAACAGTCCACCACCACCACTACCTAGCCTCCAACCCACACCCAGGAGATTCTGATATAGTTAAACCCTATGACCACATACTAAGACTAACACTGGTTCAGGGAGTAATTGAAGTTAATAGAAATGGGTAGAAAGGGAATTAGATTAGATTTTTTAAAAAGCCAAAGTGTAAGGGTTAAGCTTTGGGAAGAAGGAGTTCATCTTCATTTTATTTATTTATTTATTTATTTATTTATTATTTATTTAAGACAGAGTCTCACTATGTTGCCCTAAACCAGGCGTCCTCAAACTATGGCCCACGGGCCACACACAGCCCGCCTACGACATTTATCCGGCCCGCTGGGTGTTTTTACCACTGCTGCCTGTCCTGCTTGGCAGCTGACTCCGGGCCCGCAGTCCAGCCCTCCAGTGGTCTGAGGGACAGTGAACTGGCCCCCTGTTTAAAAAGTTTGAGGACCCCTGCTGGGCTTAAGCAATTCTCTTGCCTCAGCCTCCCAAGTAGCTGGGACTACAGGCGCCTGCCCCAATGCCTAGCTATTTATTATTGTTGTTGTTTAGCAAGCCTAGTCCGGGTTTGAATCCACCAGCCCTAGTGTATGTGGCTGGCACCCTAAACACTGAGCTATGGGCGCCAAGCCTAAGAGTTCATCTTTAAAACAAATAGGAAGAGATGGTACAAGAGAAATTTTGAGTGATGAACTGAGAGTTTCAGACGGGTTTTCAGGTGGAGAGGAAGGCAAATGAGGTTGCTTCATTTGCATAACCTTGATTTTTTTTTTCTCCCTTTAAGTGGGAAGAAAGGTTATCTACTCTGGGCAGATAAGGAGAACTTGGAGAGCCTGAAAAGATTTGGAACAGCTGTTGTGGGGGATGCAGCAGAGTCAGCAGAGGAGGAACATAAGCATCACTGAGCAGTGTTAGGGTTCTGTTAAGTAGGTGGCATGAGTTTATAGTGGACCTAGTCAGCAGTATTTGATATTTTTCAAAGTGAGAAATAGTCCCAAAAACTGTGTCTCCTGGTTGCATCATCTATAGTTTACTTAAACCTTTTCTGATGTTTTTAGCCGATGCCACTTCATAGAATAATGGACTTTATTATTTTTGCTGTATAAAGTATCTAACAGTTATTTTTCTTTTTTTTTTGAGAAAGAGTCTTACTTTCACCTCTGGTAGAGTGCTATAGTGTCATAGCTCACAGCAACATCAGACTCTTGGACTCAAGTGATTCTCTTGCCTCAACCTCCTAAGTAGCGAGGACTACAAGTGCCCACCACAATGCCCAACTATTTTTTTTAGAGACAGGGTCTCTCTGTAGCTCAGGCTGGTTTCAAACTCGTGAGCTCAG
>NW_003852491.1:324508-339552 GCF_000181295.1 Otolemur garnettii
TCTGATGATACCCAACATTTTAATCTTTTAGCCACAATAATACATTCTTATTTCTGGCAAAACTATAATCCTATATATAGGGATTCTTTTTCTTTTTTTTTTTTTGAGACAGAGTCTCACTACATCACCCTGGGAAGAGTGCTGTGGCATCACAGCTCACAGCAACCTCCAGCTCTTGAGCTTAAGCCATTCTCTTGCCTCAGCTTCCCAAGTAACTGGGAGTACAGGCACCTGCCACAACAACTGGCTGCTTTTTGGTTGTAGTTGTCATTGTTGTCTGGCAGGCCCCGTCTTGATTCAAACCCGCCAGCTCCAGTGCATGTGGCTGGCACCCAAGCTACTAAGGTACAGGCCCCAAGCCAAGGGGATTCTTTTTCTTTTTTTTTCTTTTTTTTGAGACAGAGCCTCAAGTTATCACCTTGGGTAGAGTGCCATGGCATCACAGCTCACAACAACCTCCAACTCCTGGGCTCAAGCAACTCTCTTGCCTCCGCCTCCCTAGTAGCTGGGATTATAGGCGCCTGCCACATGCCTGGTTATTTTTTGGTTGTAGCCATCATTGTTGTTTGGAGGGCCCGGGCTGGATTCGAACCCCCCAGCTCAGGTGTATATGGCTGGTGCCTTAGCTGCTTGAGCCACAGGCGCCGAGCCGGATTATTTTTTCTTAAATATGTCTTCTCATTGCTCACTTGGATGCTTATCTCTTCTCAGACCATTCACATATTCTTGTCTCATCTTTATGTATTTTATCAATATATTTATTGAGCACCTCTCTCATTCTAGCCATTGGCTAGGTATCTCAGAGAAAGCCTAATATTTTCTGAAAATTAGAACTTATTAGTTAAAAAAATTAACAAGACCAACATAGCTTCATGGTTGCCACTATAGTATAGTTAATAATAACACCAATTCTAGAGCCAAACTCTCTGGGTCCAACACCTTTGTGTATAATGTTATTCAAATCTGTGTGCTTAGTTTCTTGATCTATAAAAGGAGATGAGAGAGGTAGAAATGGGAGGAGAAATGAGCCAGTATATCTAAAAGGACTTAGGATATTAACTAGGAAATGGTAACATTGCATAAGGGTTAACTTATGTTGTTGCTGCTATTACTGTTATTATAAATTGTTCTGCCAAGAGGCTGCACCCATTTCTTTTTCCCCACCCTTTCAAAAATTGTGTAAAAGTATATTCCATTTTCCATACCTTTTCCAGTACTGGATAGTATAAATCTTTTTAGCTTTTGCCAATTTGGTAGCTCTAAAAATGGTATTTCATCTTAATTTGCATTTCTTTATTATGAGGTACAACATCTTTTTATATTATTAGCCACTTAAATTTCATCTTCATTTATATACTTGAGGCTTTTTATTTTTGTCTTATTTATATTTGGTACTTATCGTATTCCAGATATTAAATTATTATATAGTTATAAATGCTTTCAGTCTCACATTGTTTTTCAAATTTACTTTTCAACATTGTTTATGATTTCTTTAGAGATAAAGAGGTTTATAATTTTGTGGATTAATTTTTTCTCTTATGGATTCAGGTTTTAGTGTCTTGAAAGGACTTTCCTCCAAATTTATCATTATCTTTTTTACATCTAGCTCTGTGAAGCATCTTAAATTTATCCTTGTCCATAATCTGAAATAAGTATCTGGTTGTATTTTTTTCCTAACTATGGCCAGTTGCCCCCTGTGCTTTTTATAATACTCCTTCTTTCCTCATATTTTGAAATGCCATCTGTACCATATTCTAAATTTCTATGAATATTGGGTGGGAGAATATTAACATTTTAATATGTGTTGCCAAATAGTTCTGATAAATACTTATAGAAATTTTTGTTTCCACTGAAGAATGTTTTTCTGCACTCTCCAACCTGTTTTTTATTTGTTTGTTTGTTCCAGTTTGTGCCAAGTTAATAGTAAAAATATAGAAATGTTTTGGTCTACATTTCTTTGTGTGTTAAAGACTGAACTTTAAAAATAAATATATAATTTTTTTGTCCTGTGTGCCATTTTCGATATGAATTATTTATATTCTTTGTCCAGTTTTCAATTTTGGTATTTGATTTCATATTGATATGAAAAGATATTTTATATGTGAAGAATACTACTGCTTCCATCATTGGTATTGTATAGAAGTTGTTGTTTACCTTTAAATTATAATTATGATTATTTCCTTTACAGAGTTTGATTTTTGTATTTACACAGGTACATGAAAAAGTCTTCTCAATTCGTAAGACCACACAGTCAACTAGAATATTTTCCTTATCACTTCAGTTTTTTGGGGTTTTTTGGATAAGACAGAGTTTCATTTTGTCATCCTTGGTAGAGTGCTGTGGCGTCATGGCTCACAGCAACCTCAAACTCTTGGACTCAAGTTATTCTCTTGCCTCAGCCTCCCAAGTAGCTGAGACTACAAGTGCCTACGTCAACGTCCAGCTATTTTGTTAGAGACAGGATCTCACTCTTGCTCAGGCTAGTCTTGAGCCTGTGAGCTCAGGCAATTCACCTGCCTCAGCCTCCCAGAGTGCTAGGATTACAGACGTGAATCACCTCACCCCGCTATGACTTCAATGTTTGTATTAATTTATCTATAGTGTAATTTTATTGCATGGTATTGAGTAGGAATCTATCTTAATACTTTTCTAAATGGTAAGCCAATTATCCAAAACAGTGTACTGACTAATTCATTCTTTCTACTGATGTGTGATGCCACTTTACATATACTTGGCTTGTTGGAATGTTTGATTCTATATAGTTTACTGATGAAATATACTGTTTATCTATTCCGGCACTCTCTTCATTACCACACTCTCTTCATTATTGTACCTATTATATTCTTTTAGTGGCTGGAGAGCTCACTTTGAAAAGTAAGCCCTCTGAAGAATCATTTCTAAATACTGATTTGAATTTTTGGAGGTTAAAATGCAAACCCCTCTTAAGATAGAGTAAGTAAAATTGAATTTAATTGGATTCTGGTTGGGTGTCTGTGTCAACATTGTGCTTTATCGTCTTTAAATTACATACTTTATTAATTCCATTGAACATAGGTAATGGTTGCTCTTAAGCTATTACATTTGCTCTTAAGCTAAGGCTGGAGATAGAACTGTACAAAAGAATTATCAACACCATATTCTTAGTAATTTTAAATATTGAACTCTAAAAGAAAATAGTTTCAATGTTTAAGAATTAATTTTCTGGTTAAATGTAATTGGATATTACTCTTTAGGTCTGATCATTTCTGTGATTAGAAGGAAATACTGAAAGTGAAACTTATCTTGAGAGCGGAGATTCTCAACCAGGCATGATTTGGGCTGTCCCAGCTCCCTGGGACTTAGGCAGCATCTCAAGACTTTTTTTTTCTTTTTGTTTCAAATTATATGCGGGCACATATGTTTAAGTTACATTGTTTTCAATTCTAAGGTAAAGTTCACGTTGTAGTTAAGCCCTTCAACCAGGGGAGTGTGCTGAATACCCTCACATTATGCTATTAGGTGAGATCTGACCAATCACTCTCCTTCTTTCCCTCTCCTTTCTCCTCCTTCTTGCTAGACTATATTTGTGTTTTATCTTTCATGTGAACTTGTAGTTGTTTATATATTAGTTTTATATTAGTAATGAGTACATTGGAAATTTTTTTTTCCATTCTTGAGATACTTTACTAAGAAGAATGTGTTTCAATTCCATCCAAGTAAACACAAAAGATTTAGTCTCCATCTTTTCTTATGACTGAATAGTAAATACTCCATGGTATACATACACCAGTTTGTTAATCCATTCATGGGTTGATAGGCATTTGGGTTGCTTCTACAACTTGGCAGTTGTGAATTGAGCTGCAGTAAACATTCTGGTGCAAGTATCTTTGTGGTAAAATGATTTTTGTTCTTCTGGGTAAATACCTAGTCATGGAATTGTGGGATCAAATGGAAGATTGACTTTTAGTACTTTAAGAATTCTTTTGCATTACTTTGCTTGCAATCCCATCAGCAGTGTAAAAATGTTCCCTTTTCTCCACATCTACGCCAGCATTTCCAGATGGGGGACGTTGTGATGTAGGCTAATTTCATTGGAGTTAGGTGATATCTCAGAGTGGTTTTGATTTGCATTTCTCTAATGATTAGAGACCAGCATTTTTTTCATGTGTTTCTTGGCCATTTGTCTGTCATCTTCATAGAGGTTTCTGTTCAGGTCTCTTCCAGCAACACCAAAAATAAATAAATGGGATTTGATCAAGACATTTTTGATCATCACAACTGTTGCAGGGAATAAGTGCTACCGGCCTTCTAGTGGGTAGAGATCGGGGTGCTGCTTAACATTTTACAATGCCCACAATAGCCCCAGCAACAAAGAATTATTTGATCTGAAATTGTAATAGTACTGAGGTTGAGAAGTCCTACTGTAGAGAAAACTAAAA
Source organism: Otolemur garnettii (assembly GCF_000181295.1). Lineage (NCBI taxonomy): Eukaryota > Metazoa > Chordata > Mammalia > Primates > Galagidae > Otolemur > Otolemur garnettii. The sequence goes on from NW_003852491.1 coordinate 328,927, forward strand.
CCAAGAACTCATTTTCTTAGTGCAAGCCAGTCTGATAACTGCTATGTTTAATAAATGCACACAAGAAAGCAGAGGTAATTTAATTGTTAAATTTAATTTTTCTACATAAAAAATAAAATTTCTACGTACAAAAAGAAAAATTACCATAAACGAAAGAAAAATGACAAAGATAAAATATCTATAACTCTAATTACAGACAAATGGCAAATTTCTTTTTTTTTTTTTTTTTTTTTAGACAGAGTCTCAAACCATTACCCTGGGTAGAGTATCGTGGCATCATAGCTTACAGCAACCTGCAACTTTTGCTCAAGAGATTCTCTTTGGGTTTTTTGTTTGTTTGTTTGGGGGGTTTTTTGCAGTTTTTAGCCAGGGCTGGTTTTGAACCTACTACCTCTGGCATATGGGGCTGGCGCCCTACTCCTCTGAGACACAGGCACTGCCCTCAAGAGATTCTCTTGCCTCAGTTTTTCTATTTCTAGTAGAGAAAGGGTCTCGCTTTTTGCTCAAGCTGGTCTCAAACCTGTGAGCTCAAGCAATCCACCTGCCTCGGTGTGAGCCACTGCGCCCGGCCAGCAAATTTCTTTAATATTTAAAGAGCACTTGTACTTAAATAAGGAAAATGCCAGTAACTCAGTTAAAAAAGTGAGGGTTGCTCGTGACTTGGGACATAGAAAAAAGAAAAGCAAAGAATATGCACAGATGGTTATAGTAAAGTTACTACAAGTGACATTTAAAGTGTTTCAGCCTTTCTGGTAAGAGAAATACAAATTAAAACTAAAATGAGATTCTTTTTTTTTTTACAAATTTTATTGGCAGAGATCAAAAAGTTTGGTAAACATTACACTGGAGAGGGTATGGTAAAATAAGGAATTAATTGCTGGTCAAGGGTAAATTGATGCAGTGTCCATGGAGAATAATTTGGCAATATCTACCAAAATTTTAAATGCACACATTCTTTAACCTAAATATTTTATTTCCAAAAATTTATTCTACACATACAGTTTTATGTGCGAAATGAATTTTGTAACCGATATATAAGGCTATCTGTTGCACTATTATTTGCAATAACAAGACTGAAAATAATCTAATGAAAGGAAATACTAGATTGTTGCCGCAATAGAAAACTATAATGAAGTCATTAAAAGAGTGAGGCAGCCATATATGTACTAATTTTTAAGGTTCTCTAAAATATATTATTAAGTAAAACAGCACGATGCAGATGGAATCAGGTGTTGGCAAAAATATAGAGCAACTAGAATACTTATGTATTGCTAGCAGAAAAGTGACTTGGTACAATACCTTTGGATAACAGTTTGGTATTATTTAGTGAATTTAATAGTGTACACGTACCTTATATAACCTAGCAGTTTTACTTGTTAGTAAAAGAATCTTGCTCCTTTTTCTCAAGGGATAGAAATGCTCATAGTGCCATTTAGCATTCATGTTTAACAAGAAGAGCAAGTTGCAGAAAAATACATATAATAAAATTCAGAAACAAGTTGTTTAGGGAAAAAACAGTAAAACTGCAAGCAAGGAAATTAATAAGCACAAAATCAAGGAGAATGATTACCTCAGGGAAGAGAGAAAAGGACTACAGAGAGCACATGGGCGGTTCAAAAACTAATATTTTTCTTAAACTGTCGTGTGGGTGCATAGTTGTTTATTATATCATGGACTTCTTAAATTTTATAAATATTCTTTATATTTATTAATTATTTAAATAATATCTTTTGGAAAGCAAGGTGTAGAATATTATATATGCTACCATGACTGTGTGGGTCATATTAAAAATGAAGGATACACACACATGTTTGTGTATGTGCATATGTTATTCTTCCTGTAAAAATACACAAGAAACTGATAACAATGGGTTGCTTCAAGGGAAGTGAAGTGAATAGTTGGAAGCCAGTTACTGAAAAGATATTTATAATACCTATCTCTCTGGTCTACCCTGTACCCTTCTAAAGTTTTTGAACTTTTGTAGCAAAGGTATATAGTACATACTCAAATTTTAGTTTAAAAAATACACACACCGTAAAAAGGAAAGGAAAATCATTAGATGTTTGTGAGACATGGCTGGAGAAATTCCAATGTCATTTCTAACTTCAGTGATTTTGCAGGTTTTGCCAACTATATATGAAATGAAAAGATGACATATCAACTAGCTACTTAATCTCTCACTGCCAGTTTTTTCTTGAATGTTAAATTCCATGAAATATGTATTCATCACAGATAAATGATCTTCTGCTCTTAGGCAAAGCCTAACCAACTTTACTTCTCTTTATATTGCCTACTGAGGAATATTTGAAGTTTTTCTTTTTTGTTCAAATGTTGTTAACATCTTTTTGAGAAAAAAAAAGGTCCTTTCTTAATTCTCTTTACATCTCTACTCTGAGTAAACAGTACTTACACTCAGAGCAATGATGTGCAATTTGAATGTGTATGTCCTTTACCAAAACATTTATTTAGCCTCTGTCTGTGACAGGAAACAAAAGTTAGCAGTTGTACCTGCTACCTTGAATATTTAGAAAGAGGATCTGTTAATTGAACACCTTTTTCTCAAGACCGTTCACAAATATTAGGTCCTTAAATATGAAATGTACAATTTCAAATAAAAAAATTAATTTATTAGACCTCAAACAAGAAACATTACAGTTGATCAAAATATGTGCTTAAACTGTCAACACAGTTTTGTCATCTTAACAGTGGCTTGTTCATGCCAGCAGCAAAGAAGCCTGGAGCAACCCAAATCATGATGAAATCGCGAAAAGCATTTTTTGCAGTTTGTTGAGAATTGAATATTTTTTCTTGCAAGAAGTGGTCCAAAGCCTGGAAGAAGTGGTAGTTAGTTGGTGTAAGGTAAGGTCTGGTGAATACGGTAGATGACAGTTTCCAAGTCCAGCCTCTGTAGTTAGTTTGATCAGCATTGTGTATGAGCATTGTGTGTGCAACATGTGGTTGAGTGTTGTCTTATAAGTGAATTGGCCTGTCTCTGTTGATTAAGCATCCTCATTATTCATCCAACTGGGTGCAGTATACTTCCATTGTAATCTGTTGACCAGGTTTTATGAAGCTGTAGCTGATAATACCAGTGCTGGATCACCAGACACCATTACCTTTTTGTGATGACTATTCAGTTTTGGACTACGTTTTGGCACTTCATCTTTATCCTGCCATTGTGCCAAATGGTTGCGATTGTGAAAAACTCTCATTTTCCATCCCAGATAACAATACAATGTAAAAATTGTTCACTTTTACATCATGACAGCGAAGAAAGTCAAATTTCAAGCCAATTTCTATTCTTTTTTGATGGGGGGGGCAGACAGAGTCTCACTATGTTGCCCTCGGTAGAGTGCCATGGCGTCGCAGCTCACAGCAATCTCAGACTCTTGGACTTAAGTGATTCTCTTGCTTCAGCCTCCCAAGTACCTGGGCCAAAGGCACCACCACAATGCCTGGCTATTTTGTTGTTGTAGCTGTTGTTATTGTTGTTGTCATTGTTTAGCAGGCCCAGGCTAGATTAGAACCCACCAGCCTCCATGCATGTGGCCAGTGCCGTAAACCTCTGTGCTATGGGTGCCAAGCCCCAATTTCTATTCTGACACTCAATTAATTCATGCAGAAGCTGTCTCTCCAGTTTCTTTACCTTAATGGTTCAATATTGGTGGAATAGTTAATGTTAAACCTTGCTATTAATTCACACGTAAGTTGAGATGGATTCACTTCCACCACAGCTTTCAGCTCATCATTATCCACCTTGATGTCAGGTTGCCCACATGTCTTATTTTCAAGATTAAAATCACCAGAATGGAACTTTTCAAATCATCAACATACTATGTGTTCATTAACCACATTCTTCTCAAACACTTTGCTGATATTTTGAGCTGTCTACACTGCATTGGTCTTACAATAAAACTCATATTTAAGAATAACATGAATTTTTTACTCATCCATGATTTCATAGAAATTGCTCTAAAAAAAAAAGTAGAAGATAAGCATAAGCCAAATCATACATTTGAAAGAATGAACATGTACTTTCACAGTAAAAGTAAAACAAGAAGTGTCAAAGTGAAATGTCAGATACCAACTGTCAAACATAGTAGTACTTAAGGAAATCGGACATTTCATATTTAAAGTAATTTTTTTTTTTTGGCTCAGTGCCCATAGCTCAGTGGTTAGGGCATGAGCCGCATATACAGGGGCTGGCAGGTTCAAACCCTGCCCAGGCCTGCTAAACAACGACAACAACAAAGAAACAGCACCAGGCATGTGGCAGGCACCTGTAGTTCTAGCTGCTTGGGAGACTGCAGCAAGAGAATTGCTTAAGCCCAATAGTTTGAGGTTGTGAGCTGTGACACCATAGCACTCTACTGAAGGCGACATAGTGAGACTCTGTCTCCAAAAATAAATAAATAAATAATAATTTTTCCCCCCACATTTTCTTTTTAGGGTGTAATATGTCTTATTATTTAAATCTATTACTTAGTAATTTTATTTATTTATTTATTTATTTTGAGACAGAGCCTCAAGCTGTCCCCCTGGGTAGAGTGCCGTGGCTCATAGCTCACAGCAGCCTCCAACTCCTGGGCTCAAGCGAGCCTCCTGCCTCAGTCTCCCAAGTAGCTGGGACCACAGGCGCCTGCCACAATACCCGGCTATTTTTTGGTTGCAGCCATCATTGTTGTTTGGCGGGCCCAGGCTGGATTTGAACCCGCCACCTTAGGTGTATGTGGCTGGCGCCTCAGCCACTTGAGCCACAGACGCTGAGCCAGTAATTTTATTAATAAATATTTTTATTTAATGTTTAAACATGTCAAGGATATCAAAGATAAGTGTTCAATCTATCCTCGTTCGTAAAGATGGGACTTTTTCCTTTACATTTATTATATCTGGTGTAAGTGATTAAAATTTTATAAATGTAACCTGTATTTAGCTGACTCACGAATTCTCTCACTAATACAGCACTCTAGCCTCCTGAAAAGTCTTACATGTCTCTCTTTTTTGAGGGAGAACAACTCTCGTCAGCCTTTCTGTAACATCGTGTATTGGTATAGTACCAATGGATACTGGCAGGAATTGGTGCTATTTCCACTGGGTAGCATGCCATCTGCTGGTCACCTTAGTCAGCACCATGGCTTCTGTGGGTACTGCTTCATCTACTAGGCACCACTACTGCTTCCTCTAGGTTAAATGTCAGTATGCTGGTTTTCCAAAAGGCAGGGTACTGAAGTTTACTACATTGTAGTCTCTACTGAATTGGAGTATTGCTTCATTTTATTTTTATATCCTAACTACTAGCAGCAGTAGCAGTACCACAACAGAATTGCCACTTCTCCAGTATCTTACAGATTTTTAATGGAACTGGCTGTTTTTTCTCCCACTACATTTACATCCTCTTGGGCTTAGATACAAATCTATTGGAGGCAAATACAAGTGGCTAAATGCAGTATTCAGAATCACTCCTCCTCTATGATGGATGGCAAAGGCTTTATAACTAGGTTACATTTGCTTCCTAAACTTTTTCTTACACAAGAGTAAGTTCTTTCTTGATTAATTCGTTAATATAAATAAATTCCTTGAAAATTTACTTATGTTTGGAGCTTGTGACTTGGAGCTCAAGTCACAATTCTTTTCTGTATCAGGTTTTATAATGAAAAATGGATCAGTAGGTATTGATCATGACAGGTTGATCTTTAGGCAGTACTTTAATCTTTAGGTAATACTTCAGAGTGGAAAAAAAATGACTTTCCATCATGATTCTTATATATCTTGAGTTTTTCACTGATCTTAGAGGAAGAATGAGTTAGACTGCCTTATTTGACTTGAACATTACAAAGCATGGAGTTGGATCATGCCAAAATTCTGAAGATATGTTATATTCTTCACACTGTGGTCCAAAAAGAATAGTAAACTTAAAATACTTAATTTGGATTATTTTGGAACTAGGGGTACTATCCCTGCTTTCATAGAGGTAGCAAAAGTAAGCCTGTATACCCTGTGCTAGACTTTGTATCTTTCCCAGGACCCCTCTCCTTTTGAGAAGTAGGCATGTCTATTAATAGTCTCATTTCTAAAACCTTTACTTTCACAAATATAACCTATGTTCTGGAACACCTACCACTGAGGCTTGAGTTCAGACATTGTCAATTCTATAGTCTTTCTTTTTTTTCTTTTCTTCACATCTCTATTCCTACTTCCTTCTCTCTCTCCTTCCAAATTGGACAAACAGAAGTTTTTGAGCATCTCTGGCCTCTCTCTGTTTGCATTTCACTATCCCAGGAACCAGCCTAATCCATTAGGAAGTATCATATTCCCCAGGTCACATCTCAGAGAACAGTTGGCTGTCCATGTTAAAAATGCATTTTTGTTTCTATTCTAGGCATATTTTTAGCCCATAAAGTTAATGAGAACATTACCAGGATTCATAATTATTATCTGGATATGTCACTAAAATGTAACATTTTTCTGGATTATTGAAATATTTGTTTCTAGTTTTTTTCTATTTCCCTTCTTAAATAGTTAACAAGTGACAAAATTATGTCAGTGGCCTAGGGAAGCTACTGTTTAAATGATTTCTTCCTTAAAATAAAAAATAATCGGCTATTCCCCAATTTATTATTTGTTTTAGAGAGATTATATAATGTAATAATATAATACACACATGTCTGGTTTTTTGGGGTTTTGTTTTTTGTTCTTTTGAGACAGTCTCACTTTGTTGCCTTCAGTAGAGTGCCATGGCATCATATCTGACAGCAACCTCAAACTCCTGGGCACAGGTGATCTTCTTGCCTCGGCCTCCCAACTAGCTGGGACTATAGGTGACCACCACAATGCCCAGCTATTTTTTAGAGTTGTGGTCTCACTTTAGATCAGGCTAGTCTTGAACTCCTGAGGTCAGGTGATCCACCTGCCTAAGCCTGTCAGAGTGCTGGCATTGCAGGCATGAGCCACCACACCCCAACCTCTTAGTCTGTTTTGTGCTAGTGTAACAATAATCTGAGACTGGCTAATTTGTAAAGAGCAGAAATATATTCCTTACAATTCTAGACTCTTGAAGTCTAAGATTAATATACCAGCCAATTATGTATCTGCTGAAGGACCAGTCTCTCCATTCAAGGTGATGTCTTGATGCTTCATCTTCCTATGGGAGGGAATGCTGTGCCCTCATATGGAGGGAGAACAAGATAGTCATCCCGCTCCCACAAACCCTTTTTATAGCACATCAATCCATTTATGAGGGTAGAGCCCTCGTGACCTAAACACCTTCCATTAGGCCCCACTTCCCAACACTGTTGCACTGAGAATTAAGAGTCCAGCACATGAATTTGGGGCTGTACATTCAAACCATAGCATATGGGTTCACAAATAATAGATACCAAAACTATATACCACAGATTCATAGGTTACTTAATATTTGTGGAGGGCATATTACATGTCATCTACTATGCTAGGCATTAGATATATATTAATAGATAATTTAGATACTAGCCATACACTGAACTTATAGTTTAGCAGTTAAGAGATAATAAATCATGAGGGGTAGTACCTGTGGCTCAGTGGGTGGGGCACCAGCCCCATATACCAAGGGTGGCAGGTTCAAACCCAGCCCTGGCCAAACTGCAACAAAAATATAGCTGGGCGTTCTAGAGGGCACCTACCAGGTTTCCCTGAAAATAAGACACTGTCTTATATTTATTTTTTCTCAAGAATACACACTAGGTCTTACTTTCAGGGGATATCTGATTTTTATTAAGTATAATACAATAATCTTTATTTATTCAAATACAGTTAAGGCATATTCTTCTGGAACCTGACAGGGGTAGCCTATCTTGTTGGTGGGGCTGGCGCTAGTGATGACGCGTGAACTCCTTTCCCCTAGCCGTTCACCCATGCACAATAGGATGCCTGCGACTGCGGTTACCACACACGCACCCGTGCAAGTGCGAAAGGCTCGCAGAAAGGAGCTGTGGCAGATGAAAGGTATTCCAGTCTTCCTTACCACTCCATGCTGAAATGCATGGCGTGGCTGTGCAGATATGCTGCATAGTCATGCCCATGAATAAGTCTTATTATAGGGGTAGGGCTTATATTTAACAAATGCATAGAAATCCTGCTAGGGCTTATTTTTTGAGTAGGTCTTATTTTCAGGGAAACATGGTATAGTCCCAGCTACTCAGGAGGCTGAAGCAAGAGAATAGCCTAAGCCTAGGAGTTGGAGGCTGCTGTGAGCTGTAACAGCATGGCACTCTACCAAGGGCAATAAAGTGAGATTCTGTCTCTAAAAAAAAAAAGAAAGAAAGAAAGAAATGTATAAAAAAATCATGAAAATAAATGTATTTGTCATAAGTGCTATAAAAGGAGAGATAACAGGAGCTTATAACAGGAAGAAGGCACTAGAGAGGTCTTCCCTAACACTTAAACTAAAAATGCAAGTGTAAGTGCAGGGGTTAGCAAGAAAATGAGGAAAAGTCCCAATCCCTTTAGGAGCTAAAGAAAACCTGTGGGGCTAACTTGTGTAGAACTTGTATAGATATGGCTGAAGAAACAGGTATAATCTAGAAGGTCATACAGGATCTGGTAGAGATCCTGGTAAATCCATGGTAAAGATTTTGGTCTTTATCCTAAGAGAGATTGGAAGCCATTAGAGGATTTAAGACAATATGATGAAAATCAGATTGCATTTTATAAATAGTTGCTCCACATGATATAAAGAAGAAAGGATTGGGAGGGACAAGAATTGAATGATAAGAATTTACTTGGCATGGGATGTTGGACATGGAGATGGAGAGAAGAGGATAGACTTTTATTCAGGAAGTAGATTCCATTTGACTTAATAATTTCACAGTGGGAGGCTCTGGGGATTGGAAGAGGAAGGCCTGAGCATAACTGGCTTGAACAGCTAGATGAATAGTGGTGCCATTGAGAAAGATACTGGAAGGTTTGAGAAGATAAGTTCCTTTTTGTGCCCTTGAGCCTGAGATGCCTGTGAGGCATCTAAGTGGAAATATTAAGTAGTAAGTCGGAATCTGTAGCTTAAAAGAGATGTCTTAGCTGGAGATAAATTGGTGAGTCATCGGCCCATAGGTAGTAAATGAATCTGTGAACTCAGCTGAGAATGACTAGAAAGAATGTGGAGTGAGAAGAGAAAGCAGCTAGGAAACAAACTTAACTCATTGATGATGTTCTGTATGTTAGTAACAAGCTTTGGTTTTACTGTACATTGTAATAACTTTTGGTTATTTTTATTTTTTTAGACAGAGTCTTACTTTGTTACCCTTGGTAGAGTGGCATGGCATCTTAGCTCAAAGCAGCCTCAAACTTGGGCTCAAGCAATTCTCTTGCCTTAGTCTCACAAGTAGTTGGGACTATAGACATCCCCACAATGGCCAGCTGTTTTCTTTTAGAGATAGGGTCTCACTCTTGCACAGGCTGGTGTCAAACTCCTGAGCTCCAGCCATCCACCTGCCTCATCCTCCCAAAGTGCTAGGAATATAGGCATGAGCCACCACGCCCAGCCCCAACCTTGGTTGTTTGACGTATGACTTACTGTTGTGATACTTAACCCTCTCTATCTTAACAGATACATTAACCTCTCTCTCAACAGATTTATTTGTCTTCTCTTTATTTCTGTACATAATCTCTTTATTCAGATACTGAATAGACTTTGCAATTGACTGATCTGCTCAAAAGCAATACAATTGCTATTTTCTTTCTTTTTTTTTTTTTGTAGAGACAGAGTCTCCCTTTATCGCCCTTGGTAGAGTGCTGTGGCGTCACAGCTCACAGCAACCTCCAACTCTCGGGCTTAGGCGATTCTCTTGCCTCAGCCTCCTGAGTAGCTGAGACTACAGACAATTGCTATTTTCTAAGCATTTGGTTTAGGTACTGAGTTTTGTCTAGATGAAGAATGGAGAACTATTCTTACTATACTTCTGTCCTACAAATAGTTGAGATAATATGTGTAGCTGTCTTCTCAGGAAGTCTTGGTAGTCTTCTTCCATGAGCCATTGGACATAGACAGCTTTAGAAATAATGTTTATTATTCTGGAGTCTTCTCTCATGTCACATCTGATTGCCTAAAGTTAGTCTGGATTAAGGTAGTGGGGTCTTCTCCCTTGTCACTAAGTAACCACAGAAGGCAGGATAAGAAATTGATAAATTGGGCTCTGTTGAAATTTAAAACATTTATCCAGGAAGCTGAGGTGGGAGGATCACTTAAGCCCAAGAATTGGAGGCTGCAGTGAACTATGGTCGTCCCACTATACTCCAGCGTAGGTGGCAGAATAAGACCCTGACTCTTAAAAAGAAAAGTTTTTAAATGCCATTGATGGCTAGGTGCCTGTAGCTCAAGCAGCTAAGGCGCCAGCTACATACACCAGAGCTAGAGGGTTCAAATCCAGCCCAGGCCTGCCAAACTACAACCAAAAAATAACCAAGCATTGTGGCGGGCACCTGTAGTTCCAGCTATTTGGGAGGCTGAGGCAAGAGAATCACTTAAGCCCAGGAGTTGGAGGTTGCTGTGAGCTGTGATGCCATGGCACTCTACCCAGGGTGACAGCTTGAGACTCTGTCTCAAAAAGAAAAAGAAAAAACACTCAGTTAATTCTAAAGGACACAGAAAGAAGG
>NW_003852491.1:340272-361697 GCF_000181295.1 Otolemur garnettii
GCCTATAGTCCCAACTTCCTCAAACCTAGGAGTTTGAGGTTGCTATGAGCTATGATAGCCATGGCATTCTACCCACGGTGACAGAGTGAGACTCTATCTCAAAAATTAAAAAAAAGATTTAAGTAGACCAAGGATGGTGATCTTCCTGGCTCAGGTTACTCAGGAGGCTGAAGCAGGAAGATCTGATTTTCTTGTCTCAGCCTCCTAAGTAGCTGGGACTACAGGTGCCTGCCACAATGGCCAGGTAAGAACAAATCCTTTCAATGAAGGGATTTTTTTCTATGAAGTTTGCATTTGGTTAGGGGGCCATCCTTGGTGATAGAAAACAGATCTGTCTTGGGAGCTTAAGGAAGAGGATTAACTGCAAAGGAGTCTGGGGAACTGTATTATTGTGATGCACATATTTTATATCATGATTGAGATGACTGCATACAATTGTCAGAAATCATTGAATTGTACTTTTTTTTTTGAGACAGAGCCTCAAGTTGTCCCCCTGAGTAGAATGCTGTGGCATCACAGCTCATAGCAACCTCCAACTCCTGGACTTAAGTGATTGTCTTGCCTCAGCCTCCCAAGTAACTGGGACTATAGGTCCCCACCACAACGCCCAGCTATTTTTTGGTTGCAGCCGTCATTGTTGTTTGGTGGGCCTAGGCTGGATTCGAACCCACCAGCTCTGGTGTATGTGGCTGGCGCCTTAGCCATTTGAGCTATAGGCACTGAGCCTGAAATGTACATTTTTAAATGGTGAATTTTATTATATCTAAATTATATGTCAGTAAAGCTAATTAAACAATTATGAAGGGTTATCAGGAAACTTTTAAGAAACACTCTGTTTATAAAATGGGGCAGTAGACCTAAAGAAGTGAACTTTTTTGTTCAAAATTACATGAATGGGCCAGGTGCAGTGGTTCACACCTGCAATCCAACACTCTGGGAGGCTAAGGCAGGTAGATTGCTTGAGCTCATGAGTTTAGGACCACCCTGAGGAAGTGTGAGACCCCATCTCTAAAAATAGCCAGGCATTGTGGTAGACCCCTGTAGTCCCAGCTATTTGAGAGGCTGAGGCAAGAGGATTGCTTAAGCCCAAGAGTTTAAGGTTGCTGTGAGCTATAATGCCATAATACTCCACCCAGGATGACTGAGCAAGACTCTGTCTCAAAAAAAAAAAAAAAAAAAAAAAAAAATTATATGAATAGTGTGCCTGTAGGGAGAGTGCTTATCTCCAGATTTCTTGTCCCACAAGGTCACACATTCTTGAAATATAGGAATCATTGAAATATAGGAATCATGTCTACTGTATATTCTTCATACATCCCACAGTATTACATAGATTATAGGCTCAGTATTTGCTGGATAAATGAAAGTTTGATGTAGCTCATGGTGCTTGCCACACTTGGACAGAAAAGTCAGGCATATCTCATGGCAAGTTGCTAGGCTTCTCAAATTCATTGGAGACCTTCTGTAATGTATGGTTGCCCAGACTACTATCTCTTTGCTTAGGAGATCACAGCTATCACAAATTAATTAATGAGGGACTGATTTTAAATATTTCTGCAAAAGCTTCAATAATATTTTCTAATGCTGAAAATTAAGAGAGTTACATTTACATTTTTAATCTGAAGCCAAAGTTAACTACATTGAGAACACAAAGCTCCTCTTAAAGATTAAATGGAAGAACAGCTGTCAGAATCATAACTTTTGTCTTTCTCCAAAGCTCTCCACTCTTAAATACTCTTTATAATTAAGGGACCATACTAATGGCACAGAATAAACACTTGTGTTAAACTTACTTTCCTTATACTTGTTCCGCTCTAAACTTTTATAGTTCTAATTCACTTAAAAATAATTAGATCTGAAACAAGATGGCGGGCTCACAGTAAGGCACTGTCAAGGGATGAAGATTGATTTTTCCTAGAAGCAGATTTTAAAAGCAGTGTTTCTTTAAAACATCTTTTTTCATAAGTATCTTGACATACCATGGCTGGAGCAGCAGTAAAATGGGTATATGAAAGAGAAGTATCTTGAAACGTTTATGTCCAATCCAAAATGGAGCTTTATATTGTGTTTATCATAAATCTCCATATTCTTCTCTACCAGATGACTGTAATTGCAAAGTAGAGCTTGCTTTGACATCTGATGGCAGGACAATAGTATGCTACCACCCTTCTGTGGACGTTCCATATGAACACACAAAACCTATTCCTCTGCCAGATCCTGTGCATAATAATGAAGAAACACATGATCAAGTGCTGAAAACCAGATTAGCAGAAAAAAGTGAACAGCTTGAACAAGGACCCATGAGAGAACAATGTAGCAAAATGTTCTTTACTACTAAGCACCATTGGTATCCTCGTGGACAGTATCACACTTGTCATAAGAAACTGAATCCTCCAAAGGACAGATGATACTGAGGTTTTCCAGGGAATCGGAGAGAACTGTGCCTCATATGCCATTTGAGAAAATGCAGTCTGGCATATTCATTAATATGTTATGTAGTAAAATAGTAATGATTAAAAAAATTAGATCTATATAAATTAAACACAAATTATGATTTTTTTCACCTAAGTCCAAGTAAGTATGGAACTCAAAGGTGCTGTGAGAGAATAATAAAGTAAAGAGGAAGATGGAATCTTTTAGTCTCTTTGCCCTTTTCCTTCCTTTCCCTCTCTTTCTCTTTCTCTTTCCTTTCTCTCTCTCTCTCTCCCTCTCCTCTCCTCCCCTCCCTTTCCTTTTCCTTTTCTTTTCCTTTTTTTAAGAGATAGGGTTTCACTCTGTTGCCCAGGCTGGCCTTGAACTCCTGGGCACAAATGATTCCGCATTCCTCCTCTGAAGTAGCTGGGACTATAGACATGTTACCACTATGCTAACCATGCTGCTCAATATTTGTTTCCTTAGCTTAAAGTAAAAGTACATCTATTGAAATAGCAATATATCATTAATAATATGTGACATTTATCAACTTCTTACTCTGTGCCAGGCATTTGTCCTTAGTGCTTTATATAACATTTTTGCTCTAAATCCACATAGTTCTAGGAGGCCATTCTGCATTTACAGAGGAAACAGAGGTACACAGAGGTTAATTGGCCCATAATCTCACTACCAGTAATGGGAGGGCCTGAATTTGAGTCTTAATCCAGAACTTCAGCTCTAAGTACTGATACACTCCCTCGCTTTTAAAACAACAGATGTGTGACTGAAGAGTTTAGAATTTGATTTACTATCAGAAAATTGCTGTACTTATGTAAATTGTTCAGGGAGTACAGTCTATTAGAGAAATGATTTAAGGTTGTTTCACATTGGGATATGAACTATTGAAAAAGAAAAGCTATTTTGACAGACCTGGAGATCATAAAATGGAATCTTTGCTATACCCTCAGGGAATTTATTTATTGTGACTAATTCCACAGATTCCTTTCTGAGAAGTTGGTGGCACACATTTTCTGGACTGTGCAAATAAGTAAGACAAATATAAGTCCTCATTTTGATGTCTGAGAGTAGCTGAGTTTCCTTGGAGATAGGATAAGAGCCTGAAGTTGTGGATGCAGGGAATCCTTTTGTTCTTGAAACAAAGAAATTAGAATGTTTCTTTAAGGAGAATGAGCTCAGAGTAGGGTACTCCTTGAACATTTATGAGAGGAATGGCTAGTGTGGGAGAGCATTAGTTTTATGGTGAACAGAACCCAGGGGAGCCACTCCTGTGAACTAACAAGAGGAACCCAAAGATGGCATCTTTCTCTTTGTGCATGCGTGTATGCGTGTGTGTGTGTATGTGTGTGTGTGTGTGTTTTAAGACTGAGTCTTACTATGTCGTCCTGGGTAGAGTGCTGTTACAGCTGTGGCATCACAGCTTACAGCAACCTCAAACTCTTAGGCTCCCGTGATTCTCTTGTCTCAGCCTCCTGAGTAGCTGGGACTACAGGCACCCACTACAATGCCCAGCTATTTTTGCAGACAAGGTCTCACTCTGGCTCAGGCTGGTCTTAAACCTGTGCACTCAGGCATTCCACCTCAGCCTCCCAGAGTGCTAGGATTACAGGCATGAGCCACCACACCCGGCCTTTTTATGTATCTTTTTGACCTCCCATGAAAGTTCCTCCTAAACTCCCTATCACTATGCTTACAAAATTGTAATTAAGTCTTACTCTGTTATAAATCCAAATGTTTTCTGTAGGTATTTTTGGGAATACTGTTCATTTTCTTCATTCAATGAAGGGTGTTCAGAGAAGTTAGCATGATATGGTAGGAATAGTTTTGAAATATGTAATTGAAAACCTGGTTTTAGTTATAGCACTGGTAGTTACTTTGTATCCTTGGATTCAATCTTTCTGGGCCAAAGTATTCTCTGAACCCTAATTTGGGGAGATTAGAATGGACTATTCCTAAGATTCCTTCTAGCTCTGAATTTCCTAATTTTATGATACCTTTGGTCAGGAGGTTTCCATGATTGATAGCTGCTATTTGCTGCATTGCTTGTTTCTCGATCATTTTCCATAGATTAACCTTTTTAATAAGTCTGTAGGATCATTATTATTCAGCCTTTTCATCAAAATACTTTACAAATAATTCCAGAGTACTTTTTCTGCCCACAAAAATTATTTGATCTGCCAAATTTGTTTGACTTTTATTCTCTTTACCAGAATCAACTTTAATCCTGCTCAGTTCTACATACAAATCATGGAGATTATTCATTCGGGTGAAATAAATGGGTTTCTTCTGTCAGATCAATCAGAGAAGAAACAATAAGTATTCAATACTTACATATGTTCTATTGAATTCCTCCCTGGGGGTTTCTTATGAGACCCTAATTGAAATGGAATAGAAAATATAAACATTGTAATTTAAATTCCATTTTAGCTCTTACCTGATCTACTTTGGTTTTACTCTAATTTCTTTGGCATACTCTTTTAATTTGTTTTAGAGCCAAAGCACATGCTTAAATTCAATTGAAATTTTTCATAGTGTGTAATATAAATGCAGTTAGTACATTTTACTTAAATTTAATGTTTCAGGATTGACAGAATCATAGGACAAATTCTAGTAGCATGTTGTATTTATCAATAAAGCAAATTTTAAAATAGAGATTCACTGCTGGTTTATATTTAATGTCTTTATGAGATTAGACCCAATTGGTTTAGGGAGCAAGAGCTGAGAAAATAAGCTATGAGAGGGCAATGCTGGGTATGATTTAATCATCTGTAAAATGAGATATGGCTTCTATACTACAGTCCTGCTTACAAACAGCTGGTAATAGTTTTCTTTTAAATAGGGATATGTGGAGCAGCCAATAGGATATAAGAGAAAAGAAAAATAAATTTAAAGGTTAATGATCTTTTTTTTCACTTGTTATACAGATAATAAAACATTTTGTGATTTCATTATATTAGTAAAGCACTGTCAGTTCCAAGGTTCCCAGCATTGCTATTCATCCTTCACCTGAATTTTATTTCAGCAAATGTGAACTTGCCTTATGTGTAGTCTTTAGCCTGAATGATGTACCTACCAAAGCAATTAAACAGGGTAGTAATTCCTGAGTACTTTTTATGGCTAACAGCCTTAGCAGAAATTCAAAAATGTGAATTTCTTGAGTAAACTATTGTGTTAAATTAGTGTGTCTTCTGTCCTGTGTACATTTTTTTTTTTTTTAACCAAAACAGTATCTAATTTCCTGTCCTGAAAACATGTAAGTGTTATTTAGGGCTTATCGTTCCAGTTGATTTCCAGGTATTATTTCATTGTCTTATTTAATTATTACAATCTAAATTATGGGTTGTATTATTTTTCTGCTTAAGCAAGCTTATATTGATTAAATGCCTCCCCAAGTTAGTGGCAAAACTAAGAATGAAATTGTGACCTATTGAGTTTAACTTTCGAAAGGTCAAAGTAAGGACCCCCAGAAATGTGCTCCTCCATAAAAGCAATAAAAACACTGGCAAAAAATATCAAATCAACTTTTTCAGAACTCTGGAAATTAACTAAAGCTTACAACAATTCAAGGAGCATTTATTAAAGAAAATTGCCTAAATTTTGGTAAGAATAGCAAAGTTTGTGGCAGTTGAAATTGTATTAAATCCATCCCCCTACCCCTGGCAGCCTGGAAAGCTAGTAACCTCACAATTCTGTTAACAGAAAAAATACCACAGTAGCAATCAATTGAGAGGGCTGAGGTTTGGTACTATGGTACACCTTAAAGCCTCATGCCCAAAAAATTGTTACTAGTTGAGCTGTCTGGCAGCTCTCCAAAAAAAATTTTTCATTTTCAGGGCTTATTTTTACCTGACCACACTGAGAGATTGCTCTATTCTATCCCCAGGATATTTTTAAAAACAGCAATTGTTTAACCACTGCAGGGAACAAAAGGCTGGTTAAAAAAAAAGAAAAGAAAGAAAAAAAAAAAAAAGAAAAGAAAACCTAGGGAAGGGAATGTCCATAGGAGTCTTTGTAAAGCTTCAACGTATTTCTTGGAATGTAGAAGACCACACATGTTCTGGGCTGTCCAGATTGTGAAGATCGTTTTTTTTTTTTTTTTTTTTGTCATAGCTTACAGCAACCTCAAACTCTTGGACAGAAGCAATCTTCTTGTCTCAGTTTTTCATTTTTAGTAGAGATAGGGTCTCACTCTTGCTCAGGTTGGTCTGAAACTCCTAAGCTCAAGCGATCTACCTGCCTCACCCTCCTAGAGCACTACGCCGGCTAACTATGAAGGTCTTAATCTTTCACTTCTAGCTTATTTTAGGGCTCTCTGCAAGCAGGAAGTGGGGGCCAAGGCAGAGTTGTAAATTGCTTGCTGGAGCATTGATGATATTTGTCAATACACAGAAATCCCCTCAGCAAAGGATAAGCAGCTTATTGATTCAAGACCTTTAATGAAACCATGTTCTAACCATTAAGTGACTACTAAAATAATTTAACAGAAACTTCCAAGGCCACACACAGCAAAGGATATGGACTTTACAGAACTATTGTAGGAAAGTTAATAAACAGTACCTATACAAATCCTGGGGAAGAGAGGAATCTGATTAACATAGTTATCACATTATATTACTTAAAATTTGTAGTTTTCAACTAAAAATGACAAGACATACAATGAAACAGGAAAGCATGGCCTATACACAGGAAAAATAACAGCGGTAAATAGAAACTATCCCTGAAAAAGACTAGACATTGGATTTAATAGACAGCAAGCTGAAATGAGCTATTATAAGTATGTTATGAAAAATAAAGGAGCCTGGCTTGGCGCCCATAGCTCAGTGAGTAGGGCACTGGCCACATACACCAAGGCTGGTTCAAATTCGGCCTGGGCCTGCTAAACAACAGTGACAACTGCAAACAAAAAATAGCCAGGCATTGTGGTGGGCACATGTAATCCCAACTACTTGGGAAGCTGAAGCAAGAGAATCGCTTAAGCATAAGAGTTTGAGGTTGCTATGAGCTGTGACACCACAGTACTATACCCTGGGCAATATAGTGAGACTCTGTCTCAAAGAAAAAGGAACCACGTGTAAAGAATTAAAGGAAAATATGAAAACAGCCAGGCATAGTGGCACACAAGGTGGTTAGATCACTTGAGCTAATGAATTCAAGGCCATCCTGATCAAGTGCAAGACCCTGTCTCTAAAAAAAATTTAAAAAAAAGCCAAGCTTTGTGGTGGTTGCCTATAGTCCCAAATACTCAGAAGGCTGAGGCTGGGGGATCACTTGAGCCCAAGAGTTTGAGGTTGGTATGAGCTGTGACACCACTGCACTCCACTGGGGGCAAGAAAGTAAGACTCTGTCTCAAAAAATTAATTAATTAATTAATTAATTAAGTCACTATTCAAAAAAGAAAGAAAGGAAATAATGAAAGTGTTTTACCACATAGAGAACATCTAATAAAGAGATAGAAATTATTTTTTAAATAGAAATTCAGAAGTTGAAAAGTTTAATAACTGAAATGGAATTGGCCTAAAAGAATCAGCAAACTTGAAGACACATCAATTGAGATTACCCTATCTGAGGAATAAAATGAATAAAAAATGAAGAGAGCTAAGACACATGTGGGACTTTATCAAGTATACCACATAATGGAAGTTCCAGAAAGAGAAGAGAGAAAGAAGCAGAAAGAATATTTCAAGAAATAATGGCCTGAATCTCCCCAAATTTGATGAAAACCTTTTATCTGCACATTGAAGAATCTCAACAAACTCCAGGTAGAATAGATTCAAAGTAATAAACACCTAAACACATCATAGTCAAACAATTGAAAGCCAGAGACATAAAGAGATCTTAAAAGCAGCAGGAAAACAATAAATCCTATTAAGAACTGACTTCTCATGAAAAACCATGAGGCTGAAATGACATGCTTAAAAATGCTATAAGAAAGACTGTCAACCAAGAATTCTACATCCAGCAAAACTGTCCTTCAAAAATGAAGGAGAGATTTAGACATTCCAAAATCAACAAAAACTGAGAAAATTTGTCATGAGTGGGTGACATAGTGAGACTCTATACTAAAGAAGGTTTGGTGTGGTGGCTAACACCTATAATCCTAGCATTCTGTGAGGCCAAGGCAGGTGGATTGCTTAAGCTTAGGAGTTCAAGATCAACCTGACCAAGAGTGAGACCTCATCTCTACTAAAAATAGGAAAATTAACTGGGCATCCCATGCACCTATAGTCCCATCTACTGATGAGGCAGGAGGCTCATTTGACCCCAAGAGTTTGAGGTTGCAGTGAGCTACAATGACACCACAGCACTCTGGTGTCTTCAGATAACTATTAGAGGACATTAATCAATAGTTTGAATCCATACAAAGAAATAGCACCAGTAAAGGTAACTGGATAAATGTAAAAGTCAGTATAAATGTATGTTTATTTGTAACTCTTATAAATAAAACAGTAATTATAAAACTGCATTGAGGGGTTTATAATGTATGAAGATGTAATTTGCATGATACTCCTATAAAGGCTAGAGAGAATGGAGCTATACTGGAGCAACATTTTGGTATACTTCTGAATTTACATTGGTATTGACGTAAATTAGATTGCTGGGTTTCTTTTGATATGAAGTTCACCATATTAAACTGTACACTTTTTAAGCCCAGCACAGTAGCTTACACCTGATCCTAACACTTTGGGAGGCCAAGGGAAGAGGATCACTGGAGGCTAGCAGTTCTAGAATAGCCTGAGCAACATAATGAGACCCTGTCTCTACAAAAAAATTAAGAAGTTAGCTGGGCATAATGGTGCACACCTGTAGTGCCAGCTACTTGGGAGACTGAGGCAAGAGGATCCTTTGAGCCCAGGAGTTTGAGGTTGCAGTGACCTATGATCACACTATTGCACTCTAGACAGAGTAATAGAAGGGACCCTGTCTCTAAAAAATAAAGAAAATAAAGTATATAATTTAGTGACTTTTAAGATGACCTAATACATGGTGGGGGTATGAGAGAGTGGGGAGAGAGCAGGAGAGAGGGGGTTGAGGGATAGCAATGTATGGTACACCTCTTAGGGGTGGGCCACAAATATAAGAGGGACTTTACCTAACAAAGCAATCAATGTAACCTAATTCTTTGTGCCTTCAGTGAATCCCAAACAATAAAAAATAACTTAATGGCTTTTAGTGTATTAACAGTATTGTGCAATTATTACCAGTATCTAATTCCTAAATACTTATATCACCCTACCCCCGAGAAAGAACCACATACTTCTTTTTTTTTTTTTTTTTTTTTTTTTGAGACAGAGCCTCAAGCTGTCCCCCTGGTAGAGTGCCATGGCATCATGCTCACAGCAACCTCCAACTCCTGAGCTCAAGCGAGTCTCCTGCCTCAGCCTCCCAAGTAGCTGGGACTATGGGCGCCCACCACAATGTCTGGCCATTTTTTGGTTGCAGCCATCATTGTTGTTTGGCGGGCCCAGGCTTGGGATTTTGAACCCACCACCTTAGGTGTATATGGCTGGCACCTTAGCCACTTGAGCCACAGGTGCTGAGCCCCACATACTTCTTAATTCCTCCTTCCCTGTCTCTGGCAGCCACTCATCTACTTTCCACCTTTTCAGACTTAACTATTTTGGACATTTCGTCTAAATGGAGTCATACAATATATGGTCTTTAGTGTATGGCTTTCTTTCATTAAGCATTGTGTTTTTAAGGTTTATCTGTGTTGTAACATGTATTAGCACTTCATTTTAATTGCTAAAAAACTATCTATTGTATACCAATTTTGATTTTGTTTTTCCATTCATCAGTTAATGAACATTTGGGTTATTTCTACTTTTGGTGATCATGAATAATGTTGTTATAAATATTTGTGTACAAATTTTTATGTAAAGATATGTATTTTTTGAACACTGACTATGCTGCCATGTAATTCAGTTCCTACACTAATCACCTAAAGTTAGTCATTAGGTCATAGAGACTCAGAGAAGTGGGGGCAAGAACTCTTGACAGGGCTGGGGACAAGGGAGGTTAGGCAGAGCAAGGCGGAAACAGAAAGCTTGATGCCACTGGAGGATGATTTGCCATAGTGGGATAGTTTTATTTTATGTAGAGGAAACTTAAGCACATTAACAAACTTTGGAGATGTAGAGAGGATAAATAGAAGAAGAGAGAGAAAATAAGTGGGGCAGTATCCCAAAGAAAAGTGAGAGAGGATCAGTAGGATAAAGAATGAATGTGTGCAGATAACTTAATAAGTTTGACAGTGGGCAGTTGAGATGTAGTCTGATGGCCTCTTTTTTGAGAAATAGTACAGATTGGTACCTACTGACTGCAAGAAAGGTCTAATATTTAACCCCTTGACTGCAGAACACTCAGAAACAAAACCTCCTTCATACCAAATGAACGTCTTATTTGAACATTTATAGGAGTTGTTTGAGTCCAGAGGTTAAGGAGACTTAGAAGAGCCACAGCAAAAAATGGGGAAGTGCAGAATTAAGGACCTAATTAGTTTCTGGACAGATTTGATGGCCCTGAAATTTAAATGTAGAAATTTATAGTAGCACTCCACTGCTCTAAAATAATATTTTCTTCATCAGCCTAGAGATAAGTGCAGAAGAGAGAAATTTTTATTTAATCAGGGCTATGGTTTTGCCAGGTGGGTGCAGTGAAAAGGTAAAATTTAGGTAGCAATATGATGGATCAAGAACTCTATGCTGGATAGGGAAAGAAGTGATGATAGGAAAGTGAGAGATGAGAAGTTCTGGGATCAGTGAAATGCCAGAGAGGTCTAAGGATGGGAGAGGATAATAGGGGAGAATGCTGTTACTCCAGGGGACATGAGACATGAGTACTTAACCTCAATCTATTATGTTCTTCAGGTTTTCAGGCAGAGTCCATATGTGATTCATTAAGGTTCTTTGTTTTACTATTCACTTTTTTTGGTCACTACTTATATGCACCTACACCCTAACGTAAGACCCCAAAATCATGGCAGATAAAAATCATTACTAGTTATGCTTCTGGAGAAAAAAATAAGTATGTAAAGTTTTTAAGTTACCTATGTGCTATTCTTTTCTGTGCTTGTGCATCTACTCATTTAAAGCTGTGGTCCCCAACCCCCAGCCCATGGATAAGTAGCAGTCTGTGGCATATTAGGAACTGAGCCACACAGCAGGAGGTGAGCAGCAGAGTGAGCAAGTGGAGCCTCATCTTTATTTTGAGCCACTCCCCTTCATCTGTGTTTTCAGCCGCTCCCCATCATTTGCATCACAATCTAAGCTTCACCTCCTGTCAGATCCCCACCACCTACCCAGGTCTGTGGAAAATTTGTCTTCCATGAAACCAAGTGTCTGGTGCCAAAAAGGGTGGGGACCACTGGTTGAAAGAGCTTCCAGAGTGTGACTTAACCAGGAAGGCACCCTGCCTACTTTGGGATCCTCCTCCTTCCTAATCCCCTCCTCTCCTCATCTGCCCTTCAGTTCTCCTGAATTCCTTCAGCCAGCCTATTGCTAAAACCCAAAACTCTGTAATTTTAGTTCGATTAGAATACTGTCCCTTGTTTAAGTACAAATGCTTTGGGGAGGGGCAGTATGTTAAGCCTTTATCAGTCACTGAGAGGGATGGATGTGGTAAAGTGTTTGGTTTCTGTAACCAGTGAGATAGCTTGTCATGCACCGACTTTTATATCCCCATGAAGAAAGCAGAGCTAGAGATCTGCATCAGCAGCAGGGATTGCCCAGGCCAGGTCACAACACCTAAAACTGACTTGAGAGCCCTCAGAGGAAGAGAACATTGTGAATTGGAGGAAATCGTAAAGGA
This sequence comes from Otolemur garnettii, assembly GCF_000181295.1. NCBI lineage: Eukaryota > Metazoa > Chordata > Mammalia > Primates > Galagidae > Otolemur > Otolemur garnettii. The sequence continues at coordinate 352,510 of NW_003852491.1, forward strand.
GACATAGGAGAAAGCATCAGCAAATTTTACCTTCACTATTTTTTCTCAGGTCTAACCCTGCTTGGGAAAACCTTCTCTCTGGTGGGTGTGTGCTTCTCTGCTTTACTACTCCTGTGTTAAAGATTTTCTGTGACACTGCTTTCACATGTAGTAATGATATGCCTTATAGTCATCCTCCTTGTGGCAACAGACCTGCTCAGACTGGCTGTGTTAAATTGTTTCAGCAGTGTCTGGATCTATAGGTGATGGTGTCAAAAACTTCTTTAGTTAACTTACTCCTACTTGAGGGGGTAAGACTCATTATGACTTTTACTTTTATATATTATGATGCACAGGTGAGACACTGAGAGGCCTATGTGATGCAATAGTTTCTAGTTTGGTGTCCTTTTTCCTATTGTGTGTCTTTTATTTGGCTAGGTTGGTTACCTAGGAAACAGCCAAGGGGTAGAGATGGATTGGCTGTTTGGGGAATGGAATTACAGGCCCCATCAAGAGGCAAAAAGACCTGTGGAAAAACAAAAATCAGTGAATGACTGAGCTTGTGTTTAATAAGTGTGCTGTAGGAAACCACACTGAGTAAGCCGACTCAGCAGGAGAACCTATTTAATGCAGTGTGATTTTAAATTTAGCTTGTTTTAAATTCTTTTAAGCTCACCAAATGCCTATTAATTTCACTGCTAGTGGGGGGTTTCCAGTGAAGTAGAAGATGCAGTTCTCTCTCTGAAAAGCTCATGTTCCATTTGGGATAAAAAGAAGCTACCTAAAAATCAAACACATGATTGTGTAATACAGGCTAAATTTGTTAAGGGGATTTAAAGGTAGTAAAAGATCTTGACTACCAATGTGAGTGATGGATTTGAATCTACAGGCAGAATATAATTCATCAAAGTAAAATATTAAATTTAAAGATGTGTTGAAAGTTTGGCAACAAACAGTACCTGAATTTATAACATTTAATAGGAGCAGCACAGTTATCCTTGTGCAGATTTCCCCAGTTAGCTTATGGGAAATATGTGATCATGATATAAATTTTGTTGATTTCAGTCTTACACAAAAGAATGAATTTTGACAACAACGTTGGACCAACTCTGTTTACACGATCTCTTGTCTAATATATTTAAGGAAAGTCTTCCTCCAAATATGTGTAGAATCTCTAACTGCAGAGGCTGGGCATGGTGGCTCATGCCTGTAATTCTAGCACTCTAGGAGGCTGAGACAAGTGGATCAGTTGAGCTCAGGAGTTCAAGACCAGCCTGAGCAAGAGTGAGACCACATCTCTGCTAAAAAAAAAAAATAGAGAAATTAGCTGGGCATTATAGCAGGTACCTTTTGTCCTAGCCACTTGGGACTGAGGCATGAGGATTGCTTGAGCCCAGGAGTTTGAGGTTGTTGTGAGCTATGATAAGACTCTCTAACCGCTTCAACAATGTAGAGCACATGAGACACTCAATGAAATATTGTGTGTTGATTTTCTTACATATAAAGTATTCCTTCTGGTTGTCAACAATAGCTTTCTTTTCTTTTGCTGCTTAAAATTTGGTCTTGATTTGCTAATATAGAATTTTATAAATACAGGAGAAATGGCCAAGAATGGTGACTCACTCCTGTAATCCCAGCACCAAAGGAAGCCAAAGTGGGAGGATCGCTTGAGGCCCAGAGTTTGAGACCAGCCTGGGCAACAGAGACCTTGTCTCTATAAAAAGTAAAAAATAAATACAGTAGGGTGGTGCCTATGGCCCAAGGAGTAGGGCACTGGTCCCATATATGGGAGGTGGCAGGTTCAAACCTGGCCCTGGCCAAAACCTGCAACAATAACAACAAAAAAATAAAAATAAAAATAAATGCAGGAACATAGCTCTTCTTCTAAAGCTGAACATCTGTCAGGTCATTTGCAGTTGGCTTGTAGGAAGTATCACTATGATTTTTATTTTCTTGTTTTGTTTTTATGGTATGGTATGCTACAGGGGAGAGGAGGGAAAAAGTAATCCTACCCATAAAGCTTAACAATCTATAGGCACAGAAGGTAAAGTTAAATTTCATCCCTAATGTGAAAGGAGGATGAGAGGCAACATAATGATACTCAGAAAAATACTAGAATCTTCATAGTTAACCACCTCCCTACATTTACTACCTCCTTAAGTTGACCTAAATTTCGTAGACCAGACATGCACCACATGTATGTATCAGCACAACGTAAGCCTACTTCCTTACTTTGACCACCTCTGTCTGTTGACCAGTTTGTGACAGTCCCTTGGGTAGTGAACTTACAGAGGTGCCACTGTATTTTTTTTTTTTTGAGGCATAGTCTCACTATGTGTGGTATCACAGCTCATAGCAACCTCAAACTCTTGGACTCAAGCAGTCCTCTTGCCTCAGCCTCTAAGTTGCTGGGACTACAGGCATCTACCACAACACCTGGCTATGTTTTTGTTGTTGTCATTGTTGTTTATTAGGCCTAGGCCAGGTTTGAACCCGCCAGCCCCAGTGTATGTGGCAGGCATCCTAATCAGTGAGCTATGGGTGCCAAGCCAGTGCTACTGTATTTTGAAGGAGAGATATTTTAGTTATGATTTACTGAATCTACAATTTTTAATATTTACCAGCAAAAAAATGCTCAAGTGTAAATCCAAGTAGATATGTAGAGTAGGTATGTAGAGTAACCAATGAAACTTTCTTTGTGTGTTAAGTTGTAAGGAAAGTTGCTGCTATAATCAGAATCCGTAATACTGTATTTTGTCAGAGGGTCTTTCCTTGCCTGTAGTTTTTTTCTTAGAGCAGTTACAGCTTTTATAAAATATGGAATAATGACTACAAGAGAGTAATTTGTTTAGAAGTCTTTTGCTGAATGACCAGTAGTAGTTTCCTGTTAGGAGTCCTTGGGCCCTGCTGTGAATGCTTTATTTCCAAAATTATAATAAAATGTTTTATCATAATAAGACACTCCCTCCTCCATAATTTTTCTTTTCAAGGACTTTTTCAGAATAGTTAAGCAACTCCTTGGTGCCTTTTCACCCCTAAGCAGTTGCCACAAAACTTTAAAGGAATCAGTGTCAAAAAATTTTTACTGATTTCTGTTTGGCCTAAGAAGTCTCTCAGCTCAGAGGAAGTATAGCATATGGCTTTATTTGGAAGGTTTGGTCACTTTCTGTCTCCTATCTGCCTTGGTCCTGCCTCTGAAAACCCCATAATTACAATGTTGTTTGCTTTTATGCATAGATCACCAGATGGGCCTAATTATTAGGTAATTTGGAAGGAAAAAAATATAGCTTGTTTATTTATTTTCTTTTGCTTCTCTATTTAGTTATGGTCAGATAGAGTTAGCAACAGAGGGGGTAAAAAGATTCCAACTCAGGTTTGAGAGCAGAACTGATCTGTTGTTTCATTTCCTTTCAACATGTTGCTTCATTTCTAAAGATGTATCTTTGGCAAAAGGCAATTAAGTTTGAGGAACCTACCCTCCCAGCCTCTCCCCAACATCCCCCCCCCTCCCCAACATCCCCCCTGACACATTACCCCCTTGCCCAAATCCATCTGTACACACAGATCCTGCCCTGATGTGTCTCCTCCCACCATCAAAGCTTCCTAAAATGCCCCTGGGAATTTTGTTGACTGTTCTCATAGAAGGAGTTTGTTCATGGCAAGTGCTATTATTTTGAAGTCATTTACTTTTTTATTTTTGATTTGTAGTATATTTGAAAAAATAATAGATCCCAAAAAGACCCCCTACCAAAATCTATTATATTTTCAATGGCTCCTGAAATTTCTGTTCTTGTATTTTTGTTGTTTCCCCATTTACAGTTGCTCTTGTAAGAGAAAACAAGTAGGCTGGGCACCTGTGGCTCAAGCGGCTAAGGCGCCAGCCACATACACCCAAGGTGGCAGGTTCGAATCCCCAGCCCGGGCCCGCCAAACAACAATGATGACTGCAACCAAAAAATAGCCAGGCATTGTGGCAGGCGCCTGTAGTCCTAGCTACTTGGGAGGCTGAGGCAGGAGACTCACTTGAGCTCAGGAGTTGGAGGTTGCTGTGAGCATGATGCCATGGCACTCTACCCAGGGGGATAGCTTGAGGCTCCGTCTCAAAAAAAAAAAAGAGAAAACAAGTAGTTTTTATCAGAAGCAACATTTTAATCATTCTTAGTGGGGAAGAAGAGAAATAATTACTCTTTCCTTTTTCTAATCTAAGTTTTCAGAAACTAATTCCCCCAAAATTTGATAAAAGAGGGGTCCTTGGTTTGACAGAAGAACACATTTATGGAAAAGTAGTGCTTGACATTTTACAAAAATCACTTTTATGTTACTTAAATGAGGGGACACTTTAAAAATTACTTTTGTAATTTGCCTTTGTGCTTTTCTGTTGAAACATGACAATAATAGTTGGGTATTGTGAACACTTATACACTGTACAAAAATGGTGAACTTACCAAATTGGGGGGGGGGGTCGTACTAGTTTTTTCTCCTCAACCAAAATAAAGTAAATGTACAGTGAGTCTTGGATCTGGAAGTAGAAAAGAAATTCAGTTCTTTCCACTAGTGTCCAGGTTCAGCAAGGGCAGGAACCTTTTTTTTTTTTTTAAGAGACAGAGTCTTTACTTTGTCACCTTCAGTAAAACACTGTGGCATCACAGCTCACAACAACCTCCAGCTCTTGCCTCAGCTTCCCTAGTAGCTGGGACTACAGGCACCCGGCTATTTTTTTTTTTTTTTGGTTGTTGTTGGTTTTTTTGCAGTTTAGCCGGGGCCAGGTTCGAACGTGTCACCCTCGGTATATGGGGCCAGTGCCCTACTTACTGAGCCACAGGTGCTGCCCAGGAACCTCATTTTGGTCGCTATTATTGCCGTGGAGGCTAGAATGAGGCCTGACCCAAGTAGTCAGAAAAGTACTTGTTTAACGAATGACTGAATGAACTGCCTTTTGTGGCTTTTGTGAGGTTGGGTTTTTTTTTTTCTTAAGTTCACTTTGTATGTTAAGCCAAGTATCACTATATTATTAACTATAGCAGAATGTTAAAGAGTCGGATTTAATCCTAGGGGAATTAAGTGCTTGAATGATTCACTAAGAGAGAAATAGGATTAAGGACTAAAGGGCTGGTTATAGGGAATATTCCTGGGCTTCTCAAACCCATTAAAGTATTCCCCATCTTCTGCATCTCCTCAGGAGCACTCACTGTTGGCCTTGTGAGACAGTGTCAAACAATCCATGGACGAGACCGGACATGCATCCCTCCCCGACTTCCCCCAGAATGGGTCACCACACTGTTTTTTATCATCATGGGAATCATTTCATTGACTGTTACATGTGGTTTGCTGGTGGCTTCCCACTGGCGAAGAGAAGCTACAAAATATGCTCGATGGATAGCATTCACTGGAAGTAAGTAACCTGTGCTTACTAAGTTTATCTAGAAGGCACACACACTGGTATTTTTATGAAGATAATCAAGAACCAGTAATAAGGACTCCATAATCATCAAAGAACACCACTGGCACATGGCTATAGACACTACACAGTCCCATCAATTCTTCAGAACTCTTACCACAAGACCAGGACATCTACAACTTTAATTGCTTTGTATGAAATGCTATTTTAATGAATTTGATTTTTGTTCATATTGTGACATAAGCATTCTAGGTTTGTGACTCAGATGTACCACTAGCCTGAGTCTTTCCCTCTACTTAAAGATTTTGATAGCTTCTGTCAAAATAAAGATAAATCTAGAAAAAGATACATAAAAAATATAAATTAGATGAAGGTAGGGAAATACTTTTTAATATCATTGATTTTGAGTTTCTGCTATATATTGTTGTGTAACCTTCAAAAAATCAATCCACACATTTAGGTATTTAATAATTATCAACATTTATTACTCTATTAAGCTGTGCCTAAGGGTGTGATAGGATAAATTGATGTATTACACATTTCTTGTACTTTGCAAAATTGTTTTAATTTTGGAACACCTTACAGAATTAACTCAAGTTAAAAGAAAAAATATGCACAAAGAAAAGATATTTCTATAATTCTGCTTTCTATTTCTTTTTCTCTAATCAGTTTTATACCCAAGGGGACATTTGATAATATTTGAAAACTATTTTTCTCTTTCTTCTCCCCTTTCCTCCTCCCCTCACCTTCCCTTCCATCTGCAAGCTTGTGTTCTCTCTCTCTCTCCCTCTCTCCCCCGCTCTCTCCCTCTCTCCCTCCTTTCTTTCTCTCATTCTGTCTGTCCCCCTCCAGTCTAGAATACAGTAGTGTGATAATAGCTCACTGCAACCTCACACTCCTGAGCTCAAGCAATTCTACCTCAGCCTCCTGAGTAGCTGGGACTATAGGCCCATACCACCACACCTGGCTAATTTTTCTAATTTTTCTATTTTTTTTATAGAGACAGGATCTCACTCTTGCTCAGTCTGGTCTCAAGCAGTCCTCTTGCCTCAGCCTCAGAGTGCTGGGATTACAACCATGGGCCACTGCACCCTACCTGAAAACATTTTTGATAGTCACAATTAGGGGGATGCTACTAGTACTAGTGTGTAGAGGCCAGGGCTGCTACTAAACATCCTAAAAATTCACAGTATAGTCCCTTGCAACAGAGAACCATCTGGTCCAAAGTGGCAATAGCGCACTGTTAAGAAACCCTGCTATAAAGACATAGTATGTTAATACATACACAAAATACTATATGAGACTCAATTTTTAATTCAGTACATTAAAATGTTCTCAGGTTTACATAAGTTTTTTTAAAATGAGTATAGATAATCCAGCTCACTTGGTATTTTCATTTAGAATTAGTGTGTATGGATGGAGTAAGGGATAATCCTATATATCCTAAAATTCAAACTCAGTTTATTCTTAAAGGCTGTAGGATAGTAGTATTCCTTCACAAGTCTCTAGTTTCTCCCTGTCTCTCTGTGAAGTTTTTCTTTAATAATGTTTATGTTTCTGGCTTTTTTATTTTTGTCTCTATATCACCCTTAATGTTTAAATTTAGATCAAGTTACCTTTGAGATATAAACAAAAAATGTCTCCATCCTCGTTACACAGTGTGAAACAAGTTGGTGATCTTTCCCCTGCCAAACAGACCTTCAGAGACAGTTTTTTTCTGGAGAATAGGGTCCAGAAGCAGTTGCAGAGACAGTGCTGCTAAATTTAAGCATGTTGATGAGGAATTTAAAGAGAATCTGATTCTTTATTCTTTCTCATAGATTCAGTCACTTTATCCAGATAGAATTCACTCTTCAGGGAGCAAAATAATATTAAAGAAGGGTTTAGTTTCTAGATTTAGTTGAAATTTGAGAACGCATATGCTCGGAATACCAAGAATCTAAAACAGAACTAAGTAGAATGACTAAAAGAAAGCACTAAAATGCTCAAATGAACTATTGGTTCTTATGACCCGATAAAAGGGAAGAACTAGGATTATTTTTGTTTTTCATTCCTTTTCAATAGAGAATATTTTTATAGTTGCCCCCAAATGTAATATATTTTTCCTTTATTTTTAGTTAAATAATTTAACTTTTTGAAATAATATGTGCATATGATACATAAATAAAACCCTATAAAAGGGTAACCAAGTAAAAAGGCTCATGCATAATTGTGTCACCCGCTCAGGCTAACCTCTTTCCTTGAAGGCAACCAATGTTAGGAGTTTCTGGGGTTTCCTTCTAGAGGTGTTCTAGGGATAGAAACATATGTACGTGTGTGTGTTCTATAAATACTTATATAAAAATATTTTTGTTGGGTGGCACCTGTGGCTCAAAGGAGTAAGGCGCCGGCCCCATAATGCCAGAGGTGGCGGGTTCAAACCCAGCCCCAGCCAAAAAAACTGCAAAAAAATAAAAAATAAAAATATTTTTGCTATATGGTTTGTTAACTTAATATATCTTGGAGTTAATTTCATTTAAGTAAGCACAGAGCTACCTTACTCTTCTTAGCTTCCTTAATATATTATTTTTGTTACCAGAGCTATTCTGCTTGGGTGGCAGTTCTTAGAGGAATTGGGCTCCCCCTACTGTTTCCATTTGGGCCTTGAAAATGTACTTTATTGTATACCTGGGTTACTACAAAAGTTTTGAGATAACACAAAAATTGAGAAACACAAAATCCACATAGACAGAAACACATGAGACCCTCCTAGCAACACCAGTAAGCCAAACAGGTTGAAACTTGCACAGGTGAACCAGAAAGGGCCTTATCAGCTGTGTTTCTTGGAAGTGAAATAATGGACCATGACACAGTCTCTCTCAAAACTTTCGTAGTGACTTACATATATATTCCTATTCCAGTTACGAAAATTTCTACTTTCATAATAATGTGAAGGTAACATTTTCTTATGGCTGAGCACAGTGAGGAAGTATGTCCCAGAGGAGAGTCTCCCATGATGGGACTTGCCTATGGGAGCAGGAGAAACAAAAATGAGTCATCTTCAAGTCTGACCCTTCTTTTCTCCTTTGCCACTTTAGTTTACAACTTTGTCTATCAATATGCCTGATACCTGACTCTACCACCAGGAAATCTGTGCCATGGAAGATATAAAACTATAGCATTACAAACTTATGTAGAACCTAGAATTTAATCTTCCAATGTCGATAGATATTATCAGCATTAATAATATTTTAACATCTAAAGTAATTTCATAGTCCATAGTATCTTAAAGGAAAAATTCATCTACCTACATTAAATTTGCCCCCCAGGAAGTATAAAGAACTTAATTTCTTAGATTTAAAACCTAGGTTAGGCCAGGCAAGGTAACTCATACCTGTAATCCTAGCACTCTGGGAGACCAGGTAGGTGGATTGCTTGAGCTCAGGAGTTTGAGAAAAGCCTGAGCAAGAGCAAAACCCCATCTCTAAAAAATAGACTGGTGTTGTAGTGGGCACCTATAGTCCCAGCTACTTGGGAGGCTGAGGCGAGAGAATGGCTTGAGCCCAAGAGTTTGAGGTTGCTGTGAGCTCTGATGCCACAGCGCTCTACCAGGGACAAGAAAGTGAGATTCGGTCTCAAAAAAACAAACAAAAGGCGGCACCTGTAGCACAGTGGGTAGGGCACTGGCCACATACGCCTAGGTTAATGGGTCCAAACCTAACCCAGGCCAGCTAAAACAACGACAATTGCAACAAAAAAATAGCTGGGTGTTGTGGCAGGTGCCTGTAGTCCCAGCTACTTGGGAGGCTGAGACAAGAAAATCGCTTGAGGC
>NW_003852491.1:361928-371914 GCF_000181295.1 Otolemur garnettii
AAAAAAAAAAAAAAAAAAAAGCTTGAGCCCAAGAGTTTGAGGTCGCTATGAGCTGTAATGCCACGGTACTCTATCCAGGGCTACAGCTTGAGACTGTGTTTCCAAAAAAAAAAACCTAAGTTAGGTTGAAGAGGACTTTATTGCTCCCTTAAAATTTGATTACTCTTTTTCTAACCAATTTGTAAAATATGTAACTCTTAAAAATATTATATTCTAACTATACTCACTAAAAGCTTTATTATAAAAAATAAGTTTATTTTGCAGTGGAAAATAGGAAATAATAGGAATAAAATTGGCACATCACTTAACAAAGTATACAAATTTAAGATCTACACATCTTTAAAGCACTTGTAAATTATTTGTTTCTTGAGATTAGTCAACATTAAGAGAAAAATTCTGGGCTGGGTGCAGTGGCTCACACCTATAATCCTAGCCCTCTGGAAGGCCAAGGCAGGTGGATTGCCTGAGCTCACAGGTTTGAGACCAGCCTGAGCCAGAGCGAGACCCCTTTCTCTAAAAATAGCTGGACATTGTCTCCAGCGCCTGTAGTTTCAGCTATTTCGGAGACTGAGGCAAGAGAATCACTTGAGCCTAAGAGTTTGAGTTTGCGGTAAGCTGTGATGCCATAGCACTCTACCAAAGGGGACAAGGTGACACTCGGTCTCAAAAACCAAACAAACAAAGACTCTCATATTAGATTTTGTTAATTAATAACAACAAAAAGTAAAAATAAGGGGCCAGGCATGGTGGCTCACACCTGTAATCTTAGCACTCTGGGAAGCCAAGGCAGGTGGATCACCTGAGCTCACAGGTTCGAGACCAGCCTGAGCCAGAGTGATACCCATCTCTAAAAATAGCAGGGCATTGTGGCAGTGCCTGTAGTCCCAATTACTCAAGAGACTGAGGCAAGAGAATCTCTTGAACCCAAAAGTCTGAAGTTGCTGTGAGCTGTTATGTCACAGCACCCTACCAGGGGTGACAAAGTGAGACTCAGTCTTTAAAAAAAGTAAACATAAGTGTCATTTGATACATTTACCCAGGGCTCTATCAGTATTCCTGGGCATAGGTTTAACTTGGAAGAGGTTTCTCCTTCAGTAAGAAACATTACTGCACTTCAGTAAGGTGAAGACAATTCATAAAGGAAAGGTTCAACTCTTCTTGTATAGTGTCTAGTCATCTGTCTTAACCTTATAGTGCAGAAATGTTTCTGCCTCCAAAGAAATTTGAAGGATTATGAACATTTGGCTAATATGCTTTCAAACACCAAAAATATTTTCTTAAAAAAGCTACACTATCTGTAGGTAATTTTTATTCATTAAAAAGAACATTTCTTTGGTAGCATGGGGAGCACACCGCTGAAACATTGGTCTGTGGATTTACTTTCTTTTTTTTATTTTTGAGACAGAGTCTTACTCTGTTGCCCTGGGTAGAGTACCATGGCATCATACCTCACAGCAAACTCAAACTCCCCTTGGCTCAGCCTCCTGAGTAGCTAGGACTATAGGCATATGCCATAATGCCTGGCTATTTTTTCTGTTTTTAGTAGAGCTGAGGTCTCAATCTTGCTTAGGCTGGTCTTGAACTCCTGAACTCAGGCGATCCTCCTGCCTTAGCCTCCCAGGGTGCTAGGATTATAGGCATGAGCCACTGCAACTGGCCCGTGGAATTACTTTTAACCAGACACGATGTTTTCTCTATTTCTTTTTAGAAACTTTTGAACAAATATTATATTTAACTGTGTATATATACAAAACTCAAAGATTTCCTACCCTTCCCCACTTCAACCTCTCAGTGTATGCAGAAACCTGACAGATTTTTTTTTAATATTCTCCATGATAACCACTCTGACAATTTACTAATCATCCTAGAGATTTGAAGTTCTTTCTTCTAGATGATTTTAAATCAAAGTAAGATAAATGATATTTATTTGTCTGAACCTTGTCTCTAATTCCTTCTAACTAATATGGAGAGGAATAAAGAAGTGGCAGAATAGTAACTATAATGATAATAGTATGCAACTCTTATTCACCACTTAACTGTCACTGTGTTGGGGACTTGATCCTACTTTACGTATCCTTCTAGTATTTTCCCACTTTCTGAAGGGAAACAGAGGCCTAAGATTACACAGCTAGTAAGTAGTACAGCCAAAAGTTAGCCCCTGTCTGACTCTGGCCAGTGACCCAATTACTATTCTAAATGATTAGGAATAGTATATGTGAGTACTTTAGTTTTGGAAAAGACCTTTCTTAATCTTTATATTTAAAATTGTCCTAAAATTTGTATAAAAGGCTAACTTGGCTTTTACTGTATTTAATTGTTGGACGATAAGGATATTATGTGACCTGTTATATAAGCAAATCTTTTGACAAGTAGTCCATGTTTTAACAGGTTTGACCATGTTATCAATCCACACCCCTTCTTATAAACTTACTTTGTGGCAAATTTTCATTGTTTTTAATCACCAAACCATGTTTACTAACGTTGTGTTTTGGTTTGTTTTACAGTGATCCTTTTCTGTATGGCTGCCCTAATATTCCCAATAGGATTTTACATCAATGAAGTCGGAGGTCAACCTTATAAATTACCCAACAACACAGTAGTTGGGTCATCATATGTACTTTTTGTCTTATCAATTTTCTTTACAATAGTAGGACTTCTATTTGCTGGCAAAGTTTGTTTACCAGGCTGATGAATGTTTAAATTGCTTGACTCTCTTATTATTTTTTATTTTATTTTATTTTTTTATTTTTGGAGGGTGGGGAGGATAAAGGCAAGGTATCTGAGTAGTCTTCTCATAGGAAGATACTTAGATGAAACTGATGCTGAAAAGGAAAAAAAAGTTGCTTTGATTTGTTCTCACTATGCACTTTGGATTAAAAAAAAAAAAAAGGTGAGCCTTTTCCATAACCAAATACAGACAATATTGACTAAATCTCCTGAGCATATTCAGGCAGTCAGGTCTGCACTGTGATAGCAACCTAGTGAAGGAGAATGCTTTATACTGAAAAGCATGTGGCCCTTTGTGACTCTGTTGTTCCATTTTTAATGTCAATCTAATGATTCATTTGAGGGGAAAAAAAAGTCTAAGTATTTATGAATCATGGTGGACCAGAGGGATGCAAGAGAAGTTCATGTGGGGCTGGCCTCACCTCCTAAGAAATTAAGTTTTCACAACGTCCTTGTAACGGTGTGAGCCTTCGGCACCAGAATGGATTGCCGTTGGATTATTGCACCAAGAAGCCAATAGATCAAAACTTGTTTGCTAAAATGTATGTAAAAATTTCTGAAATTCCCTGTTCTCTGTGTATAAAAAACAAAAAAACACTAAGAGACATGTTTGGGGTGGGTGGGTGGGGGAAATCTTCCTTATATTTATATAAATATATATATATAATATATATATTTTGCTGATGCAGTATACAGTGTGTATATATGTGTGCGTGCGTGTGTATGTGTGTGTAAATTTATATATGCACACATGCAAACAGTTCCTGGAAGAGAATTCTGAATGCTTTGCTAGCAAAACACTGTGGTGTGCAAACCTAGAACTCAATAGAAAAAAAGCCATTTATCTGAAGGCTGCATAGTGGAGAGAGTCTTCAGTTTACCTCATTCTTTGTAGCAGCCCTTGATTTTAACAGGTTTTTGTAATAGGTACAAATAATCCCATACCTTTCTAGGTGCAATTTTAAGTTAAGCTAAAAAGTCTTTGTAGGATTAATTTATTTATATATGATAGTAGAAGGTAAGATCATGTCAAACCTTATAATTTGGGGAATCTGACACTACTTAAATTATTGGCAACTATTGTCTATTGTACAAAGATTCCTTTTCTACTGGCTTGGTCTGTTACATTAATAATGCATTTTATATTTTCAAACACACAACTTTGCATAAATACAAATTCACTAGTAAATATCTGGCTGTTTTGGCTAGTTATAACACTAATTTCACTCTGCCATAAAAATTAAATTTATGTTTTTCATCCATAAGCATTACTGATATCTTTACCAAAAACCTGAGCAATACAATATTTTCTTTATATGCTATATGCCTTTGTTTGCTAACATTTTTGGAGTTAATTTTAAAGGGCTGTACTAAACCCACAGCTTTAAGTTTTTTCCTAAAATAAGCATTGCAGCTAACCTTTGAACTCACAGTTTTAAAAATACAGTATTTCTCTTCTCCACATTTCCATGCCTTCATATCAATGCTTAATTGTTTTTCCTGGCGGACACTATAGATAATCTCCTGTTTGAAATGTAGGACAGGAGTGTGTTTCATGGCAGTGGAGCCGAGTTTTTTCCCTTTATAGTGAAATGGTGACCCAAATGTCCCTGTCAGTAGAGTTAGAGGCCTGTGTAGCCCATGCTTCATACAAGCAGAAATAAATGCACTGTTTTTTTAAAAGCTAGATTGTAAATTATAAAATCATTACTTCAGAGATGGGGCTACCTCTGCAAATATTCAAAGTATAAAATGGAGGAGCTTGATGTGTTTCACACTGGCTTGTTTGGCATTCTTATATCTTACTGTTAATTCAGCAGTATTTTATTGTGAAAGAAAACCCCAGTGTTTCAGCTTTCTCGAGAGTCAGGGGAAGAGGTGGACCACCACTGTGGTGCATTCCTTGAGTATTCTGTGGGAATGTCATACTCTTCCTTCCCAGGGTAAAAGAAACCAATCCTAAAGGAGACTATTTTTCCCCAAGTATTATGATGTCTAGTTGATTTTAAGAATACCACTGGGCATGTACTATGGACATTTGGGATTGCAGTTCCCATTGTGATTTGATTGGTCCTCAGTCAGATGGATCACTTTGAAGGAAAGCTTTGGTTGTCACAGTTATACCACTGAGATAAAGTGTTAGCAAAGTATGGTTCAAATTAATTTATAATATGACCAAGAGCTTTTCTCTTCCAAAAGATGGATTGTATTGTAAATAGTTTCTCAAAATATCTTTAACTGGATCATGAGCATGGGGAGAGAAAGTTTCTCAGCTGCTAAGAATTTCCCCACTGTTTACTTCTTTCACTTACAGTGGTATTGCATTTAAAGGTACAAAACTTAAGGTTTTATTTGTATCTATTACCCAAACATTAAATTGTCTTTAATGTCATCATTATACTGGCGGCCAGTGCATTAAAGGGCTGCCCTGGGGAAAACTTCCTCCAGCCAGTCAGCACTCTAACCCAGGATTAAAACCCATCAAATAGTATGTGAAGTCAAGTATTTATACGCTTCCAGACCAAACATTTGAAATGGACTCATTCATATAAATTTCTATAAATCCTGTAAGTGAAAAGATAGACAACTGTCAACAGTTGCTTTTTAAAAGGTCACTATAATAAGTACTATTATAGTACAGTATTAATTTATAGCAGGAAGTCATATCTTATAAACTGTATATAAAACACTGTTTTATGGTGCAATCATTTGTCAAACTTCTATCTGTTACATTGTTTTTAGAGTGTGTGCATTCTTCTCATACCTAAGAATATCACTGTAAAATCTGCTGAATACTATTTTTAGGTTTTATTTGCACAAGACTGAATTAGTTTCAAATTTTTGGAAGCTCCTATTGAACATGCCTAAACATCTGTAAACATAAAAAATCTTTAATTCATTAAAAGCAAACATTTCAGTATGATTCTTTCCAAAGGTAATCCATGTTCTATGTTGTTAATGTATGTATGTAATTTTTCTGACTCTTCCAACTCTTATAAACATATTTTCTGTCTCATTTGTTTTGTTTTTGAAGGATGGCTCTTTTTTTTCTTCTTAATGTTCTAGATGACCAAAACACTTTATTGGTTTTTACCCTTTTGCTAAAGCTTTGATATTCCCATTTGATGTTCTGTGAATTCACTGTTTAATCTATTAGGTGAAATAATAAATAGTGTTTGATGACAAACAATCTGTTAATTTAGAGGAAAGGCCCTGAAAAAGTATTGGAAACTAACTTTGGACACATCATTAGCTATAATTTTGCATCGTGAACTTCATGGGAAGAACATGTTGCATTTATTTTGTCTTTATTAAAAGACTACTAGCCACAAGTTACTCTGATTGTAGTAACTGTTTTATCAACCCACTTGATCTTCTTTAAAAAATTAAATTTACATTCAGAATTCAAAGTAGTAAGCTGTCTTTAGAAAATTTTTGAAGGATAAAAATATGTGAAGGAAAAAAGTGGCCTTTGTAGGTAAGATTCCCTACTTAGGACTTTTAGTTGTATTGCCCCTCCAGAGATTTTGAAGTTTGTGATCAAGGTCTGTATATTATCCCAAACTTTATTAAGAATTGTTTTCTAATTGGTTATAACATTTTTCAATTAATAATTTCAAAACAAATTGTTAATACAACTGTATAAAATGAACATAATTTTCTTCACTTGTATTTTTGTTATTGAGCAAGTTTATCAAAATAAATTGTCTACTAAAGAAACTAAAAAGGCTTCTATTACTTTGAAATAAGCTTCACTTTAAAAAGTGATTTCTTATAGAGGTTTCACACGTTTCACACCGTGATACTTCCATGTCTCTTGGATTGGTTTTGTTAGCATTTGGGGGAGCGGGTAGTCCTCCCTTATCTTCTTCCATTCCCACTCCTAGCCTACCCCTAGGGAAGAAATGCTGTTAAAATTCCAGGACATGAATTGGGCCATGTTCACCAATAAGAAGAGTCACTCAGAAATAGGTCACATATATGTGGCTCTCTGCTGCATCATGTTTCCATGAGAAACCAAGCCAAGCCCCCAAGGCCAAACCCTTGCATATAAACCTAAGTCCGTATTTGCTTCAGTCCTCTGTTTCTACTTTACTGCAGGCCCCAAAATCTTAGCTTTTAAGATGTTAAAACATGAGCAATACAGCAGCCCTTGGCCTTTAGACTATTCCACATGCCTCTTTACAGCTTGACTATAGCTCTCTCGGGGGGTGTCAGGGTTAGTTCAGCCTAATAATAACTAATAATAAGATAGTCACCCTTTGATGCTGTTTCTTCTTTATATGGCCATTTGAGGGAGATGGAGGATTAAAACATGGTAGGATTTGGGTGTTCTTGGGTTCTAGGACTGAAGAGCATCTTCATAGAGTGACTAATCATCCTGGTTTGCGTAAGACTGAGGGTTTTCCCAGGACGTGGGACTTTTAATGCTATTACTGGGAATGTTTCAGGCGCACTAGAAGAAGCTGGTCCCCATCTAAATCTTATCCTGATTTATAACATAGGTTAGAGATACTTGAAGGGTTATTTTTTATAAATTATCAATGAATAGGTCTTTCCAGTTGGAAATTATAAATGGTAGACATAGTCTATAAATGGTAGACTCTAAAATTCTAAGAGTGGGTGATAACACTTTTTCTTTCTCTTTGGTAATACCTTAGGAAAAGGCAAGAGAGAGACTTTAAAAAACAATAGCATGGGTTCAAAAATACCTTATTTTGACTTAGTCTTCCATCAGCTCTCTTTTAGCCACTATAAGAAGATTATAGGAAAAATACCAAGACTAGATGACTCTGGGTTCCTTTTATGCAAAGTCAACTCTTCTGGGTCACAGTTACCCAGCAACAAAAATAACGGTAGTTATTTATAAGTGATATTAAAGATAGCAAGCCTAATGTATTATTTGGGGGAGGGGGGTTGGTTCTTTTCCCAGGATAAGAAAACACTGTGGGATGGTATTTTGAAGCATATTCAAAGTTTTTACAAATCATTTCTGATTTCAGAGATAAACTAAGACCACCCAAGATTAAATTTCAGAAAGAGATTTTCATAAGACTCAAAATTTTAGAGCTGGGTGAAATGAAAAAGAGTTTTTCCTGTGTTCTCGTTTTTCAGATAAATGGCCTCTGAAAGGATTATTCACTATTCCAGAGTCACACAACTAGCTCTCATCAGAGCACTCAACATAGGAAGCAATGTCTTTGACAGACAGGCCTTGGACCTAGGACAGATGTTCATAGCCTGTCGCCATTGAACCAGTCTTCCTGCAACTGATCCCATTTACTTCATTCAAATCAATTCTGCCAAAATAGTTTGACCACAAAAGAAAGTATATAATTCCCTTATTCATGTTTCTGTTATTCTCACTGCCTGTGGAATGAAGGCCAAACTCCTTTAGCATGGCTCTGAAAACCCTTCATGATCTGGCTTCTGACTGTCTTTTCAGTCTTATTTCCCACCACTCTCTCTCTCTTCACCTTTTACTGGCAACCAGCCTATCCTCCATTCTCACCATGCCTACTCCCTGCCCTTGTTGTGTCTACTACCACCTCCTCCTGATTTTTCCTAGTCCCTCCCGTATTTGAAAATAATCTTTTGTGCTTTGTATCTCTGTATCTCTGCTTATACCTCTGTAAGAGAACTTACTAGAGAAGAGTAGACCACCTGGATTCAAATCTCAAATTTCATAGTTCTATATGACCCATAGTAAATCTGTGAACCTTGGTATTTTTCATCTATAGAAGAGGGCCAATAATAGTACTTACCTTATAGGGTTATTGTTGATGTAAATGAGATAAAGTATCTAGCTCAGAGTAAGCATTCAAATGTTAGTTGCTGCTATTATCATTATTAAATCCTTCTTTATAACTAGATAGATTATAAACTTATGAATGTAAGGAATATAGCTTTTTCATATTGTATTCCTTAGAGACCTGGCACAATGCTTTTACACATTGAATTGAATTACCAAAATTAAATTTGGGGCTAGGTTAGAAAAGAAAATTATGAAACCATTTATCATGGAGATTTGAAAGACCCAGTCATGTATCTACCAGAATTATGCCAGTAGAATTGTTCCTGAAGGCAGAGGCTTGCCTAAATCATCTTTATAAGTATGATCACTTTCTTGGTAAGTATTTGACTGTATAATATGCCAGTTTCATTGACCTTAGGATTTCCCTGTGGACTCAAGATTCTTTACTACTGAACTCACAGTGCTCTAGCATTGATGCTTCCACAGGAGGACCAGGATGATGCAAGCACAGTGTTGATCCTGAGAGAATTCCCTGGAGGTTGCTTCAAGCTTGTGGGTTCTCTGCTATCTTGAAGCCGTACATTTGGTATGTTTTGCAAAGACTTGGCCTTGCCAACATAGTTTTAATTATTTCTACTAACAGGAATGGACTCAAGAATTTGCTGTCATTTTAGATGCGGTTATCCCTAATTAGCTGTTTTATGGCACTTTAGTATAAATATTGCCAATGTATTTGGTTGTTATTAAATCAATCCCCATTCATTATCTGTCAGGGCAAATCAGTGAAATAAATACTGTGTTCTGTCTCTGGAAGTCTTTCTCATGTGTTTAAATATTTAATATTAGTTGTTGAAGAAAATTCAGGTATTTTCTTAAATAAAAAAATGAAAACTCTTGTTTTACATTGCTTTGTTCTCTACGGGAAATGCAAAATCAACTGAAGAACTAAAGAAAATATTTTCCCTGTTAATTGCTTTAGGGTGAAAAAAATTAATCCACATACAAAGCTTTTGGCCACCTCATGCCCTACATATTTTACCAATGTAGTTAAACACAAACAGAACAAGAATATAGAAAATGTAAAGCTCCCTCCTCCACATCTACCTTACAGACATAACCATTGTTATTGACTGTTGGCTCAGCGCTTGTAGCTCAAGCGGCTAAGGTACCAGCCACATCCACCAGAGCTGGCAGGTTCGAATCCAGCCCGGGCCTGCCAAACAGCAATGACAACTAAAACCAAAAAATAGCCAGGCGTTGTAGTGGGCACCTGTAGTCCCAGCTACTTGGGAGTCTGAGGTAGGAGAATCACTTGAGCCCAGGAATTGGATTTGCTGTGAGCTATGATGCCACTGTAAGAAGAGGGTGACAGGTTGAGGCCAGAGTGACAGCTTGAGGCTCTGTCTCAAAAAAAAAAGTTTAGGCTCGGCGCCTATAGCTCAACTGGCTAAGGCACCAGCCACCTACACCTAAGGTGGCGGGTTCGAATCCCCAGCCCGGACCC
>NW_003852491.1:372084-430297 GCF_000181295.1 Otolemur garnettii
AAAAAAAAAAAAGTTTATTGGACATTTCAATGTTGTTCAGTTTTACAAAAATAAGATCAGATATTTGCCACTACTTTTCAATTTGTGATGGAAATCTTTCTGTGTCAGTAAATACAGAGCTCCCTCATTTTAATGACTACACAGTATTCCATTTGATATCATGTCAAATATATATACTGAGGGTACTAAAAAAATACACATTTTAAGAAAGGAAAAATTGTATTAAATTTGTAATACTAAAGTTACGTTTGAGTTATGCAATTACAGGAAGTACTCAGCATGACTTGTATTCATCTTTTATTATTTATCTATATTAAAAATTAGAATTTCAATAGTTTTTTTCCTTTCTTCAAATGTATATGCATTTTTCAGCAGTCTCTTGAGTTTATCTTCCCATTTTGATGTACGTTTAGATTGCTTCCAGATTTTTGCCATTAGAAAACAAAAACTTCCCAAATATCATAATAACCTGGCATTCTAATTAAAGTATATCAACTACTAAAGCAATTTTTCTTCTTTTTTTCTATTTTTAGTAGAGGCGGGGTCCCACTCTTGCTCAGGCTCTTCTTGAACTCCTGAGCTCAGGTGATCTACCTGTTTTGGCCTCCCAGAGTGCTAGGATCATAGGTGTGAGTCACCGCACCTGACCACAATTTGTTTTTTCAAAAGTACTGTGGTTCAATGGCATTCAGTATGTTTAGAGAAAGAAACCAACATTAAATTCATGGTCATGTGCTTTTCCCATAAATCATCTTAATCCTCTCCCTGTGAAATAAGAGGTCTTTTTTAAAGACCAGAACACTAAGGATCAAAGAGATGAACAACTGACTCAAGGTCCTATACCTAGTCATTGGTGAGTCTGGGTTTTAGACCTTGGTTCCCTGACTACAGATCTAGGACTCCTTCTCCTGTCCCACATTGCCAGTTTGTCTAGTCTAAAGGAAATAAAAATAGCTTGTCCCAGATGCATGATTCCTTGGCTCAAACATGAGCAGCTAAATCTATGGTTTGCTTCTTCTGGATGTGGAATGCAAACAACCATAAAAGGTAGTCTCTGGGAACAACTTGTGACTATTACCTACTTTGTTGAAAGAAAAAAGATATATGTAAGAAGAGCCTCCTACTTATGTTGTTTGTGTCTAATCTTCCATCATTCCCCCCTCATTGTCAAGCTTTCTCCTTAAAGTGCTAACTTTCTTGATTAGTGAAGCTAGGAGAGGGCACTTATTGATTTTATTGGGGCCCTTTAAGGATTTCAGTACCCAGGGAAATTTTCTCAAACAGGCTATTCCCCATTTCATTCCCACAGCACTTAGAAGTAAATCAACTAAATCCCTTCTACCATATTGGTGGGAAATTTATTTGTTATTAGAATACTCTAGATTGTGGCTCGGCGCCTGTGGCTCAAGTGGCTAAGGCGCCAGCCACATACACCTAAGGTGGCGGGTTTGAATCCAGCCTGCGCCACCAAGCAACAATGATGGCTGCAAACCAAAAAATAGCCAGGCGTTGTGGTGGGCACCTATGGTCCCAGCTACTTGGGAGGTGGAGGCAGGAGATTCGCTTGAGCCCAGGCATTGGAGGTTGCTGTGAGCTGTGATGTCATGGCACTCTACCCAGGGGGACAGCTTGAGGCTCTGTCTCAAAAAAAAAAAAAAAAAAAAAAGAATACCCTAGATTGTGCAAAGGTCCATGGCTCAAACATTAGGAAGGCCTCCCCAGGGAATTGTCATCTGTCGAATACATCAAGTGCACCACGCTAGATAGTGCAATAGTTTTTCTGTGTCCACCTCATGCTTAGAACATGATAAACTTTGGCAAGCTAGGAACTCCTGTTCCTGTGCTCTCTCCCTGAGTGTGGCAAGACCCATTTTCTCTTAGGTCTTACCATCTAAACAAAGCATTGCCACCAAATACTAAGCGTCTCCATTCCCTCTGATTTTCAGATATCTGGTTTTTATTTTTATTTCTTTATCTCTGGGAGAATATTCTCTTCTCTTTGGCTTCCCACAGAAGCATGTTTGCCTAGTACTTGAGTCCCCTTCTTTGGTTAAAAAGAAAAAAAAGGCAGGGCATGGTGGCAGCTTAATGCCTGTAATCCTTGCAGTCTGGGAGGCCAAGGTGGGTGGATTGCTTGAGCTCAGTAGACTAGCCTGAACAAGAGCAATCCCATCTCAACTAAAAATCAAAAAAACTACCCAGGTGTTGTAGTCGGTTCCTCTAGTCCCAGCGATTCAGGAGGCTGAGGCAAGAGGATTGCTTGAGCCACTGCAAGGCTCTTTTTCTTTTGGAAAACTTTCCTACCTTTGGGCCATGTGGTTTCATGGGCTGATTTTACCTTCTAGCTCCAGAGCCGGGACACAGGAGCTGAGCTTGGCCAATTAGAGTCAAAGTGCTTGGTTCATAAATGAGCATGGCATATGACCAGCCTGGGACTTTTCTGGAACTGCTGAGGAAGAGGTGTTCTCCTACCCTAGGGTTCCTAAGTTGTAGGAGGGTAAGACTGGTACTGCTGGCAGCCACATGTGAATAGCCTAAGAATCAAGCCATCACAGAAGAAAGGAAGATGAGAAATGGAGACAGAGTTCTGTTAACATCATTTTAGCCTTTAGATCAAGCCACGCCTAAAGCCACAACTATCCCTGGATTCTTTTTGTTATTTGAGCAAATAAATTCCCTTTTTTCGGCTTGATACCTGTAGCACAGCGGTTACAGCACTGGCCACATACACCCAGGCTGGCGGGTTTGAACCCAGCCCGGGCCTGCTAAACAGCAATGACAACTGCAAGAAAAAAAATAGCAGCACGTTGTGGCAGGGGCCCGTAGGCCCAGCTACTTGGGAGGCTGAGGCAAGAGAATTGCTTGAGACCAAGAGTTGGAGGTTGCTGTGACCTGTGACATCACAGCACTCTACCAAGGGCAACATAGTGAGACTCTGTCTCAAAAATAAATAAATAAATAAATTGAGAAATACAACAACAACAACAAAAATCCCTTTTTTCTTCCATCCAGTTTAAGTTGGGTTTCTGCCTCTTTTTATTGAAAAAATCTTGACACTCCCACTTTCCTCTTGACATTAAACACATTCCTCACTTTCCCTGCTATGGCATATCACTTTAATCTTACAGTTAACTTAGGCTTTTCCAAAAGACAGGGAAAAAATGTCGACTTCAGGATGCTTCTTACCAACCCAACAATAAGCAGTTGCTCCTGGTTTGAAATGGAAGAAACAAAGCAAAACACAAATTAATATCTAAAAAATGTATCTCACCATACTCCAGGTTAGAGCTCCTAAATGAAAGACCAGAGATGAGTTAACCCTTAACTGTTTCCAAGAACCTAAAGTAAGAAATTCCTGTCATGCTCTGATGTTTTACACAGGGCCAGTCCTGATCTACATCCTGAGGGGAGCTAAGAAAGATGGTTACCCACACATAGCTTTCTTCTGAACTGGCCAAAAGCCTGAAAGTCTTACTCTGCTTTATCCATCTGTCACAAATATATTTAGAATGTGTCTGTCATTTAAACTCAAGTAGAAACAGAGGGTATGCAGTGTTGGATTTTCTTTCTTGTACAATGTTGAAAACCGACATATCCAGGGAAAAAAGAAAGTTGTGAGCGTGGTAGACTACCTGTCTGGGGCTCCCCTGTCCCCAAAAATGGTGTCTCAAAGCTAGCCAGCCCCTTTCACCCAGACTTTCCATGAAGGTGGGCTCAAGAGCCCTCACCTCTTATTCACAGACTAGCCATTGGTGAATCACAACCTCTTGTGACTTACGTGTCTCTGATCTTCCTCCTTTTCCACTTTGTTGGTGTTGGCCAAATGACAAATGCCTTTACATGGTGCTGGTAATATGGATTTGCATGGTACTGTTCTCAGGCCAGGACCGTTCTACCCAGAGTAACTGGTGATTGATAAGCAGTTCCTATTTTGAGGAGTTTGGCTATTTCTGATCTCCCCTGCTGGGGTCAGCATCCAAAGTTTCTCTACTATAGAATGACCATCAAAAGTAGCACATGTTCTAACTTACAAAACTACAGGTTCAGAAAGTGAACAGTGAAGGTCCCTTAGGCCCTTTCAAGCTAGTTGACATTGGGTACACCACTTTGTCTATCTTGTCTTCTCCAAAAGAAGAGGTTGGAGAGTTCCCCAGCTATGTACCAAGGACTTAGTTACATCATAATCACCTGGGGCCACTGTTAAAAATTAATGTTTCCACACTTAAGCACAGTTCTGAATCAATCTCCTGGGTGGGAATGTTTGCTCAGCAAACAACCCAGGTGATTCTAATGGGCACCTGGATTAGGAACCACTTGTGGTAGGTGGTCTCTTCTGAGGCTAAGACTCCCTGAGCTTGCTGTACTAGCCAGGTTTGGTGAGCCATACAGGGTGGGGTTTTAGAGGGCTGTCAGTAAGATGTCATCTTTGGCATCTGAAGTGCAAAAGATGCTTATCACCTTTACTATACATCACAGGTTCTCTGGTATTTTTCCTCAATTCTTGCCGCTGGAAGGCTGCAGACACCAGGGCTCTACTGGTCTAAACCATGGTTCTCTGCTAATTGAGAGGTTCTGAAAATAGAAAAGACCTCTGAATACTGCTTCCAGGCTTTCGTGAGGGTGGAGAAAAGCAGAGTGACCTGGGAGAGGTGGTTATTGACAACAAAGTGGTAACTTCTTCCTGGGGTGAGGAAGGTTTGCCCTTTCCCTACCCCAAGCTGCAGTGGTGCAGTCTGTTACCTTGGAGACAACCTAACACTTCCCGCAGGACAAGCTTCACTGTTGAGTTGCTTGGAGAAAACTAGAATTGAGAACTGGGAGAAGCAAGGGCACGGGGTGGCAGAGGCCCTTTTCCTACAGATGGAGAAATAAATGAAGGAATATGAGCGAGGGTGAGTGCCACCAGGGTTCACAGGGGTGGCAAGAGAGAGGGCAGGGGAGGCCCAGACGCTAAGCTCTGGACTGAGTGAGAAGATTGAGGGAGCCTGGAGTCTAAAGCATCTGCTCCCTACATGCCAAGCATTGAAATAGGTGCTGGGGGTACCACAGCAGGCTTGGAAGTAGTGGAGCTGATGGGGAGACAGAGGGGGCAGCAACATGAGTACTAACATGGGGGACCAACTTCCTCCCTGAGGGCATGGGGACACTGAATGGGGTTCAAGAAAGACTTCTGAGTTTTCTTGTCAGACTAAAGAGGTCAAACCTGAGTGAAAGGGGGTGTGAAGTAGTAAGGTGGTGTAAAGTGGGAGTTGCCAGGGAACAGAAAATGTGAGACTTAGGGTGGAAAGGTAAATGAGAAACGCATCCTGAAAGAATGAGAAGGCTTGGGGCGGCACCAGTGGCTCAAGGGCACCAGCCCCCTATGCTGAGGGTGGCGGGTTCAAGCCCAACCCCAGCCAAAAATGAAAAAAAAAAAAAAAAAAGAATGAAAAGTCTCGATCCACCTTGGTTATCCTACGGCACTGCAGAGCCACAGCAGGGTTTTCTGACCAGGTAGAAGTAAGAACAAATTGTCATACTGGAAAAATTCCGGCAGCACAGATTGGAATGGAGTGGATGGGGTCAAGAATAGAGGTAATTTTGTAGTTAAAAGTATAAACCCTGGCAATGGCTTTATTCTGGATGAATATTTAGGAGAATCCTAGATCTAACTGTTATCAATTGAGACAATTAGCTGAAAGTTTTCTTTCATCCAGTAATTAAGGCTCCCTCTTTCCTTTTGACCAAAGTGCTGTCTGCCGTGGACTGGTTTGCTGTGCTTCCCTCCTCCAACTACTAACCTGAGAGTAATGTGGCCCACCTTTGCCCAAACTCTGGACCTGCCCTTAGTGCATTTATTTCAACAAATGTTTGAGTAGCTACTATGTTCTAGGCACTGTCTTATGCAAAAGTGTTCTAGCAGTGATCATTACTAACTCCCTGTCCTCATGGATATTCTAGTGTGTTTCTGTGCCCCCTCAACAGTAAGTAAGTAAATATATAAAACATCAGATGGTGACATGTGTTGTGGCGAAAAGGGAAGCAAAGTGGAAGGGGTGCTAATTGACTCATGCTACTCAAAGAAGCCTTCTCTAACAAGGTTTCATCTGAGTCAAGACCAGAAGGTAAGGACAGTGCCCTGTCCTCTCTCCCCAGGACCAGCTCTCTCTGGCACTCTTTAAACGTTCATGAAACAATGATGGCCTCCGTGTCATATGCTGAAGTGCTTGAAGATGCAGCACACTTTTCATGGTATTGTACATTTTTATAGTATTTTGTATTTTACTCAATTCCATTTGATCCTCTTGACCATGAAGTTCAAGTAGGCAAAGCAGTTAGTTTTATCCCCATTCTATTCTGCGGATGAAGAAACCAAAGACCCAGAGCTTTTTCTAGCATAGCACATTGTTTTGTAAGTTTTATGCAAGCCAACCCCTCCTTTATCTGCCCACACAGGTCACCCCAGAATCCAGTCCTGCAGGCCTCCGAATTCATTAAGAGCTGTTAATCACTCACTGAAAAGAGTGACCCCAGGCACTACAGGGTGTCCAGTGTTCATGTGGCATTTCTACTTCAATAATCCCTGCTCTAGAGTCTCCCATGAAAGCTAACTGAAGTAAAGCCAGTTTTTCTTTTTAAGACATTACCACACTATACTGCTGCTTCCCAGAAAACAAAACATTCTCTGAATAAAAGATTAAAAGGCTGAACAAGAAAAGCAAGTTGTTGAACCATTAATAGGCTATTTAATTTAATGATTTCACAAAAACACACACTCTAATATTTAAGCTACAACTTTATTCAGAGTTTCTTACTTGTTATTTTTTTTTTTTTTTTTTTTGAGACAGAGTCTCACTCTCTTGCTCCAGGCTAAAGAGCCAGGGTAGGCTTGGCACCTGTAGCTCAAGTGGCTAAAAGCGCCAGCCACATACACCAGAGCTAGCAGGTTCGAATCCAGCCCAGGCCTACCAAACAACAGTGACAATTACAACCAAAAAATAGCCAGGTGTTGTGGCGGGCACCTGTAGTCCCAGCTACTTAGGAGGCTGAGGCAAGAGAATCACTTAAACCCAGGAGTTGGAAGTTGTTGTGAGCTGTGATGCCACACACTCTACTCCGGGTGACAGCTTGAGGCTCTGTCTTAAATAAATAAATAAATAAATAAGCCAGGGTGGCATCAGCCTAGCTTACAGCAACCTCAGACTTTTGGGCTCAAGTGATCCTCCTGCCTCAGCCTCCTAAGTAGCTAGAACAACAGGCATCTGTGCCAATGTCCAGCTATGTTCTCTATTTTTTTTTTTTTTTTTTTTTTTAGTAGAGACAGGATCTTGTTCTTCCTCAGGCTGGTCTCTAACTCCTGAACTCAAGCAATTCACTTGCCTCAGCCTCCCAGAGTGCCCATCCTTACTTGTGTCTTAACCAGTATTTTTTTGGTTGCAAGTAACAGAAACCTAAATGAGCTAGCTTAAGCAAAAAGGTAGGGACCTATAAGGAATGGGGTATCTCATGGAACACAAAAGCAGAAAGTGAAGTCAGTTCTCACAAGTGCCTGGGATGAATATTTAGATATTCAAGAATCAAGGTAGTTTTTCAACCTCCTTTCCCTTCACCTCCCCTCCTCAAAATATGTATTGAGTGCCTGACAGTTGCTGTGCTCATGTAATTTATGGTGTAATGGGAGAGACACACAATTTTTTTAAAATCACACTATGAATGTCTCATTCCAAATTAACATAAGTGCTCTAAAAGAAAGGAGCACAGTTCTGTGAAAGTCTATATAAAACAAAAAAACCTGAAATAGAATAAGATACTGGAGATGATTTCCTGTGTGAAGTGACATTTGAGCAAAATGTCAAGGATGAGTATGGTGGGAAAAAGAAAAGAATGTTTCAGAGCAAAGACAGCAGCACATAGAAAAGCCCTGTGGTCAAGAGAACTATATAACATTTCAGGATCCGAAAAAGGGAGGCCTTTGTGGAACACAGAAGGGGAGAGCAAGGGTGTCATGGGAGCTCTAGGTAGGTAGGTGAGCAGTAGCCAGACCTTATGGAGCCTCAAATGCCATCAGAAGGATCTTGGTCTTCACTCCAGAAATAAAGAAAAGCCTGATTGGTTTTAAGCAAGAGGGAGAAGAACAGGGTGCAACATTGCATTTGTGTTTGGAAAAGATTACTGGATAGGAGGACTGATGGGTTGTAGAGAAGCCAGTTGGAGCCTACACTGGTCATCTATGGCGGACATGACAGTAGCCTGGGCTACAGATACGTCAGCAGAGACAGATGAGTAGAGTGATTGGAGGGAAGTAAAATTAATAAGATTAGGTGATGGATTAGATATGGGGAGTGAATCTAGAGACAAAATGGGAACTCTGAGCTTTTGCTGTACAACTAGGAGTCATCAAAGGATAGATATTAGTTGAGGCCACGAATAGGGGTAAGATCGCCTAGGAAGAGTGGAGAAAGTGAGAAGAATGTGTACTGTTTAGCTTCAAAGAATACCAACTTACAATGCTCATGAAGAGGAAAGATGAGCCTTCCAATGAGACAGAGGAGGAGCAAGCAGAGAGAGAGGAGGAAGCTGGGAGAGAGTAGTCACCTCCTTTTTATCCTTCAAGAAAATCTAAGCTTCTGGCTTGGCACCTGTAGCTTACGGCGCCAGCCACTGCTCCTAGGCTGGCAGGTTTGAGCCCGGCCCAGGCCAGCTAAACAACTGCAACCAAAAAATAGCCAGGCATTGTGGCGGGGGGCTGTAGTCCCAGCTACTTGGGAGGCTGAGGCAAGACAATCACATAAGCCCAAGAGTTTGAGGTTGCTGTGAGCTGTGACACTATGGCACTCTACCAAGGGTAACATAGTGAGACTCTATCTCAAAAAAGAAAAAGAAAGAAAAAAGAAAATCTAAGCTCCTATGACACCTCCCTACCCTCCTTTCTTACCTATGCAAAGTAGACTCCTTTCCTGACTGCTTTCTATCATGCACACTTCCTTTACAGCATTTTCTACAATTTGTAATTACTTCATTTAATATTTTTAATATCAGAGTCCACCCTAAAGAATGTAAGCCCTATGAAGACAATGACAATTTCTATCTTAGTTGTTCTCAATTTTACACCCCTAACCCCAGGAGATATTCAGCAATGCCTGAAGACAGTTCTGCTTGTCACACTAGGGCAGGGTGGGAAGGGATGCTGCTGGCACCTAATAGGCAGAGGCCAGGGATGCTGTTTAGCATCCTACAATGCACAGGCAGCCCCCACAACACAGAATTATCTGGTCCAAGGGTCATAGGTGCCCAGGTTGAGAAAGCTTGTTGTTTTTTTCACATATCCTCAGCACCAAGCACAATGTCTGATATCTAGTAGGTGTCCAGTAAATATGTATCGAATGAATTAATGAAAGAAGAATTGATCTGAACATAAACACACCCCAAAGCCCTTGCCTGGATGCTGCATTTCATCTTTTCTTCTGGGATTCTCTTCCTCCCTAGAAACATAAGTGTTCGGTGTTTCTGTAATGGCCACACAAACTAGTCATGTCTTCTATGCTCAAGATAATACATCTCTGGAAAATCACTGGTAAGCAAATCTTTTTCAAATGAAAACAGCAGCAACATTTTGCTCTTGGGAGCTAGGGGGGAAATTATCTGCCTTGAAGTGAGATTGAGTAAATGGTCATTACATCCTTTTTTAATCTACCTGAGGGTTTTAGTTATCTAATTACCAGAACAATATAATAAAATATCTCATGAATCTGAAGTCCACATTTTATTGGGACTCTACAGGAACTCTTCTTAGTTACAGCATAGAAAAATATTTCTGGAAGCCTTTTGGGGAAAGAGAGGAAGATTGTGGAGCCAGTGTCCAGGCTGGAGCATTGATCACACCACTTTATGTTTTGTAGCACGAGGAGAATCACTGAGAGAAATCCCAAGAAGCAACTGAACCGGAAAGATATGCATGGACTTGGTCAAAATTCAGACAATGGATTACTGGTTACACATGTTAACCAGACACAGGACCTGCTGGTAAAAACCATAGTGCTTTAACTGTGTAGTGATGCTTATAAATTATAGCCAGGGAATGCAGAATGTCCTAAACTCTGGGTACATTTTTCTTCACATAGGACTCTAAGACTGAGAAAAGATTTAATATTCACCTCTAATCCCTTGCCTTTAGAAATGACTGAAGAATCTCTATGCTATTTATTTAAATTTTATAGCCTTTTTGGCCACATCACTAAATAATCAGGAGCATGTGAATGCTCTGATTATGATATCAAAGCCTGAAGTCTGAGGCATTTAATTTTAATATTTCCCTTCCTGAGATTTGTTTTTCTTTTGGGATTTTCTAAAATCTAGACCTAGAAATCCATTTCAGGACATGCTGTTGGAGCAAGAGGGTTATGACAGGAGAATTAGCCTCTAGAACAGCAGTTCTCAACCTGTAGTTTTAGGCTGACTCAGTGTGTCAGTGAGCTGCCTTCCCAGGAGAGTGAGTGGATTATCTGGAACTCAGACTTCATCAGTTGTCAAGCACAAGGTGAGCTCACAACCAGCTACCTAATCTACCCTAGAGTTTAAATATGACACCTTTGAAATGATAATCAGTCAAAAACAATACAGTTTTGTTGTTGTTGTTGTTGTTGAGACAGAGTCTCACTTGTCGCCCTCAGTAGAGTGCCATGGTATCATAGCTCATAGCAATCTCAAACTCTTGGGCTCAAGCAATTCTCTTGCCTCGGCTTCCCTAGTAGCTGGGACTATAGGTGCCCGCCACAATGCCCAGCTGTTTTTGTTGTTGTTGTTGTTGTTGTTTACCAGGCCCAGGATGGGTTTGAATCTACCCGCCCCGGAGCATGTGGCCAGCACCCTAACTATTGAGCTGCAGGCGCCTAGCCAACAGTACAGTTATAATGCTGGCAATTAAACAATCAGAAACATTCTCAGGTTTTACTTTTCTCAAGTTTTGGCACTTATAGGAAAGCAAGTTTAATTAAAGGGAAATGAGGAAAGGTCGATAGAGTCTTGAGATTCTGAAGAAATTTCTCAAGGACTTCAGATGATGATGACATGGGTCTTTATTTCATCTAATTTTATACCACAATGTGTGACTTTCCAGGTGTATAAAAGACCATCTTACATTTATCAGCCACAGCTGGGGCCCCCTTGCCTCACAAATGAAAACCCAGGGGAAAGAGGGAGAGTCTCCAACCGACATGAAAATCATACCATCCTCTGTGCAAAGGGGCTACTTTAATACATAATCAGCATGGCTTGCAACACACTCTATAATGTGTTTATTACTGGCTTTTCAAGTACCAGTAACACAAAACCCATGTCCTAAAACATGATAGATCATTTCAAATTCAAGAAAGATGGAAAGCTCAGTGCCTGTGGCTCAAGTGGCTAAGGCACCAGCTACATACACCTGAACTGACGGGTTCAAATCCAGCCTGGCCCCGCCAAACAATAATGACAACTGCAACCAAAAAATAGCCCGGCATTGTGGCGGGCACCTATAGTCCCAGCTACTTGGGAGGCTGAAGCAGGAGACTCGCTTGAGCCCAGGAGTTGGAGGTTGCTGTGAGCTGTGACGTCACGGCACTCTACCCAGGGTGACAGCTTGAGGCTCTGTCTCAAAAAAAAAAAGAAAAAAGAAAGAAAGATGGAAGATAGATAAATAATAAAATCTACCACACTCTGTGTTACCAACCAGGGAGGGAGCTAGTTGCATCCGGAAAGATGAGAACAGTGACATCTAGTGTTCATGTGATGTGGAGCAGCATTTCCCTGAGTATGCGACAAGGGACTAAGGGTTTTAAGACACGCTGTTCAAGGGCAGAACATTGGTTAGCCCAGAACACATAATGAGAAAGTAATCCCATCAGTCTGTTCTCTCTCAGTCCTTCATGGAGAAAGTCAGAGTTTGGTGCTAGGTTAGAGAGGCAATCTAGTCTCATGGTTAGAAATGTGACTTGGGTTTGCATCCCAGCTCCACCACTTACTAGCTGGATGACTCTGGGCTAATTCCTTAAATTCTCCGTGCCTCAGTTTTCTTGTTGGAAAAATGGAGTTATAAGGATGGACCCCATACCTTGTAGAATTAAATGAGTGAATCTACAGAAAGTGATTTGAGAGTTGTAAGTGCTATTTAAGTGTTTGCTGTAATTAGGAGTGTGTTTTTCACACTTCCTTAAAACTTGCTAATTTTCTATTGAAATAGAGGGGAGAATAGGCCTCAGGCACAGAACCTAAGGCATGAAATAGTATCTAACTGGAATATAATGGTAGCATTTTACATTCATTGTCTTTGTTTTATGGTGACCTTCTATTTATGACCAAACATGAGGGGGAAATAAGGATCATTCTTCATGCAGAAACACTCAAGACCTTAGTCACAGCTTTAGGTGTGACAAAGCTAGTAAGGGGAGAACCCCAGTACCCTGTACTCCTTTCTTCTGTCTTGCTCTTCCTCCACCCTATTTTCTGTCCTGTTCCTCCTCCATATCCTCTGTCCTATCCAGCCTAGCTCATTCAGCTACAGCAGTTTCCAACCCCATGTTCATCCCCTCACCTGTGAAAATGACAGACACAACCCTAAACAAAACCCACTTGGGGTTCAAGCAGGTACCCAGGAGACATCTTTGAATCCAGACTTGGGTTCAGTAGATTAAACAGTGGTTGGGCCCATTTCACAGCCATGAAGGTGTCTCCCACAGTGGGATTAAGCTGATCTCCCCTTGTTATTATTGAACCAAACTTGAGCCCACTAACCCAATGCAGCAAAGCCAAACACCGAGAGCGAAATTTGCAGTGAGAGGTAGAAAGGCATTTATCGCAGGGCACCAGATGAGAACAGGCAGCTAATCCTTAAGACCTAAACTGCCCAGTGGTTCACAAGTAAGGGTTTTTAAGGCAGGGGTGCATTTCAGGAAAGTTAAAGTTATAGGCAAAACTATAAATCAATTCATGGGCCAAGTGCAGTGGCTTATGCCCATAGTCCCAGCACTTTGGGAGGCCTAGGCAAGAGGATTTCTTTTCTTTTTTTTTTTAAGGTCTTTATTGGTGGGGGAGGGAGGCTGCAGAGCAGCACCAAGGAGGAGAGAAAAGAGAAGAGAAAAGGGGAGAAAAAAGAGGAGGGAAAAAGAAGAGAGTGAAGAGGAGAGTGAGGAGGAGAAAGGAGGAGAGAGAGCAGAGAAGAAGAGAAAGGCAAGATGATTTCTTGAGCCCAGTTCAAGACCAACACGGGCAATTCAGCAATAGTCTGTCTCTACAAAAAAAATTTAAAAGGTATCTAGGCATGGTGGCACATACTTGTACTCCAGCTATGCAGGAAACTGAGGCAGAAGGATCACTTGAGCCCAAGAATTCGTTGTGATCGTGCTACTGCACTCTCTTCGTGACAGAGGGAGGCCTTGTCTCTTAAAAAAGAAAATTTTTTTTAAATGGAGGTTATACATTTGTTTGTCAAAAAAAAGGGAAAAGGGCAGGATATCTTAAAGCAGGAGCTTATAGGTCATAGGTGGATTCAGAGATTCTTTGATCAGTAATTGGTTGAGGGAGGAGGGCTTTGTCTAAAAACTTGGGGTCAGCAGAAAGGTTTAGCGTTAACATAAGTTGTTTTAGATAAGGAAACCTGTTAATCATCATTATGTGCCAGAGTCATGTCACAAAAGCAAGTCATAACAAACTGGGTCAGTTTAGTAAGACTGATGATCCGCACACATGACTCTGTCCAGGCCCCTCAGGAAGAAATTTAGAACAAAGAATGGTGGTCAGAGTTCAGTCCCCAGTTCCCTCTTATCTGAGTTCATATAACAGTAGTTGGCGGTTTCCATCTGGTAGAAATCCGGTTTTCTGAAAAATGATTCAAGAACGTATGTTAAGATGTTATCTTTTAGTTTCTATGGGGAACCAAAACAGCTTGTGACTCAATTTGCTTGGGAGACTATTGTTGTTTAAGTTATTACTATCCTCTTGTTGAGTTGCTCATTTACTTTTTAAGGCTAGCTAAGTGCCTGGAATTTCTCTTGAAGGGACTCAAGATTTTTTCGTTACTTCTTGCTGGTTATGGTGGCTCACACCTGTAATCCTAGCACTCTGGGAGGCTGAGGCCAAGGTGGGGCAGATTGCTTGAGCTCAGGAGGTCCAGGCTAGCCAAAGGCAGAGTGAGACCCCACCTCTCCTAAAAATAGAAAAACTAGCCAGGTGTTGTAGGAGGTGCCTATAGTCCCAGTTACTTGGGAGGCTGAGACAAGAGAATCTCTCAAGCTCAAGAATGTGAGGTTACTGTGAGCTATGATGCCACAGCACTATACCCAGGGTGACTGAGTTAAACTCTGTCTAAAAAACAAAACAAAACAAAACAAAACAAAAAACAAAAAGAACAACAACAAAGATTTTTCTTTTATTTTCATGCTTGGTGGTGGAGACCAAAAGGCCCCTATAAAGTACCCCAGCTCTATCTTGTTAATATGCCATTGCACACCCTAAGAGAGTCATGGCCAACTGGGGCAACATCTGAAACCCATCTATTCCACATGCAGTTGTACTGGAAATTCTTGCAGAATTTCTGCCTGATTCAGGCATTGTACACCTTTCTATCCTCTTCTTATATCATGCTACCCCATATTCACTACAATCCAACCACAGCTTTCGCCATCTTTCAACACTCCCACCCTTCCCCCGGCCCCCCTCCTCCCCCTGTCTACACACCTGCCTGGAACATGTTCCCCATAGAGGCACGGGGCTGGCCCCTCATCCTTCAGGTCTCAGCTCAGATAGGCCTATTCTGACTTCCACCCCTCTCGGAAGTGGGGAAGTGGCCGCCTCATCTCTCCACCCTAGTAATTTACTATCACAATTCCCTGCTCTGTTTGTTTGTTTGTTTGTTCGTTTTTGGTTTGAGACAGATTTTGTTTTGCTTGTCTTTTCACTCTGTTCTATTTTCTTTTCTTTTCTTTTCTTTCTTTCTTTCTTTTTTTTTTTTGAGACAGAGTCCACTTTGTCACCCCCAGTAG
Source organism: Otolemur garnettii (assembly GCF_000181295.1). Taxonomy (NCBI): domain Eukaryota; kingdom Metazoa; phylum Chordata; class Mammalia; order Primates; family Galagidae; genus Otolemur; species Otolemur garnettii. The sequence continues at coordinate 387,081 of NW_003852491.1, forward strand.
AGTGCGGTGGTGTCACAGCTCACAGCAACCTCCAACTCTTGGGCTTAAGCGATTCTCTTGCCTCAGTCTCCCAAGTAGCTGGGACTACAGGCACTAGCCACACACCTGGCTATTTTTTTGGTTGTAGTTGTCATTGTTTGGCAGGCCCGGGCTGGATTCGAACCTGCCAGCTCCAGTGTATGTGGCTGGCACCCTAGTTGCTGAGCTACAGGCACCAAGTCCTTGTTCTACTTTCTTAATAGAACTATCTCTTTCAAAAATTGTTATGTATGTTGATTTCATTTTGTGTTCACTATCCATCTATTCACACTAGAATATAAGCTCCAAGAAGGGAAGAACATAGGGTAGCCTAGCACCGGGAACAGTGCCTAGTTAATAGTTAAGAGTGCAGAAATACCTGCTGGAAATGGAAGAAATGCCAAACTCCAGAGAGGTGAACAACGTGAAGCAGATTCCGAGCCTCCAATCAGGCTTCCAGGGCTCTCCACCTCTGGCTTCAAGTAAACATTGCTGGTATTGAATGCTTGCCATGAATGACATGAGCTTTACCACTAAGCCCACATCCTGAGCTTAGCAACACGTAGCTGACACAGATGTCACTTGGTACAAGCAAGAGAGTATAGTTTATTTCACAGCCAGACTCCTGTGATGGCTGGGAAATTCTTTCTCTGTAACATCCACCTGATGCTCCCAGTTCTGACCTCTAGAATGGACAGAATAAACTCACTCCCTCCTCTACCAGTTAGTCAACAAACATTTGTTGAGGACCCCTTAGAGAGGCTAAGCCTGACAAAAGGCAGAACTCATGCACCCAATAAGATTCAGAGAACACTAGTGTAGAAATAACAGACAGACCACCTAAATGAGAACAAACAATTTATTCAGAACTTGCTATTGCAAGGGAGTCAGCCACAGTCCCCTGTGTTTCACAGAGGCATAAAGGCATGCAAGGGAGTGGAAAAGTTGTGTCATGGAAAAAATGGAAAGCTTTAGGCATGCCCTGGTTGGAAGTCATTGGCACAGAGAGACTGCAGGCAGGCTCATTAGAAGTGGGGCATCTGATGTGATTGAATTGGGGGCATATTGAGCTTCCACCAGCTAGTTCTGAATTGGAAGTAGGAATAAAACATAGGGAAGCTGGCAGTCATTTACCCTGACCATTCTGGGCCAATTGCTGCAGCAGCTGTGGGTCAGAGCTCTGTTGTCATATTGTCTGGCCAGTGTATGTTTGTATATTCAGTTATACAAGGCAGGAATGGCAAGTGATCCTTGAATTGTCTAGTCACATCTTGGGGATGAGGTGAGAGGTCAAGAATAATGAGGGGAGACTGGCCTGGACCACAGGCCTACACATTCACCTGTTCCCTCAGCAAGGCAAGCTGTTAGACTGCTTTAAGACAGATCAGTCAGAAGTGGAGATCCTTCAGAATCCCTTGGGGATCTATGAGGAGAGAACCAAGGGCCCTCTCTTTCCACAGTGTTCTGTTTGCCTCTGGCTCTTGTCTTGTAGAGGCTACTGACAAGTGAAACCCCGTCTTCAGCCTGGGAGGACTCTGAAGATTGGCTTTCAACTCACAGTTTAAAGTTTGAGAAACTCACCTTGGCTGACCTGATAAGTCAGGGCACAGTGGTACCGTAAGTCCCAAGCCATTCCCCTTGCCTCCCCCACCCCCAGCCTGCAGTGACACACACAGCCCACTGGGCCTCAACAGCCCCCTCTTATTTTATGCTCTGCTTCTTCAGGGAGGAGGGCACCAATGCCGTACAGCAAATGCATTTCTCCACCCAGATCATCCACCACTTTGAATCAAAGCTTTTGGAGTAAGTATGTTTGTCAATGTCCTCCCAACATCCCCCCCAGCTTGAGAATGATCTCATTTCAGCAGCCTGAAAGTAACTCTGTTGGGACAACAGTCTCTGCAGGACCTTGGACAGGTCTCTTCCTGCTTCTAACCCCAGTTTCCTCTTTTCTAAAATAAAAAGGTTGGATCAAGGCAGAGCATGGTGGGTCATGCCTGTAATCCTAGATCTGTAGGAGGCCAAAGTGGGTGGATTGCTTGAGCTGACAAGTTTGAGACCAGCCTGAGCAAAAGCAAGATCCTGTCTCTACTAAAAATAGAAAAACTGAGGCAAGAGGATCGCTTTAGCCCAAGTTAGAGGTTGCTGTGAGGGAGCTATGACACCACAGCCCTCTACCCAGGGAGAGCACTTGAGACTCTGTCTGAAAGAAAGAAAGAAAGAAAGAAAGAAAGAAAGAAAGAAAGAAAGAAAGAAAGAAAGAAAGAAAGAAAGGGTTAGATCAGATCAGTGTCTGCAGCCTTTAGAAATCCATGGCCCCTTTGGACGAATACCTAAAACCTGGCTTCATCTGATGTTTGAAGGTTAAGAATGACTGCTTCCAGCTTGGTACTGTGGCTCAAATGGCTAAGGCACCGGCCACATACACCTGAGCTGGCGGGTTTGAATCCAGCCTGGGCCCGCCAAACAACAATGATGGCTGCAACCAAAAAATAGCCAGGCATTGTGGCAGGTGCCTGTAGTCCCAGGCGCTTGGGAGGCGGAGGCAGGAGAATCACTTGAGTCCAGGAGTTGGAGATTGCTGTGCGCTGTGATGCCACAGTACTTTACCCAGGGTGACAGCCTGAGGCTCTGTCTCAAAAAAAAAAAAAAAAAGAATGACTGCCTCCAATGTCAAATTTGGTTGGGTTCATTGCTTTGTATGTCAAAATACGCATGAACTCTACTCCTAAACCAATTTTAGTAGCACACGTATACATGCAAATATGTACACACATACACACCAACACATCTATTGATAAATAAACTACCTGATAAACAGGATAGTTCTTAAGATGTGATCCTAGCTATAATCTATGATTCATGATTACTGTCATGATCTATGATTCTTAAAAAGTTGTAATAATAATACCTAACATTTAATAATGTGTCAGAGATTCTGCTAAGGGCTGGATGCATTGGGTTTTTTAAATCCTTACAACAACTCAAAACATTGCATTATTCTCAAGCCAGTTAACCAAAAGTCAATTGCTAAATGGCCATTCACAGAATGACTCATTTGCCAAATTTGTCAAAACCTTTTAACCGTAAATTTTATAGTAATTCTTATTAGGTTGGAAAATTAAACAGGTCTTAAAGAATTCTGTAATATTTTGGTTGATTAGTTTTAATTGCAAATCCAGCATTTTAAGGAAGTCTATTTAGCTAATTGGTCATTTGGCAAATTGATTTTTCAGGGAACTGGCTTTCAGTAAATTGACTTTTGGCAAATTCAGATGGACAGAGTTCTATTATTATCTTCGTGTTAGAGATGATGAAACTGGGGTTCAGAGAGGTTACCACCCCCACCCAAGTCATGCCACTGATAAGCAACAGAGTGGATCTTGAACCCAAACATATCTCAGCATAAAGTTTTTTTCTTAGTTTTATTTGTACTCATGTATCTTTCCTGACTCTACCCACTACCCATTGCCCCATGATTCCTTATCCAAAGGCCTTCCTTCCCCTTCTTTAGGCCCCCAAATCCCCCCTGTCTTCAGTGAAGGCCAGTCAATGAAATTCAAGTGACTGAGTCCTTATTTTACATGCCTAGTAGGTGCTGGTCTCTAACCAGTCATTGGAATGGTTTGCAATAAGGGAAGGTCAGAAAGTTCCCCTAGCTACTTTACAGAACTTAACTTTTTTTGTTGTTGTTAATTAATCCAGCAAGAAACTGCTGCTAAATTGCCTCTGTTGTGTCCTTATGGTTAGTCTGCAGGAGACTAGGAAGAGTTTGACCTAAGAAGACACAGAATTGAGCAAGCACAAGGGCAGGATGTTCTTCCACCTTCCTCGGGAGAACACACTTCCCCATCCCCCAGACCCACCCCCACATGGCAGCTCTCCCCTGGTTCTGCCAAACATTGGTCATTTTTATCATGTGCGCTGCATCACCACCAGAGCAGCATCTATGCACTCAGCCCCTTTCAAGATTCCCTGGGTGTTTTATCTGGTGCCGTGGCAATCTAATAATGTCTTCAGTTTTGTCTTTGCTTTATATTCCCCAAGACCATAGACACATTAAAAACAAACAAACAGACAAACAAAAAAACATTCCCACCTCCTTCCATGTGTGGATGTTGCTCGGTGATGAAGTTGACCTTGGGTGATGAGTCTTTTTTTTTTTTTTTTTCTGAGACAGAGCCTCAAGTTGTCACCCTGGGTAGAGTGCTGTGGCATCATAGCTCACAGCAACCTCCAAGACCTGGGCTCAAGCGAGTTTCCTGCCTCAGCCTCCCAAGTAGCTGGGACTACAGGTGCCTGCCACAATGCCCAGCTATTTTTTTGTTATTGTTGTAGTTGTCATTTTTGTTTAGCAGACCTGGACTGGATTTGAACCCATCAGCTCTGGTGTATGTGGCTGGTGCCTTAGCCACTTGAGCTACAGGCGCTGAGCCTTGGGTAACAAGTCTTTCTGGTGTTTTGACAGAGCTATTGAACAATATCAACAGAGAATTCAGTGGCTCACAGAAAACAGCAAGAAGGTAACAGACATTGATTTTCTTCTTTGCTCTGTTTGCAGTCCTTCTGGCACTTAGTAGAATTTTTTCCGTTGCAAACGATAAGCCTTCAACTTAAATTATGCGAATCAGCTTAAGGTAAAAAAGAAATTTCTTAACCTGCATAAATGAAAAACCCAGACACAGCTGCATCTAGGTGCTCAAATAATAGCATCTCTTTGTTCCTAGGATCTGCTTTCTTCTGGGTTGGTTTTATTCTTGGATCTACATGGGAAGATGTAGACAGCTCAAGAGTTTATAAACTCAACAGCTCTGAGTTTACGTGTCACCAGCTAGACCACTCAAGTCAAAAGGGACCTCATCTCCTATTCTCTGTACATCCTCTCAATTCCTGGGATTGACTCCCAGTTAGTAATTTATATCCATCACCGCAGCCAAGGGAATGAAATATACTAACTATCTGGGCCTGGAATGACTGCTTACTCCTGGGAGAAAGCAGGGGGTGGGGGAAGTGGGCATGATTAGGTAAGTCCACCCAAAAAACCTCATGGGCTAAGAAAAGGAGACAAGTGGTTGCACATGGAAAGTCAGAGTGCTATTACCCAGAGCAGGTGAGGAGGGATGGGGGGGACAAGGATGGTGGGCAGATGAGAACCAGACCATTGAACCTTAGACCTGTAATGAGATTTATAAGGCTAAGGCTGATTATCTGGATATAACTTTAAAAAAAAAATTGGCTAAATGTTCTCCTCAGACCCCCAGAGTAGAAGAATGATCATGAGTGTATCATCCTTTGCTTCATGTTCTTATTTGTTTTAGCTTAATTTCCTCCAAGTGATACTTTTCTGGCTTCCCATTTGCTTACACTCTTAGGCACACATCCTCAACTCTTTTTATTTCTTTTAGAGACAGAGTCTCACTTTATCGCCCTCAGTAGAGTGCCATGGTGTCCCAGCTCACAGCAACCTCTAACTCCTGGGCTTAGGTGATTCTTTTGCCTCAGCCTCCTGAGTAGCTGGGACTATAGGTACCCGCCACAACCTCTGGCTATTTTTTATTTTTATTTTTTTATTTTTTTGCAGTTTTTGGCCAGGGCTGGGTTTGAACCCGCCACCTTCAGCATATGGGGCCAGCTCCCTACTCCTTTGAGCCACAGGCACCGCCCACCCTTGGCTATTTTTTGTTACAGTTTGGCCGGGGCCAGGTTCAAACCTGCCACCCTCAGTATATGGGGCCGGTGCCCTACCCACTGTGCCACAGGCACCACCCTCAACTCTTGTTTTAAACAAGAGTTCAGGCAGATGCTGAAATTCATGCTTCCCAACTCCCATCCTCACCCAGGTCTAGTAGGTGACAACATAGTGCTAAGGCTGCCTCTCCCCTGTCCCTTGCCAATTCCAGACCACCTTCACAGGTTTGGACTAGTCAACCAATGCTGTCTCCAGCTCTGGTGCACCCCCTCTGGTTGCCCATGGTAACAGGCTGAGAAGACCTGCGGGTGGAATCCTCACTTGCTCCAAACACATCCATTCAGGGAATGTTGCTATCACCTACCCACCTCCATCCCCCATCACGCCTGTCCTGGCTCCTTCAGCATTGTGGGCAGGGATCAACAAGCCTTCCTCTCCCTTCCCCTTTCTGATGGAGCTATAGAGAAGGGCCAGAAAAGGGCCCACACTGGATCCAGGGAATATAATCACCTGTAAATCAACTCACAAGGCTGCTGGACTGCTGAGGCAGCTTGGGGCGACAGATAGACTGTGACTGGTCCCAGTTCCCCTCTGCTCTCTCTAGAATGCCACAGGCAAGCGGCCTCACTTCTCTGGGTCTGTATCTGTGGAGGACAAGCCCAAGGATTATAAACCAGTGGGACACAGGGAGAATCTGGCCCACAGTCATATGTTTCTGGGCCTCATAGTTTTAAATATTTTTCAGTTTCATTTTAAAATCTTGGTATTTCATGTTTATGTTTACTTTCAGACTTCTCTCAAATGATGAAAATCTCTGGTATCCCTGGGCTCCGACTCCCTCTTATGTACCTGTCTCATTATTTCTATGCAATAAATGTCTACACTTTTGATGGCTAGGTTTATGGAATCCATGTTTTCACAATTACAAAAGTGCCAAAGCTCTAATGGCAGCTGTTTTCAATTTTAAAAGGAAAAGAACTCTCTCTAAATTTTAACTTCCAGCCTGAGCAAGAGTGAGACCCTGTCTCTACTAAAAAAAAAATAATAATAATAATAAAATAATAAATAAATAAGTAGAAAAATTAGGCAGGCATTACGGTGCAATCAAAGTTCAAGAAAGTTGAGGATTTGGGCTTTGGCCTTTGGCCATTGGCCTTGGCAAGAGGAAGGTCATTAGTCACCTTGATGAATGTGGCTTCAGAGGAGTGGGGACATGAGAGCCTAATTTGAGTGAGTCACAGAGAAATGGGAGTGAGGATGTGTTGCTAAAATTGAAAGTAGAAAAATAAAGCAGCAGCAGGACGCAGAGGTGGGTTCCTAGAGGTTTCTTTCTTTTTTAATAGGGGCACTATGATAGTCCCTACATATGGTGATGGAAATTATACAACAGGCAGGGAGAATCTGATGATCCAGGGGAAGGGATGGTTACCGGAGATGAGAGGATCCAGTGATGCAAGTGAAAGGGTCGGCCTTGGGCTGTTGCTGGTTGCCTAAGATGTGTTATAACTGGGAAAGGTGAAGTGTGGGGGGCTTAGAGGCAGGTAGGTTGGCAGATTCTGCATGGAAAAAATTTTTTTTAATACTTTCCAGTTTGTTTCTGTTTTCTTAGTGAAATTGGAGGCAAAATGATTTGATGGGAGAGTGAGGAAAGGGAATGTTGGAGATGTGAGAGGTAAAATACTCATCTCTGAGAGCAGAAGAGTGAATTGAACAGGAAAATTAAGTATCCAATAAAGTAGGATTTAAGGTAAAAAGCGCCAGATGGAATCTGCTGCCCCTAGAGAGCGATCAAGTTCACGTGAATGGAAGTTTCAGTTCATGATACAGCTGTTAAGAGGAGGGACGCTTATGTGCAGAATCAAACAGCATCGACATGTACACAGATGGTCCCCGACTTAGGATGGTTCGACTTAAGATTTTTCAACTGTAGGATGTGTTTGTCAGGGTATCACATGGGTTTTTGACTTAAAATACTTTCAACCTGTTGTGGGTTTATCAGGACATAACCTGGTCATATGCAGAAGAGCATAACTGTTAGTGATAGCTGTTAAAAAAATAATCAGAAAGTCACAGAAATACCACTGCAGCTATTGCTCTTAACACATCTGCCTTTGATTGGTAGAGAGGGCAAAAAAAAGTAAGAGTATATAGGAATTAAATAAGATAAACTGACTTAATTAGCTATCAAACTTTATATCTTCAAACAAAGTGTACTTCTTTTATAGTGTCCAGATTTTCTAAAATAAGTATGTCTTGGCTCGGCGCCTGTGGCTCAAGTGGCTAAAGTGCCAGCCACATACACCTAAGGTGGCGGGTTCAAATCCAGCCGGGGCCCGCCAAACAACAATGACGGCTGCAACCAAAAAATAGCTGGGCGTTGTGGCAGGCTCCTGTGGTCCCAGCTACTTGGGAGGCAGAGGCAAGAGACTCGCTTGAGCCCAGGAGCTGGAGGTTGCTGTGAGCTGTGATGCTACGGCACTCTACCCAGGGGGATAGCTTGAGGCTCTGTCTCAAAAAAAAAAAAATATGTCTTACTTTATAAAAGTGGACTGTGGGGCAACACCTGTGGCTCAGTGGGTAAGGTGCCAGTCCCATATACTGAGAGTGGCGGGTTCAAACCCGACCCCAGCTAAAACAGCAGTGACAACTGCAACAAAAACAACCAGGCATTGTGGCAGGCACTTGTAGTCTAAGCTATTCGGGAGGCTGAGGCAAGCAAATCGCCTAATCCCAAGAGGTGGAGGTTGCTGTGAGCTGTGACGCCATGGTACTCTACTAAGGGCGACAAAGTGAGACTCTGTCTCAGAAGAAAAAAAAAAGTGGGCAGTGATTATTGAGGAAAAAAATGTTTAAAGGAACAGGCTGCTTCAAAGTAGGACCATGAGGCCAGGACACTGGGTTTTGCTTTTTCCCCTACAAATGGGGATCCCATCAGTTTCTTTTTGCATCAGGCTTAGGGGAAACACGGTGTTATGCTGGTTGTTCCCGAATGCCCTCCTTGGTTTTAGACATTTGGCCTCATCAAGGGGACCAGAGTTGGCATCCTCATTGATGTATCAGCTGTCAGCAGTGGCCCTCAGAAAGAGGAGTTCCAGAATGACTTCATGGTAAGTCTCTGGCACAGAAAAGCAGTGGATCCACCCCATCATCCTTCCTTTCCTTAGCCTGCTAACCTGCAAAACAGGGTGTTTTGTAAAGAACAGTTCACACTTAATTAGTGCCTCTGTTTAAAGAAATGTGTTGCATTCTCAGAAAACCAGCCACAGAGTCCTTTTCTGTGACAGTATGAACTTCTAATATTGTCACCTGCGCCTCCCAACCAGACACTTTCCCTCAAGAGCCCACCATTCCCTGGAGGGAGGCCGACTTTAGCACAGTGGAGCAGAAGCAAAGGGCTTCTGGCCTTTTCTGGATGGAGCAGCTGTTCTGGTTTCTTCAGAGTTCAAGTTCCTGTTAGATACTCATCAAATACAGCTCTAGAGCATTGACCAAGCTGGCATCAAGCCTATTGCTCCATCCCTGACTCACTTGCCTTGGAGAGAAACCACTGCCCCTGACCTCTGTCTTCCCTCCCTGGGTGCCACAATTAAGCACTAAAGGTCCAGCCATAGCACATGCTGAGAAGAGCAGCCAAGATGCCCACCCCCTCACACCTGAGGCCCAGCGGGCAGGAAGCTGATGCCAGTGTAGGGCCTCTAAGCTGAGCCTCAAGCTGCCCTGTTTCAGCACAGCTCATGCCCCAGCCCAGAGGGGCCAGCAAGGCTCTAGAACTGAAACCAGACTCCATGTGCCTCTAGTTCTGTGATGGAGCCAGTGTTGTCCTTTTGTCCAACAGAGCCTCATTGATGAGCAGCTGAGCCACAAGGAGAAGCTGTTTGTCCTGTCCTTTGGCATCACAACCCAGGCCCTCTGGCCGGACCCTGTGGAAGTCAACACCTCCACGTGAGTGGCTACCCAGCCTCCACTAGGGTATTTGCTTGTTCATTTTCCTCCTTACGCATCAGTGTCATAATTAAATAATTAAGGTGAAAACCCCAAGACCTCAAGAGCAAAGTGAGTGCAAAGGGACGATTCACAAAAACAGAAACACAGTGGCCAAAAACTTTTGGAAAGATGTTCTCTCTTCTGAGTAGTCTACAAAATGAAAACCAAACACCTACAAGATACCATTTTTAGCCAGCAAACTAACAAAAATAGTTATATTATTGTGAAAATAACGCACATACTTAAAAAATCTCAAGGCTGGGAGAAGTGGCTCACGCCTGTAATCCTAGCACTCTGGATTCTCAGCGTGGGTGGATTGCTTGAGCTCAGGAGTTCAAGACCGGCCTGAGCAAGAGTGAGACCCCCCCATCTCAAAAAAAAATGCTGGGTGCTGTGGTAGGCACCTATAGTCCCAGCCACTTGGGAGGCTGAGGCAAGAAGATCATTTGAGCCCAAGAGTTTGAGGTTGCTGTGAGCTATGATGCCATGGCACTCTACCAAGGGTGACAAAGTGAGACTCTGTCTCAAAAAAAAAACCAAAAAACAAAAAACCAACAGTGTAAAAGAATAAGTAATGGGGGGGCACCTGTGGCTCAGTGGGCAGGGCACTGGCCCCATATATCGAGGATGGCCAGGTTCAAACCCAGCCCCAGCCAAACTGCAACAAAAAATAGCCAGGTGTTGTGGTGGGTGCCTGGAATCCCACTACTCAGGAGGCTGAGGCAAGAGAATCACCTAAGCCCAGGAGTTGGAGGTTGCCATGAGCTGTGACGCCACAGCACTCTACTGAGGTGATAAAGTGAGACTCTGTCTCTTAGAAAAAAAAAAAGAGAGAGAGAGAGAATAAGTAATAACAAACAAGTTTCCCTGTCACTCCAGACCTCTTCTCATCTCCAGTAACAGTTTCTTGTATTCTTCCACAAGCAGTCTTTGCACACAGATTCATCTACCTGTTTATCCTCTTATTAAACAATTGGGAGTTCTTAACGTGGGTCTGCACCTTGGCTTTTTACCTAACCTTAAATATCCTCCTATGGTAGTGCATACAGCGTAAAGCTGTATTTGTTTTAATGTTTAATCATTTGTTTTATTTTTAATGGCTACATTGTATTCCACAGCATAAATGTCCTTTATTTGGGGGTTTCTATTGTAGTGTGGGGCTTTTTTGAGGGACGGAAGAAAGATGTTTAAGAATTTCTACTTCCTTATGCCAGTAAGTAAAAATTTCTTTCAGCAAAGGGGATACCCTTGGTCACCCACCATGTGTCAGGTTCCATGCCAGACACTTCACATGTATGATTATATTTAATATTTATAGCCACCCCCTATAAATATTATATTTAATATTTATAGGATTATTCTTTTCACTTTGCAGATGAGGAAACTCCAGTTAGGGAAGATGCCCAAAGTGGCAGAGCCAGGATTGGATTCCAGATCCCCAGAAGAACCACTGCTTAGATTCCTGGGAGGGAGGCCCCAGCCCAGTACTAGATGTAAAGTGGCCACTTCTAGGTAGAGAAATGCCTCATTTCTGGCCTCTCTGGCTTTGAATCCAAGCTCTGACAGTACCTGGGGGATCTTGACTAGTCCTTTCTCTCTCTCATTTGCAAAACAAATGAGTGGTAGGATTGCTTGAGCTCAGGAGTTCAAGACCAGCCTGAGCAAGAGCAAGACTTCATTTCTACTAAAAATAGGAAAAAATAGACAGGTATTGTGGTGGGCACCTGTACTGCCAGGTACTCAGGAGGCTGAGACAAGAGGATCACTTGAACCCAGGAGTTTGAAGTTGCTGTGAGCTATAACGATGCCACAGCACTTTAGCCCAGTTGACAGAGTGAGACTGTTTCAAAAATAAAAAAAATTAAAAAAAAAAACAAGAATTCTATCCTGAAATCTATTGGCTAGAGAAGGCTGGGACTTGGTCTCTCTGTTCAAAAAGGAGATTTATGATAAGAAAAGACAGACTTATTAACAGTGAACTGCAACTTTCTTTTTGAGAATTTTGACTTTTTGAAATAGAAAGAGGAGAACTCTTTCACTCGTGCCATGAGATCTATTAACCAAAAAACTACCAGGTGAGCAGTGCCTGAGGCTCAAAGGAGTAGGGTGCTAGCCCCATATACCAGAGGTGGCAGGTTCAAACCCAGCCCTGGCCAAAAAAAAACCGACTACAAAAAACTACCAGGTTAAATCCTTTTCCATGTTACAGTATTGTGTGTCCCAAACCATGTGGGACATGGCCACACAGCCATGGTGCCGTCTCTTAGAGTCCTCTTAGGGTTGGGGGATTAACTCTGGCCTTATGCTGAGGCCTGGCTCCCAGGAGAGTTGGGTGTGGAGTTAGGAGAAGAAGGAACTTAGTCCCAGAACCTCACATAGCAGTTCCTTAACTCTGAGCCTCAACGTCCTCATCTACAAAGTGAGAATAAAACTACCATCTCAATGTGTTATTGTTAGACTTAAATGAGCTAATATTTGTCCTGGTCCTGGCACCTAATAAGAGCAAATTGTCATCCCCCCACTCCCACCCCAGGCTCCAGGAACTCAAGCTCTGGGTAAAGACATTGCAATCCGATGGAGGCAGCAATTTGCTGCAAGCCCTGAAGAAAATCTTCACTCTAAAGGAGTTGAATTACCTGGTGGCCATAATGGGACGCTGGTAGGTCTCCTTTCCTAAGCAGGGTGTGGAAAAACCCAACCACTGTTTGAGACATAGATAATCCTGGAGTGTGACTCTTTCCATGTGCTTGAGAGAAGGATGGTGTTCACGGGCTGCCCACCCACAGGTAGGGCAGGGTGGCCAAGGCTGGCCAGACCTGTGTCCCCCCAGCCAGCCCTGCATCCCACACAGGGGACTAGGGGCACAGGTGGTCAGTTAAGAATGGGTAGAGTTTCCCTGAGAACTACCAATTTGCTCTGGAATGGTCTCAGAATGGTTTGACCTAGGGTGCCCACTTGTCTTCTTTTGTCTTCTCCCCAGCCCAGATCAGCCTTCCGAAATGCTGTGTGACTATATCCAGCAGGCCAGCTTGGGAAGGGAACTCATCACCCACATCATCACCTACAAATGCAGTGATCAGTTACCCCCTGTAAGTACCTGAGATCCTCCCAAGAGTTCCTGGGATTAACAGCAATGAGCTGGAAAGGCCTGCAAGGCTCACTGCCTGGACAGACCCCCCAGCCATGGACCAGCACAGGCTTTCCCTTGGGCTTAGTTTAGGGTGACCAGATGTCCCGCTTTTCAACAATTTTTTAAAAAGTCCTGATTTTTGGAAAGAATGCACAAACGGGCGGGAGAACAAGAAGGGAATATACGGTTTTCGGCTGCCATGTGGCTATTTCACCAGAATATGAGTTTTATATTATTTTTGTTAATTTTATAATGTTAAACTGTAATAATAACAAATAATTGCTGAGAAGTGATTCTTGAGAACTGCTTATCAAAGTTTGCATTGTTGTCAGACCCTGCCCTACCCTGGCCCCGCCCCGCCCCCACACTCCCCCCCATGTTGTCCCGCCTTACCGATGTTAAAATCTGGGCACCCTAGCTTAGTTCTCCCTTTGGTAAAATGGGAAGCATTGTGTAGTTAGGAGGTTGAGTCAAAGAGGCAGCTTGTTAGAGTGCTGGTGTTTCCCTGGGAGGGCTGACCCTGCCACCGTGCCCACAGGCTGTCCTGAAGAACCTTGCAGATGCCATCGGGGGCTACTATCACTGCTACAGCCCAGGGGCACAGGTAAGCCCTTCTGCCAGCACACCGCCCTCCTTCTCTCCCTGCCTGTCTCCTGCTATGCCAGGGCATCTGGGCCGGATCATATTATGTACTTATTTCCTTCTTCCCCTACCCAACTCATATTCAATAGGTTTATTCAATGGGTAAAATCAGGTTAAAATGAATATATGGGAAGAGCTAGGACAACCTGAAGTCACAAGAAATCCTTTGGTCAGCATGTGTGATGAGTTGATTACATGCCTGGGAACCTAGAGTCCTTTTAAAGCCCGACTGGCAGATCCTCAGTCACTGTGTTGTTGCCATTAATAGAGGCCCCAGCCTTCCTCTGCTCCCACCAAAGCCCAGAGTCTGAAACAACTGCCTCAATTCTCTGTCCTAGATAGACCCCTCCTACTACAAGGGACCCACCACAGGGCAGAACAAGCAATCGATTCTATACCAGTCCATCCATTAGGGTCCTTGTCCCTGTGAATAACTACATCCCAAGGAGTTAACAATTAGCAAACAATTACACAGTGGAGATAACAATTAGCAAACATGGGTGCAGATCCATGTGGCAGATTAAGAATCCCATCATCTGATCAGTTAACAGGCTGTGCCCTGCCTAACCATAAGTGAGTGTGTCTCACAAGTGTGTTCAAGCATCACAAAGTCTAACATTTCTTACTAGGAAACTAACACCCCATCAGCACCCCATCTTGACATTTCATTTGCCCAGACTCTGTTTGTAGGTGACTCAGACCACAGAGGCTAGGAAGGTAAAGTAAATAAATGAAACCAGCTGGGATAAGACATATTTTATCTTAAAACCTGGGGTCCTCTTTGCTTATTTATTGTTTCCCACTCTAGATGGAGAGATCTCCTTCTGTAGTATAAGCAAAACAGGCTCGGCACCTGTGGCTCAAGTGGCTAAGGTGCCAGCCACGTACACCTAAGCTGGCAGGTTCGAATCCAGCCCGGGCCCGCCAAAACAACAATGACGGCTGCAACCAAAAAATAGCCAGGCATTGTGGTGGGTGCCTGTGGTCCCAGCTACTTGGGAGGCTGAGGCAGGAGACTCGCTTGAGCCCAGGAGTTGGAGGTTGCTGTGAGCTGTGAAGCCACAGCACTCTACCCAGGGGTATAGCTTGAGGCTCTGTCTCAAAATATATATATATATATATATATATATATGCAAAACAAACAGTGCAAAGATGACAAAAATTGCCGGTGATTTTCTGATGGGAAGCAATAGAGAGTGGTGGAGACGGCGGCAAACTATAGGTCACACAGACCTATCTAAAAAGGTGGCCTCTTCAGCCCCAGCAGACTGTTGCTCTGTAGGAATATGATTGTAGAATTCCAATCTTCTAATTTTTCAAGAAGAGCCAAATAGCTAGATTATTTGTGTGTGTGATTTCCTTACATTAAAAAAAAATAACAAAATGGGCAGTGCCTGTGGCTCACTGGGTAGGGGGATGGCCCCATATACTGAGGGTGGTGGGTTTGAACCCGGCCCCAGACAAACTGCAACAAAAAATAGCCAGGCACTGTGGCAGGTGCCTGTAATCCCAGCTACTTGGGAGGCTGAGGCAAGAGAATCGCCTAAGCCCAGGAGTTGGAGGTTGCTGTGAGCTGTGACACCACAGCACTCTAGCGAAGGCAATAAAATGAGACTATCTCTGAAAAATAAAATAAAATAAAATAACAGAATATAAAATTGACCTCTTTAAAGTGAACAATGTAGTGGCTTTTTAAATATGTTCACAGTATTATATAAACACCACCTCTATCTAGTTCTAAAACATTTTCCTTACCCCAAAAGAAGCCCTGTACCCACTGAGCAGTAGCTTTCCATCCCCCTCCCCCAGCCCCTGACAATCACAATCTGCTTTCTGTTTCTATGAATTTACCTATTCTGGGCATTTCATACAAATGGAATCATACATCTTTTGTGTCTGTCTTCCTTCCATTAGCATAATTTTTTAACAGCCCCAAAGGCTATGCATTCATTCATTTCTAAATGCTATATAATTTCATTTTCAGGACAATTAAATATATATTTGCATTAATGAATACACACTGTTGTGTGATGTGTACAAGCCAGAGAAACTGCAGAGGTTTGTAGACAAAGGACTTGATTCTATTAAGTCAGATCAAATACACCCCTTGAAAGACACTCATGGTTTTCTAAATCTTTTATAAATGTGCTATTTGCTATTAATTAGGATGTTAATGAGGTATTTTTCTTGTTTGTTTTCTTTTTTCTTTCCTTTTTTTTTTTTTTTTTTTGAAGGCAGAGTCTCACTTTGTTGCCCTTGGTAGAGTGCCATGGTGTTGTAGCTCACAGCAATCTCAAACTCTTGGGCTCAAGTGATCCTCTTGCCTCAGCCTCCTAAGTAGCTGGGACTACAGGTGCCCACCACAACACCTGGCTATTTTTTTTTTTTTTTTACAGTCGAGGTCATGCTCTTGCTCAGGCTGGTCGCAAACCTGTGATTTCAAGCAATCCATCCGCCTCAGCCTCCCAGAGTGCTAGGATTACAAGTGTGAGCTACCGCGCCAGGCCTTTTTTCTTGTTTTTTTTTTTTTTAATTTCAGATTAATATAAGGGAACATACAATTCGGTTACATTGTTTGCCTTTCATAGAAAAAGTCCAAGTTGTAGTTGAGTCCTTCACCCAGAAGGTGTGCTGTCTACCCCTATATTGGACCCATTAGGTAGGAACGCACTGAGCCCCCTCCCCCTTCTTGAGTTTAATTGTTTTCCTCTCATATGGGCCTGTAGTTCTTCATCTGCTACTTTCAAGTTAGTATTGAGCACATAGGATACTTGCTTTTCCATTCTTGAGACACTTTACTAAGGAGAATGTTCTTCAGTTCTGTCCAGGTTAATATAAAAGATGTAAACTCTCCATCTTTTCTTATGACTAAATAGTATTCTATGGTATACATATACCACAGTTTTTTTAAATCCATTCTTGCTTTCATAGGCACTTGGGTTGTTTCTACATTTTTGCAATTGTGAATTGAGCTGCAATGAACCTTCAAGAGCAAAGGTCCTTTTGGTATAATGACTTTTTTTTTCTTCTGGGTAGATAGTAATGGGATTGCAGGATCAAATAGAAAGTCTACTTTTATCTCTTTGGGGATTCTCCATGCTTCTTTCCAAAAAGGCTGTATTAGTTTGCAATTCTACCAACAGTGTTGAAGCATTCCCTTCTCTCTGCAACCCCACCAGCAGCTACAGCTTTGGGACTTTGTGATATGGGCTATTCTCACTGGGGTGAGGTGATATCTCAAAGTGGTTTTGATCAGTGTTTTCAAAGGTCATGCATGCATCAAAATTTCATTCCTCTTTATGGTGGAGTAATACTCTACTGTCTGTGTCTACCACATTTGGTGTATTCACTCACCTGTTGATGAACATTTGGGTTGTTTCCACCTTTGGCTATTGTGAATAGTGCTGCTGTCCCTGCTTTCAGTTACTTTGGGTAGATAACTAACGTAGAATTGCTGGCTCAGAGGGTAATTCTGTGTTTGATTTTTTGAGGATGTTCCATACACTCTCCGTAGCAGCTGCACCATTTTACCTTCCCACCAGGCTTCCAGTTTCCCACACCCTTGCCAACACATTATTTTTTTTTTTATTTTTTTAATGAGCATTATGCTGGGCAGCACCTGTGGCTTAAAGGAGTAGGGTGCTGGCCCCATTTACCGGAGGGGCCAGCCCTGGTCCAAAAAAAAAAAAAAAGAAAGAAAGAAAGAAAGAAAATGAGCATTATGCTCATTATGATCATAAAATTATCATTATTATTATTATAGCATCCTAGTGGGTGTAAAGTATTTATTTATACTTTTAAAGTTAGAAAACCCTTCCATTGTTTAAAAACAATGCAGACCAATACCATACAAACGGGCCAAAATGCATTTGTAGGCTCTGCCTGACACGCGTCTGGTTTAAACAAACACTCTGCCACTCAGCTTTGGGTGTTCACTTGATTGCTCACCCTTTCCTGCCATGGCTGCTGCTGGTACCCAGGTGATTTCTGCCTGGCTGACTTCTCCCACCATCCTCAGCTCTTTGGCAACCAGGACGTGGATGAGCTCCTGGCAGAAATCCAGAAGGCCCAGAACCTCCTCAGCCACGTCCAAGCCCTGTATCACAGCTCCAGCAATGCCTATGAAGAGCTGACCTGCATTATGAAGGAGGTAGGTAGTATGAGCTTCGAGCACCCATCCTGGAACCTGCTCCCAGAGGCACTCAGCCGACCTCACTCCCTCGCCCTTTCTTGCCCTCCCTGTGTCTCTGGGGGGCACAGGTGCCTGGGCCTTCACTTCCTGACAGTGAAGCAGGGCAAGGCCCACCCTCACTGTACCCCATAACTCTGTCTGAGCTGAGTTGGGTGGTCTACTGTGGTGCCACAAGAACCTTGGTGGATTTTGCAACTGAAAAATTTACTTCAGAGAAAGACCTTCAGTCTCTTGCCCCCCGCCCCCACCACTGTCCTTTCTCCTTGCAGAATAATGAAAAGCTCAATCGCATAAAACAGTCTGTCCTAAAGAAAGTTGTTCCCACTCCAAGCGCCTCATTTCAGGCAAACATCTCTATTGATTTCTCTTCTTTGGGAGACAAGGCCTCACACTGTCAACCAGGCTAGAATGCAGTGGCACGATCATAGCTCACTGCAGTCTCAAACTCCTGGCTTCAAGTGGTCCTCCTACCTCAGCTTCCTGAGTAGCTGGGACCACGGGCACACACCACTGTGCCCAGCTAATTTTTAAATCTTTTGTAGAGATGGGGTCTTACTAGCCAGGCTGGTCTCAAAATTCTGGCCTCAAGTGATCCTTCTGCCTCAATCTCCCAAAGAGCTGGGATTATTGGTGTGAGCTACCACACCTGGCTGAGTTAGTTCATTTAACACTAGTAGAATAACTCAGCTGGCATATGGATACAACCTCCATGAAAGCTAAGCGCTGTTTATACCACACAGAAAACTTTGCCGTATATAGAAAAAAGCTGAGAGTGAACTTACAGCTTCATTGAATGAAGGTATGGATGTACCAGGCATTTTGACCTGGCTGGATATAGTGAAAGCAGCACAGCACTGAGAGAATGGGACCTTAAATTTTAATTTCAACTCTTCTGCAGATTATCTATAAATAATAATTATTAGTAGTACTGTAATTACAGATCTCATTTACTGCATGTTCATTATAAAGAAGGCACAATATTTAATTCTTTAAATCCATTTACTTTATCTTCACAACTGTCTGAGGAAAGTATATTATTACTTTCCACAGAGTAGAAAATTAAAGTTAAGCAGTTATATAACTTTCCCAAGATCACAGAGAAAGAAACATTGAATTTGGATTCAACCCAGGTCTGATGCCAAAACTTTGCCAGGAGTTTCCCAAAATGAAGTGATTGTACTACTTGTGGTTTCCCAGATGATTTTAGACAGTACATAGATTAATATATCTTTTTAATGTTATCTATTTAAAACTAGCTCATTGTGATTATAATAGATCTTTCTAAAATTAAGTACGAAAGGGAGTGAATTTTTTAAATTAAATAAAATTGAGCCAGGATGGTAGCTCATACCTGTCATCTCAACACTTTGGGAAGCTGAAGTGGGAGGATTGTTTGAGATCAGTTCAAGACTCACCTAGGCAATATAGGGAGTCCTGCCGCCCCCTCAATCTCTACAAAACAAAAATGATATATGGGCATAGTGATGTATACCCATAGTCCCAGCTACCCAGAAAGCTGAAGTGAGAGGATTCCTTGAGCCCAGGAGTTCAAGGCTGCAGTGAGCTGTGATTATAACACTACACTCTAGCTTGGGCAACAGAGCAAGACTCAGTCTCATAAAAAGAAAAAAGATTAGATTAATAAGTAAAAAGCTTTAACACTATATGATTAATTCTTAAAAAATATTAATAATACATTGGTACTCAGATATAGCAAAGTTAATGAAGGTGCAGCTCGAATGTCTGAAATTTAGGACTTACTGTTCTTTGTTTTGCTTATACACCAGCTATCTAATTTAACCTCTCAGAACCTCAGTTTTTCACTTTGCGAATGTGGGCTAGGGGCAGCTGGGCCACATGAGAACTCCCTAAATGAGTTGGTGTAGGAGTTATTTTTTAGTTCACTGAAGCCTTGTGTTTTGAGCCCATGGGGGGATGGTCTGTCACCGTGGTGCGGTGCGTATGGTGCTGGTTTTAACGAATGGGGAAGGAGCAAGGAGATGGGCAAGTGAAAGAAGCAAGGGAACATCTCCTTCTTGCCCTGTAAATTCCAGAAATTCCCAGAGAAGGGGATGGAGATAATGAGAGAGAAAGGTAGAACTGCCTTTAATCTACCAGGTAATGTTTTAAGACAATCCATTTGGGGAGACTGGGTGGGTAGCAGAGATTGAGGACTTTCCAACTGTAAAAATGTTGTTATGTAATGAGGGTTTTCTAATGTATTTTAGATTTCTGCAGAGATTGCAAAGGGGACACTTAAGGGTCTCTTGCCTAAACCCCCAAAGCATGAAGCTCCTCTCACAATTGAGTTTCCGAACTTGGACAAGACTTCTGCAGAATGGCTGAAGATCAATGGTCTGAAAGGTAATCCCCTAAAGAGGGCAGAATCTGGGTAACGGATGATGACTAAAAGGTTAAACCCTTTGGTGCTCCCTGGGCAGTGCCTTAACCCCCTATCCTCCCCACTATTTATTTTTTCAGCCAAGAAATTAAGCCTTTACCAGGTTCTGGCCCCTAATGCATTCTCTCCTGTGGAGGAATTTGTGCCTATTCTCCAGAAAACCATATCATCAACTATCCACGAGGTAATTCAAATTCAGTTCAGAGTTCTTGCCAGTCCCCGGCAGGGGAGCTCCTTTGTGGCTTTTCCTATTTTCCTAAAAGTTCTTGGCAACAAGAGTCACAGATGGGCCTGGAGGAGGGCGGGCCTGGGAGTCGGATGCAAGCCTTTCCCCCAGGACTCAGGCACGCTCATCAAATCTACTGTCAGTGCTGTTTCTCAAAGATCTGAAATGAAAACTTGGGTGACAGGGAAGAGGAAGCATATAGACACCATAGTCACCTCCTTTGTGAAGGTTTCCTTCTTCCCCACTCAGGACAGATTTGTTCTCTTATGTCCTCACTGTTCCTTATCCAGACTTTTACCCTTGCTCCGATAATGTGCTAATGCATGTATTTGTGTTCTAAGTCTAAATCTCTATCCATCACGCGCAGATTTGGTCCCTGAAAAAAGAAAAAAATATATCACGTATGAAGTATCTAAAGAAAATACTGTCTTCTCCAACTCCCTGTTACCAAAAATTATTTTTTGTTGGTTTTTGTTGTTGTTGTTGTTTTTGAAATCTCTTAAAAATATGGAACACTTCATGAATTTGCATGTCATCCTTGAGCAGGAGCCATGTGAATCTTCTCCGTATTGTTCCAATTTTGGTATATGTGCTACCGAAGCGAGCACAACCCAATAATTATTTTAAGTCAGCAGTCAGTGAATGTTTCCTGAATGGCTGAGTGGGTGGGTAGTTGGAAGGATGGAGAGGAGGAAAAGAATGATGGACAGGTATATGGATGGAAATGTGGGTGGCTGGATGGAAATGTAAGCAGATGGAAGGGGAGAGGGAAAACATGCAAGGATGAGTGACATAATGGAATAATGGGCTTGCAAAAGGATGACAGTAAATTAAAGTAAGGATGGGAGAATAGAGTATTGAAAGGATAGAGAAACAAAAGGAAGAAATAAGAGATGAAAAGAAAGATAATGTGGAAATGGAAGGCTGAAAGGAAAGAAAGAGGAGTGAGGGATGTATAGTTCTGGCAGTGCGTGGATGAATGACAAGGTAGATGGAAGGATATGACTTGGTGGAGGATGAAAGCATGGGGTGAACAAATTGAATTTTCAAAGTGTGTGTGAAGGCCCCTCTGGGTTCCCAAACCTAAGAAATCATGACAGCATGTTTTAAGGTCTCCTCCTCTGTCCTCTGCCACCGAAGCCCTCCAACTGTATTATAATGACCCTGATGTCCAGAAGTGCCTCCCAGGATAGCAGCCTGGCTTGCTGCCGGGCATGGCTCCTGCAGGGCCCTCTGTTTGCCAACTCCAGACAGGCAAATGACCTGGCTGTGGTAGTGGAGGCGGTGAGGGAATCTATGGGGTAGGGGGCAGGAAGCAGGGAGTAGAAGCAAATAATCTGACCCTGGCTATGTTCAGAGCCCATTTTCCTCTTGTGCATCTGATTTGGACAGCCCCGTGCCCAAATTAAACTGAGAATCCTTTCTCACACATGCTTCTGGTCACCCACTGCCTGTCCTGCCCGTGTCTGAGCGCAGAAGGCAATGGTACAATTTGAATGGCATGACGGGACAGTGAAGAATATTCACGTGGACCCGCCCTTCCTCTATGAGTACCAGGTCAGTGATGTGTCCAATCAGTCAGAACCTGTTCCTTTCTGGGGTAAGGAAAGGGGAATGGGAGAAAAGTGTAAGGAAAGACCTATAAGTACCTCTGGAGTTTTCTCTACCTGCCTCCCCAGGCAGGGACCTTGATGCCACAAAGTCTTTAGCCCTCTGGGACAAGATCTACCTTCTCTCCATTTGACACAATGAAGTACTTTGACTGTCCTTCCTGGTCTTTGGCAGATTTGTTCATGATTTAGTAGATGGGCCACACTGCCTGGCTACCCAAAGACTTAACATGCCATTCCCAGAAGCCAGCTGGGGTACGCCCACTTCCTCCAGACCCTTTATGCCTACCTATTGCCCAGGCCCTTACTGTGGCCCATGCCTTTGCAGAAACAGCTCAGCAGGGCTATGAGGATGTATGAGTGGCGGATTGAGTGGCTCTCTCTGGCCAGTCGAAGAATCTGGGGCACTGTCTGTGAAAAAAGGTACCTTTCCCCACACAAGCTCTTATTCATCATTTACCCAACTCCTCTGTTCCTGGTAGTAGCATCAGAAGCCATCACTCAGATTAAGGTTCAGAAATCTCTCAGCAGAACTCCTAGAGGGGGAAAAACTCATCACCACCATCATGAACATTGGTTAACATGTTCTTTGTGTCCCTCAGGATTCTTGCAGTTAAAAAGCAACAGTAACTAAATACAAATTGGCTTAAATAAGACACAGAAATCTGATTAAGGTTACTGAAAATTCTAGAGTAGATTTGATGTCTGTCTTCAGGCATGGCTGCATTGAGAGGTTTATTCATGTCAGATGGCAAGACAGCCAGCCACCTGCAGCTTCCAAACTTAACTTTCTGCCTACTCAGCACTCCCAGGGCTTTGAGCATCAGCTCAGCCATGAGCCAGCCACTCTGGCCAGGGAGGTGTGATGATCAAATTGTTTAGGGTTAAATGCCTACCCTAGAAGCTTGGAGTGGGGTCACCATCACTCAATTCAAATGGGTTGATGGAGGCAGAGGTGTTTCCCAAATTAAAAATCGTGATACTATTGCCAGATGACGGAATGGATGCTGAATAGGGAGAAATAAAAGGTATCCATAACAGCTGCTATAATCACTCTTTACTTCATTTGATGTGTTACCATTGACAAAATATTATACTTTGTAATATTATACATCTATTATGTGATTTAATTCTCAAAGCAACCTTATGAGAGTCTAATTACAAATAGTTCATAGTTAAATACATCACAGATCAGAGAGGTTTTGAGATTTGCCTAAGGCCACACAGCTGTAGGAAGTGGAATTTGAACCAAAGTCTCTTGACTCTAAAGCTAGTGGATTTTCTTTTGCCATCCTCAGCTGTCTCAAAATGAGAATGGGGGAGGAGGTGGGAGCATAAGATTTGTGGTAATAAAAGGAGAGGAAGACCGAATGAAGCTAAAGATCTTAAAATAGGTGAGAACAAACAAAAAGATAAAAACATTTCCCAGGAGGCCCAGATATATGTAGTTCCTTATCTTACTTGCTCACCTGGTTTCTCTTTCCCTATAGAGACCCCCCCAACCTAGAAAATATGCTAGTTCTCAAAAACAAGGAATTTATAGAGATCATTATATGAAGCCCCAGCCCCTTAAACCATCTCCACCATGAGACTTTATTCCATTATAGAACCTCCTGGGAGAGAAGGTTCCATGACCCCCTTAGTCTACTGTTGTAACCCCATCTCTGTTGACCTCAAACTGTGAAGAATATTTTGGCCAGCTATGAGTTTGGCAAGCAGAATCCCCCTGGAAAAAACTTTAAATAGTAAAATGGAACAAAATAAACATTATCTGAGAGATTCAATTCTCCTCGTAAAGCTTGTGTTTCCTTGTAGGGTGGTTATACTGCTCGATATCTCTGTGACCAATTCCATGTACATTATTCATATCCAGCACTCCCTGCGGCTGCTGCTGGAGGAGCAGCTATCCAACAAGGACTGCTTCAACCTCATCGCGTATGTTTCTCAGCGTTTCTGGTAGCAAGGGCGGGTCGGTGTGTTTGGATCCCAGCGCTGGGCTGAGGCTTCAGGACATAGCTGGATGACAGATATTGATGTTATAGGCACCCACCATCCTAGATGGCCACCGGTTTATCTGATTTGGATAATCTTCTTTGGGACATTGAATAATTAAATGGTTGCAGGACTGTCCCACTGGGGCAAAGGTGGTAAGTGGCCCCAAAACACACAGCTTGATCTGTCAGGATAAAGTGACTCAGCCCGTTGCCCCATTTGGCTTTCAAAGTTTTGAACACAAAAGAGAAAAGGTGAGGTCCCAGCTGTATTCTCGTGTTAGCCCTCTGCTTGGTTCTAGCAAGCCACACTATTTCAAAGATTTAGGCTTCTAATTCTAAGTTTAAATAAAAATTTTGTGTCTAAGTTTGAGTTTTATATATGTACAAATGGCAGGCTATTTTTGAAATCAATATATAGTTTTAAAACTATTATATATAATTATATATAGTTTTTTTTTTTTTATAATCTTCCTCTGTCCCCCAGGCTAGAGTGCAGTGGCATTATCATAGTTTACTGCAACCTGAAACTTCTGGGCTTAAGCAGTCCTCCTGCCTCAGCTTCCCAAGTAGCTGGGACTTGTACCACCATGCTTAATTTTTCTATTTTGTTTTTGTAGAGACACAGCTCTCACTCTTACTCTGGCTGGTCTCAAACTGCTGACTTCAGGTGATGCTCCTACCTTAGCCTCCCAAAGTGGTAGGATTATGGGCATGAGCCACTGTACCCAGCCTATAGTTGTTTTAATTTATAAACGATGTATATACTTTTTAAAATTATATATCATTTTAACTAATTAGGCAAGACACTAAGAAACATACATTTTTAGACAAACTTACACCAAATAGGGAGTATTCTAAATCTATTACGTCAGCAGTTAATATTAGTCTATACCAGC
Organism: Otolemur garnettii; assembly: GCF_000181295.1. Classification (NCBI taxonomy): domain Eukaryota; kingdom Metazoa; phylum Chordata; class Mammalia; order Primates; family Galagidae; genus Otolemur; species Otolemur garnettii. The sequence continues at coordinate 411,863 of NW_003852491.1, forward strand.
CCCTAATCTTTCCTTAATTAATTCTACCAAAAAAAGGCTTAGGGAAATGTTTTAGACAATAGTTCAATTCATTTATCTATACATTCAACAAAGTGTATGTATGTATATATGTATTTATTTTAGAGACAGGGTCTTGCTCTGTCACGCAGGCTGCAGTATAGTGGGACACTCATAGTTCACTGCAATCCCGAACTCCTGGCCTCAAGAAATCCTCCCACCTTGGCCTCCAAAAGTGCTAGGATTACAGGCAGGAGCCACCATACCCAGCTTCAACAAAGCTTTATTGAAAACCTGCCATGTACCAGTCACTGTAGTAGGCACTGAGGATGTGGAAATAAACACACACAATGCCTGTCCATGAGGAAATTATGGCCTAGTTGTGGGAGACAGGCATGTCAATAAGTAAAGGCTATTAAGAATTTTCTTTTTTTGAGACAGCGTCTCACTATGTCACCTTTGGTAGAGGGCTGTGCCCTCACAGTTCACGGCAACCTCAAACTCTTGGGCTTAACCAGTGGTTCTCAACCTTCCTAATGTTGCGACCCACAGGTTGAGAACTGCTGGCTTAAGCGATTCTCTTGCCACAGTCTCCCAAGGAGTTGGGACTACCGGTACCCGTCATAATGCCCGACTATTTTTTGTTGCAGTTGTCATTGTTTAGCTGGCCCAGGCCGGATTCAAACCTGCCACCCTCAGTGTATGTGGCTGGTACCATATGTACAGGTGCCGAGCCTATTAAGAATTCTCTATACAGGCTTGGTGCCCATAGCTCAGTGAGTAGGACACCAGCCACATACACCGAGGGTGGCGGTTTCAAACCTGGCCGGGTCCAGCTAAACAACAATGACAACTGCAACAAAAAAATAGCCAGGTGTTGTGGTGGGCACCTGTAGTCCCAGCTGCTTGGGAGGCTGAGGCAAGAGAATCGCTTAAGCCCATGAGCTGGAGGTTGCTGTGAGCTGTGACTCCATGGTACTCTACCGAGGGTGACATAGTGAGACGCTGTCTCAAAAAAAAAAAAAGAATTTTCTGTAGAAACAAGTGGAAGGCAGGATACGGGACTGTGAGGCATCAGTGACAGGACCAGTCCATTCTTTCTGGCAGAGCAGGGTCAGGAAATCTTCATAGAGGACGTGCCCCCTTAGCTCAGTCTTGGCAGAGAACAAGCGTTCACCCAGCATATAGGAGTGATGGGGTGATGGGGAGGAAAGGTATTCAGGTCAAGGGAACAGCATAAACAGAGACACAAGGCGTGATGGAACTTTGCGCACCATCAGGGAATTCAGCATGGAGGTGGTGGCGAGAGGGAGAGCTTGTGCATGACAAAGACACCAGGTGTTGAAAGATTTATATAGGCAGTGCTCAGGGATTTCTCATACTATAGGATATGATAGCCACTGCAGGTTTTTAAGCAAGGTCATAATACGATCAGGTTTGCACCTTCAGATACTCAAGCAATGATGTCAAGGATGAGTGGAAGGGTGTACTGCTGGAGGAAAGGAGACTAGTTTGACCTATGCCATGGTCTGCCCTGGCTGTGAGTGGGTTTGAGCCAAGGCAATGGGAAGGAAGAAAGCAACATGTGGGAGAGGTGTTGGTGAGTTAGAATCCACAGAACATAGGCACTGTTTGGCTGTAGGGGAGAGAGACTGGTAAAGAGAAGATGATATCCAAAGTGGAGCAGATCTTTGAAGGAAGAGATGGTTTTAAATGTATGAAGTTAGACACCCTCAAGAGTTTGCAGGTCCTGAAGTGAGATGTCCTGTTAAGAACTCCAGTGAGGAGTTCTGGCCACGAAATAAGTGTTGTTTTTTTTTAAGCCATCAGCATTTTTGTTACATTTCTTAAAAAAGAAATGGTAGTTTGTGAATTACACCGTACAGATGTGAAGGGGAGGGAAGAGACAACCAAAGGCAGCATGTAGGGGGACCCCACCATTTGAAGGGTGAGCAGAGGAAGGGAACCACCAAAGGCACACAGGAGGGGCTGCCAGAGAGGCAGGAGGAAAGCCAAGAGAGAACCGTGGGGGGAGGGGAGCAAAGGAGGAGAGTTTCATAGAGAAACAGAATCAGATCCTGCAGAAGCAAAGAAGAAAGGGGAAGAATGAAGGAATCCATTGCACTGGGCCATGGGGGTCACTGAGATTTTAAAGAAGGATATACAGTATGGCCATAAAGTTCATGTGCAATTCAAAATTATATGCGAACTTTAGGCCACCCTGTATGTATATATGTGTGTGTGTATATATGTATACACATATATTATTTTACACATATTTATACATATATATAATTTTTTGCAACTCAGATTGGTAAATATTTAAAAGATTGGTAACACTGTGCTGGTGATAATAGGAAAAGGTTCCTTTTATGAACTGTTGGTGGAAATATAATTTGGTATAGCCCTCTACATTTAATTTTTTAAGTGTATTTATTTTGTCCCTTCAATTCCTTTATAAAGTTGGGTGTGGTGGCACACCCCCATGATCCTAGCTATTCAGGAGTCTGAGGCAGGAAGATCTCTAGAGCCAAGGAGTTCAAGGCTACACTGCACGGTGATCTCACCTGTGAATAGCCACTGCATTCCAGCCTGGGCAACATAGCAAGACTCTATCTCAAAATTTAAAAACAAATCCTTTATGAATTATCCTTAGGAAATACTAAGGTGTGTGCAAAGATAACTTCACAGGGTAGTTCCCTGCAGAGTTTTAACAATGGATAAACCTAGAAACAAACTATATGGCCATCAGGAGGTAAAATAATCTTAACAGCGGAATACTATGCAACCATTTAAAAGAATGAAGGATGGCTCAGTGCCCATAACTAAGTGGTTAGGGTGCCAGCCACGTACACCTGGGCTGCAAGTTTGAACCCAACCCGGGCCTGCTAAACAACAATGACAACAACAACAACAACAAAAGCCGGGCATTGTGGCGGGCACCTCTAATCCCAGCTACTCAGGAGGCTGAGGCAAGAGAATGACTTAAGCCCACGAGTTTGAGGTTGCTGTGAGCTGTGACACCACAGCACTCTACCAAGGATGACATAGTGAGATTGCCTCAAAAAAGAAAAAAAGAAATAAAAAAACAAAAGAATGAAGGAGATTGATTTGAGTGTGTATAGCAAAATGTCTGCAGGAAGTCCAAAGGACTGGAAATAAGCAGGTTATAAATAGTGCATATTATGTAATTCTATTTCTTTCTTTCTATCTTTTTTTTTTTCCTGAGATAGAGTCACACTCTGTTCCTCCAGGCTAGAGTACCCTGGTGTAAGCCTAGTTCATAGCAATCTCAAACTCCTGGGTTCAAGTGATCCTCCTGGCTCACCCTCCTGATTAGCTGGGACTACAGGCACCAACCACAACACCTGGCTAATTTTTCTATTTTTAGTAGAGATGGGATCTTACTCTTATTCAGGCTGATCTTAAATTCCTGAGCTCAAGGGATTCTCCTGCCTCGGCCTCCGAGAATGCTAGAATTATAAATGTGAAGCACTTATAAGTGCCTGGCCTATAGTTCCATTTCTATAAATATATATTTACCTACTTATAAGTGCCTGGCCTGTAATTCCATTTCTATAAATACATATTTACCTACACATTTTGTTTAACTCCAAGGGAACATAGATCATAGAAGTAACAGAAATTGGAGAAAGAAGCAATAAAATTGGAAGAACTTCCATGTTCTGTACACTGCCAGAATTTTTGTCCAACTTCAAGAGAGGATTTAAAATCTGGCTATAATAGAGATATTTCCACTGGTGGTGGGAAGGCAGGTCAATGTTAATATTTGCCAGGACACCTCAGGGGGGAGGCTTAACTGCAGAGGGCCAAGGAGATGAAGAGGGACTGGTACACTATTTTTCCTGGGAGTACGTCTATAAAGGGAAAAGAAGAAGGAGAGAGAAGTTGCTCGAAGAGTACCTTCCAGTTGGAGGGAGGAATTATTTTTAAGAAGGCAGAGGCTTAAACATGTAGAAAAGCAACTGGGGAGAGGGAAGCAAAGGAAAGCTGGGGATGTGTGTATGTGAGGGGGTAATTGTGGGGTATTCTCGGAAGAGAGTATCAATGGTGAGGTCTGGAGCCCCCGTGGAGGAATTACTCATAGATTAGAGACGGGACCTCTTTTCCTTGATGAAGGGGATAAATCCTCTTTTCAAAGTTCTTCATTCTGTCTTATATAGTTGGGCGTGGTGGATCACACCTGTAACCCTAGCACTCTGGGAGGCCGAGATGGGCATATTGCCTCAGATCAGGAGTTCAAGACCAGCCTGAGCAAGAGCAAGACCCCCGTCTCTAAAAAATAGCCAGGAGTTGTGGCAGGCACCTGTAGTCCCAGCTACCAGGGAGGCTGAGACAAGAGAATTGCTCAAGAGTTTGAGGTTGCTGTGAGCTATGACACCTCAGCACTCTACCAAGGGTGAGAAAGTGAGACTCTGTCTCAAAAAAAATTCTTGTCTTATAATGAAAATTAGATGATGTATATTTTTTAGAAAAGGAATTATAGTGTGAATGGAGAGGTAATGTGCTGTTAAATATGAGGAAGCCGTGCTCGGGGAGTTCAGAAGGGAGACACAGGTGGAGCCCAACACATGTGCTAGGACATGTTATAATCAGCAAGGAAGGTTCATGGCTGGCCCAGTGGCATCCTAACATTTTAGGGGAGTCATCAGAATTTTGCACCCCTAAAGCCTGCAACATCCACAGAGCTGGGCTGCAGCATGCACATGGCCCCTGCTTATAACAAGCCCTCTTTGCTTCTTCAAAGGTTTGGAAGTACAGTCAAAAGCTGGAGGCCTGAGATGGTTCCTGTGAGCCACGACAATTTACAGAGTGCCTGGCGGTAGGTGACGGGGAGAGATACTGCTGCGGTGTCCAAAGGCAACCTGGAGGGTGTTATGTTCTCCATTCCCCTCTTCAGCACCAAGCAGCTCTCTAGCGTCTCTGTCCTCACACAGCCACAGGCAGATATTGCAAAATAGCTGCCTTCTGCCCACTGCTCCTGGGCTCCTCCTTCAGGACACCTGTCCTTGCCTCCCCAGGTGGGCCCTGAGCCTACAGTGTTGGGGCAGCAGGAACGTCCTGGGAGCCCTACGGAAGGCTGTGGAAGTGGACTTCAAGGACAAAGACAAGCACCAATCACAGGGCATCTACCTCTTCACGGGGGGCATCCCTGACCAAGACATGGTAGGTAGACCATATCCTGGGTGTCTCTCATCCTTTGCAACCAATCCATCTTCCCTTGGCAGGGACACCAATAATTTGTCCAGCATGATCTTCTATACCAGCCCTGCCCAAACTGTAATGTACAGACAAGCATCTGGGAATGTTGTGAAAATGTAGACCCTGGTCCAGTAGGTCTGGAGTGGGGCCTGAGAGTCTGCATTTCTAATAGGCTCTCAGGGGGTGTCAATACTGCTGGTCTACAACACAGCCTTGGTGTAACCAGGCTTTCAGGTCTAGTCCCCCGCCACACCCTATCAAGCTGTTTATGTCCTCTTGGTGCCAAGTTCTAGTGCAAGCAAACTATAGGCCCTCAGAAAATACGATTAAGCTGGACCAACTGGAGCCCAGAAGCTTCATGGCCCTCAGCTGTGGGCCCCTTGCCTTCTTTCCCTGCACAGCCCACACTCAGCTCCTACGTGGCCGAGGTCTGTGGGGGCTGCGACCTCCGGCTGAATGTGTGTCTCTTCTATGTGGGTGAGCCACCGATGGACACCATGCCCCCAGCCTGCTATGCCAACCGCACTGACACAGCCGCTGCCTACAGGGAGGTCACCCGGGCTGCTGGTGGCCGCTTCCACTGGTTTGGAGAAACAGGTGTGTGAGTGGTCCCTTCACCCCTCTCTTTCCAGATAGTTGTCTCAGCACCAGCAGAGCTCCCTTATAACACAGAGGCATTCCCGAGAAGTGTCATGTGAAAATTACATTTTAAAATATAAAATTACTGGCTCGACACCCATAGCTCAGTGAGTAGGGCGCCGGCCATATACACTGAAGCTGGCAGGTTCAAGCCTGACTTGGGCCTGCTAAACAACAATGATAACTGCAACCAAAAAAATAGCCAGGCGTTGTAGGATCCCTTGCGCTGAGGAGTTTGAGACCAGCCTCCTGCTCTTTTGCAAGAGCAAAACTCTGTCTCTACTAAAAATAGAAAAACTAGCTGGGCACTGTAGTAGTTACCTGTATTCCCAGCTACTCAGGAGAGTAATGCAGTGAGGGATCACTTGAGCTCAGAAGTTTGAGGTTGCTGTGAGTTAGGCTGATGCCAGGGCACTCTAGCCTGGTGCAACAGAGTGAGAGTCCATTTCAAATGGTAAATTTTCAAAAAGCAAGCAAACAAACAAAAGAAAAAACAGCCTGAGCAAGAGCAAGACCCCATCTCTACAAAAAATACAAAAATTAGCTGGGTATTAGCCTGTAGTCCCAGCTACTCAGGAGGCTGAGGCAGGAGGATTGGCTGAGCCCAAGAATTTGAGATTGCTGTGAGCTATAATCTCACCATTGCATCTAGCCAGGGTGACAGAGTATGACCCTGTCTCCAAAAAAAAAAGGTATTTTAGAATGTCAGAACTAGAAGGTACCCTAATGATCCCTTAGATTAATGTTTCCCAAAGGGTAGTATGTTCACAACAGGTGGCTGGCAAGATAGCTGTAAATGGTAGATGCAGCAACATTTTTTTATTATGACAGTTATATGCTTATTTTATCATTCCTAGAAAAATACTGGCTTTTCCACTGTCGGCAGTGGCATAGATCTTCTGCTTTAAATACACAGTCATGCATCACACACTGATATTTCAGTCAATGATGGACTGAATATACATACAGCAGTAGTCCTTTGAGATTATAATACTATATTGGTACTGTACCTTTTCTATGTTTAGATTTGCTTCACTACACAAATACTTAGCACTGTGTTACAGTTACCTACCGTATTCAGCACAGTAACAGGCTGTGCTGTTTTGTAGCCTGGGAGCACTAGGCTATATGATACAGCTTCAGTACGTAGTATGCTAGGCCATCCAGGTTCGTGTAAGTGTGCTTGCTCTGGGATGGTCACACGGGGAAATCACTAATGGTGCATTTCTCAGACCATGTCTCCATCATTGATCAGTGCATGATTTTGCTTTTAAGTAAACAAAAAGTGAATGGATTAAAATACACATCTGAAGTAAATAATGGTTTAAAGGGTATGCAGACAACATATAAACCATGACAGTGATATGGGAGTGACTGGGGCCTGCAGGGCTGGGGAACCTGCATCCTTAACACTACATGTGGCCTTCTAGGTCCTTTGCCCATACTTACGGAATAATCCTTTTATTAAAAAGGGGTGCAGGGTGGCGCCTGCAGCTTAAAGGAGTAGGGCACTGGCCCCATATACCAGAGGTGGCGGGTTCAAACCTGGCCCCAGCCAAACACTGCAAAATAAAAAGGGGATGCAGCAGAGAAAGATGAAGCTTTTCTTGCTTCCTTTGGTGCTTAAAAAGGAACAATCTTGAAATCAGAAGGTTCCCACCCTGTCGAGTGCATCCCAGCCTCTCTGATCGATAAATGGAGTAACTCCCAGGGAAGCAATGTGCCTGTGGTTACAAAGTTAGTGGTTGAACTCTGGGCCCTGTTTCCCAGCTCTTTCTTTTCTCAAAAGTACTAGGTGTGTACATTTAAAGTATTGGTAATCTGGCTCAGCGCCTGTGGCTCAAGCGGCTAAGGCGCCAGCCACATACACCTAAGGTGACGGGTTCGAATCCCCAGCCCGGGCCTGCCAAACAACAATGATGGCTACAACCAAAAAATGGCCAGGCGTTGTGGCGGGCGCCTGTGGTCCCAGCTACTTGGGAGGCGGAGGCAGGAGACTCGCTTGAGCCCAGGAGTTGGAGGTTGCTGTGAGCATGATGCCATGGCACTCTACACAGGGGGGATAGCTTGAGGCTCCGTCTCAAAAAAAAGAAAAAAATAAATAAATAAAGTATTGGTAATCATCACTAATAATAGCACAGAACAGCTATTACATGCCAGACACAGTTCTAAGCATTTCACAGATACAGGTTGGATATTCCTACCCTACATGCTTGGGACCAGAAGTGTTTTAGATTGCAGATGTTTTCAGATTTTGGAATACTTAATAGGTCAAACATCCCAAATCTGAAAGTCTAAAATATAAAATGCTCTAGTGAGCGTATTTCCTTTGAGCAGCATGTTGGTGCTCAAAAAGTTTCAGATTTTGGAGCATTTCAGATTTTAGATTTTGGAGTTTGATTTGGGGTGTATTATGATTTGATCCTCAAAAAGTTTCAGATTTTGGAGCATTTCAGATTTTAGATTTTGGAGTTTGATTTGGGGTGTATTATGATTTGATCCTCTGAAGTAGATGATTATTATCCCCATTTGACAGATAGAGAAGCTGGGACACAGAGCTCAAGAGAACACAGGTAGTTAAGTACAGGAAATGGGAGTTGAATCCAGGCAGCCCAGCCTTAGAGTCTGTCTTTGTAGCCATTATACTCTAGCCCCTCTCAAATGAGACCTCGGTGTTCACTGTAGACATTACCTACTATAAAAATTCCAAAGTAGGTTCTTTCATTCACTTGAGTGGCAAGACCTTTGCACCTGACCTGCTTTTCTTGTGACCCTGGATTGCAAGGCCAACCTCACTGTAGGTGATCACACCATATCTACCCATCCCCTTCACCACTGGGTAAGGGAGGAGGCAAACCAGCTCAGTCCCTTAAGGCTCCACCCTGTCCCTCAAGCTCCAGTCACCTCCACAGGTGCATCCAGATGTGGACACATGCCAGGATCCACACTTCCTTCCCATGCTTACGATATGCTTTGCTTCCAGGCATTTATGAGAGTGATGACATCAATGCCATCATGTCTGAGATGGAGAAGGCTTTCAACTACTCCCAAAAGGTATGCCTTGGGCATAGACCAAAGGACAACACTGGCTCCTGTATTCATTTCCTGTGGTTGCTTAGAGTAGATATTTTTTCTCTCATACTTCTGGAGGCTAGAAGTCTAGAATCAAGGTATCAGCAGGTCCATACTACCTCTGAAGGCCCTAGGGAGAATCCTTCCTTCTGGTGGTGGCTGGTGTTTGTTTGTTTATTTTGGTGGGGAGGTGGGTTGTTTGTTTTGTTAAATGGCACTAAGCACTTTACCATTTAAAATGGTAAAGAAGGCTCGGTGCCTATAGCTCAACTGGCTAGGGTACCAGCCACGTACACCTAAGGTGGCAGGTTCGAATCCCCAGCCCGGACCCGCCAAACAACAATGACGGCTGCAACCAAAAAATAGCCGGGCGTTGTGGCGGGCGCCTGTGGTCCCAGCTACTTGGGAGGCAGAGGCAGGAGACTCGCTGGAGCCCAGGAGTTGGAGGTTGCTGTGAGCTGTAATGCCACGGCACTCTGCCCAGGGGGACAGCTTGAGGCTCTGTCTCAAAAATAAAAATAAAAATAAAATGGTAAAGAAGACTTTATTTAAGACTATGGCAATAGGGGAAAGAGATTAAACTCAACTCTGATAATTGCAAAGGTCAATGAGGATTGATAAGCCAATGAGCAGAGTCAGTGGATGGAAAATTACTAAGAGGAACTTGCTTAGATATCATAGGTAGGAATTCTTGCTACAGGCTGGCCAGGACCTAGGTATCAAGGTGGGAGATGAAGAATTTGGTCAGATATCAAGGGTGGGGTGGGGCTCACTAACATGACTTAGCTTAGGATTCTTTGCTACAACTGAGTTCAACAGGTCAAGGTCTTCTTGAAAAGGAGGCTCGGAGAAGCCAATAAATTTGGTCAAGGAAGGAGTCTTTGTCGTCAGCAATGCTTGAATGTTCCTTAGTTTGTGGCAGAATAATTTCAGTCTGTGCCTTTGTCTTCACATGATTTTCTTCCTTCTGTGTGTGTCTGTATCTCTTCTCCTCTTAACAAGGAAACTAGTCATATTAGAGTAAGGGCTCATTTTACTCTAATATGTCCTCATCTTAATTTACATCTTAATTATACCTGCAAAGACCCTATTTCCAAGTAAGGTCACATTTATGGGTCCTGGGACTTCAGATTTCAGCCTATCTTTTGAACAGACACAACTCATCCCACCTCAACTTTACTCTTTGTGGCCTGATCCACTGCCACCCAAGGCTTCAGGTCAACCGTGAGTGTTTCCTATCAGTCACTGGTTTTAGGTCTAGATGCTGTACCATCTGGCCTCCTTTGAGTTCCTTGAACACATCAAGCTCATTCCTAAACTCTGGGACTTTACATCTGCTGTTTCCTCTGCCCGCCATCCCCCACCCCAGATCTTCTGTGGCTTGCTGCCTAGTATTCAAGATGACGGGGGTTAGGTCCAAACAAGCTTTATTTGTCAGAAGGCCAGTGATTCTGCAGAACAGTGAGAGCTCTCAATTCTGTTCTGCCTCAGTTACAATTTTAATAACTTTTATAAATGAAATACAAGGATGCCAACTTGAAAATTTTAACTTTATCTGATAGGAAATAATATGTTAGTCTCTAGTCTAACAATGCAAAATGTTTAAACAACAGAAAGGCGATTTTCATTTTTTTTAAATTTTCTAAGGGAATAATCAGAGAAAACACCATGTCATCAAAGTAACCTTTAATCTCCACTATCATAACATCTATTGTCTATGTGTGACTACCTCCTCAGAGTCTCCTGAGATAAACATCCTCACCGTCATGGAGAAATCTCAACTACATAATCATGGGGGCTGAGCAGACTGGGTCAGCTGTCCTGCTTCAGTTTAGCTTCTCAGACTCCATCTTGCAGACCACTTTTCTGGCTTCACTAACATGTTACTTCCTCAAAGAGGGGAGCTGAGCAGTACAAGTTGCAGTTAGAAGGGGTTGGATCATGTTAGGAGCAATGAGAATGGGAATAAGGGAGCAGACATGAGAACATTTAGGAAAGAATTGACCAAACTTTTAACCAACTGTGCAGAGTGAGGAAGAAGAAGAAATCCAGAGTAACGGCCATGTTCCTCCCTGGGGAACTCAGTAGGCAGTGGTACCATAGGTCTCAGGTGTGGAGAAGAGTCCCAAACAGGAGAAGAGCCCATGGGGAGTTCAGGGCAGGAGGGCTTGGGACAAAGGTTTATGGGGCTTTGCAATACTAAGTGAAGGTATCCCATAAACAGATAGGAAAAGATACGGCTGCAGATAGAGATTTGGGGCAGTTTAAACCATGGTGGTAGACGGAGTATGTAGGGGCCATGGCCCAGGCAGGGGAGGCGTCGTGCAGGACTCTTTTCCGATTTACCATTTGCAGAGGGACTCACCTCCCTCGACTGGACTGTGGCAGGGCCACATGTCCATGTTTTTTTCCTCTGTGGCCATTGGATGGGCAGATTTATGGCTCCCCTGGCCCTGCCTGAGCTGTCTTCCTGACACCAAGGCCCTTTGATGCTTTTTATTTATTTTTTGAGACAGAGTCTCACTATGTCGCCCTCGGTAGAGTGCTGTAGCATCGCAGCTCACAGCAACCTCCAACTCTTGGGCTTAAGCGATTCTCTTGTCTCAGCCTCCCAAGTAGTTGGGACTACAGGCACCCACCACAATGCCTGGCTATTTTTGTTGTTGTTGTTGTTGTTGTTGTTATAGTTGTTTAGCTGGCCCCGGGCTGGGTTCAAACCCACCACCCTCCGTGTATGTGGCAGGCGCTGTAACCACTGTGCTATGGGCACTGAGCCCCTTTGATGCTTTTTAAAATCTCTCTTCTCAGGTGCATGCCAGTCCCATTCCCTGGTCTTAACAACTCATTTATATGGTGTGAATGGGCAGAAATGGCTTAATCCACCCTTTCTTAGGATGCTTCTTTACTTTTGAGTAACACCGTCCAGTGCTTTCCCTTAGAATAATTACTGGAGGAGGACCTTGCAGGCAGTTGAGAAATTTGTAGGCAAAAGGAATCCAGTATTACACCATTATTGCACCCACATCTGGAGTCTGCCATGGCATACAGTCAGCTGACAGCACACCTGCAGACTACAGTGTCTTACAACAGAAGGAGCGCTGGCTTTGAACTAGCCCCACCCGGGTTTGAATTAAAGCCTCTTTACATACTAGTAGTATTACCTTGTACAAGAACCTTAAGCTCCCAAACCTTTGGTTTTATCATCTGTAAAATGGGGATAAGGAGCTTGGCGCCCGTAGCACAGTGGTTATGGCGCCAGCCACATACACCAAGGGTGGTGGGTTTGAACCCAGCCTGGGCCGGCTAAACAACAATGACAACTGCAACAAAAAATAGCCAGGCATTGTGGCAGGCACCTGTAGTCCCTGCTACTTGGGAGGCTAAAGCAGGAGAATCACTTGAGCCCAGGAGTTTGAGGTTGCTGTGAGCTGTGATGCCACTTCACTCTACCAAGGGTAACATAGTGAGACTCTGTCTCAAAAAGAAAAAAGAAATGGGGGTAAGGTAGCACCTCCCTACCAGCCAAGCTGGAATGTTCTTATTAGCATGCTATTAACTAGCCCTGTGCCTGGATATTTCCCAAGACCTCTACACCTGGGGCTTACAGTTAGTAGGACTGATCCACAGCACTGTCACCCCAGGTAGTGTTCTAGAAACAAAAAGAAAAGTCCAGGGGTGCCATGGGTTCCAGTAGACCCAGGGACTCCTGCTGTGTAGGTGGTATTTGCATGTCTATCTGGCTGGCTACAGTGGCAAGGGTGCTGCTGACCCTCCAATCCCATTGCAGTGTGCCTTACTAGTGGCCTCCTTGAAGAACCAGTCTGGAAGAAAACAGGGAAGTGCAGCCCTTCAGAAGGAAAAGCCAAAGATGATCCTGCAGAGAAGCCAGCCCAAGAAGCTCTGTTTTACCAAGCCCGCGACCCCCTCAGTGGCCAGAATGGTTTGACTCCCCTCCCTAATAACACACAAAGTGTTTGGTTTCCACTTTGGCTCCTGGTCGTTCCTGGGTTTTAAGATGTCTGGGCCAGGCCCCCAAGCCCAGGGCCAGCGGGGATGGGACTATTTTCCATGGTGAGTGTCCCATGGATATCCTTCACCCTAGCCCCTAGGGGAGAAACTCCCCTAGGAGACCTGCTTTTCAGCTCTGGGGGCTCCTATGGATGCCCCTCCCCGCCTTTGGCTCTGCCTGCCTATCCTAGCATCATCCCCAGCCTAGTACCAAGGACTGTGGGATTGACAGCCACTGTCACATCTGCTACCTCACTATAGACGGTCTTTCAGGGAAAAGGAATTAGGGTCTCTAATAGATTCTTGCTGCTGCCCAGGGCTTAGCAGGGGCCTAACTGGAGCCTGAGAGTGACCTTTGCCTACTGGGGCTTAGCCCCATCCAGGGCCTGACACATCTGTCCTGCATGTAATACCCATCTCACCTCAGTGGTCAGAGGGGCCTCCAGAGGAAAGACCCTGGACACAGCTGTACTTGTGGTTGAAGGGGCACTGAACCCTGTGAGCTCTTCAGCATTCCACTGGGTGATAGCCCCTTGTGAACACAACACATTTTCAAAATGAGGAAACCTATCCCAGTCAGGATGTAGCTTATCCCTAGACAAAGGGCTACATTTCTAGGGGATGCTGTGCGTACCAGCACTGCCCCCGTTCGAAGAACTCCAGATTTGGGAATCCAGCCCATGCCCATCACCCTCTCCTGCCTTCTCAGTCTCAGGCTCTGACTCTTGTGCTGAGCTGGTTGCTGAGCTGACCCATTATGAGGAAGCTTAGGCTGTTCCAGGCAGGGCCTCTCATGGCTGGAGGCTCCAAGTATGCCAGTTCTGGGTCTCTATTATGGCAGCTCACCCAGAGATCTCCTTAGCCAGTGCAGGACCCTGGATGCCTTTGACTATTACCATATTCCAGTTATACCGAGGAATAAAGGAACCTCTCACTTAAAACTGAGGTGCCCAATAGGGCACAGAAGTTACCTGAAGAGTTGTTGGACTTGATGGAAGCCCTGACATACCAAACCAGTAGTAAAAGGGTCAGACAGCTGATGCAGAAAGTTCTGGCAAACCCCCACAGCTCTCCTAGTTCTCTCTTACTCTCATGCTATGCACACCCATATACACATGCATGCGCATGTGCGCACACTTTCCACCTCAAAACCCAGAGTCCCCTCTGAACCTGTTGCAGGAGATGGGCCACACATGTCTGAGGAGTCCTCTCCCTTAGACTCCTCCCTACATAAGTTCTTGATTGACAGAGTGAGGTTGGGGTGAGTAGGGTACTGCCTGCCACAGAGAGCAGGACTCTGATGACAAAGATGGCCTGTTTTCTAGAACATTAAAGATGACTCCAACAGAGAGAAGAGTCCCCCCTCAAAGGCTCTGAAATGGCATCTACTTGGTGGCAAAGTGGGCACTTCACCAGGTAAGGCATGGCCATAGTCAGGCAGGGTGAAGGGGTGGCATGGGCACAGCTGAGGCATGGATGCATACATTTACAAGTTACATCAAGTTACAACTTACATCCAAGTTACAGCATTGAGAATTATCCATGATTGTGTGCCAGCCTATCTGTAAGACTATCCCAAGTAAAGCCTATAACAATCAGTCCTGGGTAGCAGAGCTCAATCAGCTCCCCATCTCACTGATAAAGGCTTAGTGAGGTGACATATGGATAATGTTGTCACAGGCCATCACGATTATTTTATTTTTTAGACAGAGTTTCACTTAGTCACCCTTGGTGGAGTGCTGTGGTGTCTTAGCCCACAGCAACCTCAAACTCTTGGGTTCAAAATCCACTTGCCTTAGCCTCCCAAGTAGCTGGGACTACAGGCTCCTGCCACAATGCCCTGCTATTTTTAAAAATGGGGTCTTGCTCTGGCTCAGGCTGGTCTCAAATCTATGAGCTCAGGCAATCCACCCACTTCGGCCTTCCAAGTGCTGGGATTACAGGCATGAGCCACCACAATTTTTATGAAAGTACTCAGCTATAGGCTGATAACTTGAAACCAGGAGCTGGGCAATATATTGAGACCCCATCTCTACTAAAAATAGAAAAATTTGCCAGGTGTGGTGGCATGTGGCTGTCATCCCAGCTACTCGGGAGGCTGAGGCAAGAGGATCAATTGAGCCCAAGAGTTTGAGGCTGCTGTGAGCTATGATGACACCACTAAACTCTAGCCTCAGTGACAAAGCAAGACTCTGTGAAATGAGGGAGAGAAGGCAGGACCTAAAATCATATATCCTATTTGTAATATCAAAGATATGGCAGAGTGGCTCAGAGCTGAGTTCTGGAGTCTGCAAGACTGGGGTGGGATAGGAAGATCAATGCTCTGGTTCTAACCAGCTCTGAGTTCTGCTTTTCTCATCTGCAGGTAGGAGGTGTGGGAGTAAAACAGGGTGGAGTAGCCAGGACTTAGCACCACACCTGTCCTTGGTACATGGAAGCTCTGGCTCTGGCTGATGAGACCAGAGGAGCTAGATGCCTCAAAGCTGTCCTGGAGCCCCAACTTCCTAGCTGAAGTTGAGAAGTCTCTAAGCCAGGCTGGGCAGCTTTATCCCATAAACTCACTGGAAGCCCAATGTCCTCTAGCTGCAGCCCAGCCAGTGAAAGATGTAACAGAAAAGAGAAAGAAGACCAAGTCCCGGGAAGCAGAGACAGCTCTATCATTGTTCTACACAGACACAGGGAACAAAGTGGGTGAGCTGGAGGCTGTGCAAGTGCTCTTTTCCCTGTGGGAACTATTTACGAGCAGCATGCCCCCTGGGATTGGGACCTCTCCTGCTGTCCCAGGACACGGGCAGCAGTGCCTCTGCAGCAAGGCTGTCCTCACACAGCTCAGTTCTCCCAGCCCAAGGAAATGGACACACGCAATCTTGGAGATAGGCAGAGAATGAGGAAAGTCGATTTTGAAGATGAAACCTCTGTGGTCCTGGGAACTCTGGCTGCATCCACCAAGGGCAGTTTCCTTAGTTTGAGGCAGATTGGGAAGAGGGTGGAGATAACTCCCCAAAGCCAGCCTGATCGACTGCTGGTAAAGGACGAAGATCCCTGAAACAATTCAGTGCTAGGTAGCAGTTCCTAAACACTTAACAGCCTCCCTTTCTACCTCTCACCAAGTGGGCCCTAAAGAATTTTACATCTGACTTGATTGACAGAGAAATTGACCTGTGCAATGGAGTAGCTAGGGAGGGGGAGGGGAGAGAGGGGCACTAGGTCGTGGTCTGTTTGCAGTTGCTGCAAAGGAATATCTGGCTCTGGGTAATCTTTAAAAGAAGAGAGGTTTATTTGGCTTATAGTTGTGCTGGCTAAAAGACTGGCATCTGGTGAAAGCCTTGGGCTGCTTCTACTCACAGTGGAAGACAGAGGAGCTGGTGTGTACAGAGATCACAGGGTGAGAGGGGAAGCAAGAAACTGAGTGGGCAGGTGCCAGGCTCTAGCTGTCCTGGAAACTAATAGAACTCACTCATTCCCACACCTACCTCCACCAACCAGGGCGTTAATCAATTCATGAGGGATCTGCCCTACAACCTACCCAAATACCTCCAAGTAGGTCCTACCTCTAACACTGCAGATCAGATTCTAATATGAGATTTTGGAGAGTTAAACATCCAAACTATAGCAGTGACCTCTATCTGTTTCTCCTAGGATCAGTGTACAAGAAGTACCCTCAAGGAGGGGCCTTGAGAAGGACTAGTTCTTCTATTGAGTTGCCCAGAAAGGATACAGCTTGCTCAAGCCAAGAGGTACTAAGCAGTCAGCACGGGCACATGCCCCTTAAGCAATACAGTAATTCCTTTCACCAACCATTACTCCCAGGAAGGTGGGTATGCTTGGAAATAAGGACAAACCTGAAAAGAATGCTTACTATGGCAGATGGGGTAGGATTTAAATAGCCCTAAATTCAAAATCTGGGTCTGATGTTTTCTTTTTTTTTCTTTTTTTATTCTTCTTCTTTTTTTTTTATTAGATCTTAATTGTGTGCATTAATTCTCTCATAGGATACAGTGTGTTACTTCTATATGCAGTTTGGAAAACTCTCATCCAGGTGGCTAACATAGCCATCATGTCTTTCTCATAATTGTTATGTTAAGACATTTATATTCAACCTTTAGACAAATTCACCTGTACCCAAATAGAATAAACTATAGGCATGATCCCCACAATGTCATTCTCTTCACCCATCCTCCCCCTCCCCTCCCCCCTCCCCTTTCCCCGTAGTGGGGTCTGATGTTTTCAAACTGCATCAGGGAAAGCTGCTTCCTAGGGCAAGTCACTTAGCTACACTCAATGTCTTTGTTTCTAAAATGAAGACAATTGCATCTACTAATGAGACTGAGGTAATGATTAAAGTATATTTTGTGTTCAGTGCTTAGTGGTGTTAGATCTTCCTGGTTGCAAGCAACAGAAATTTCCCTTCTTGTTCATATAAAGAAGATTGAATATCTGTCTTCCTATAACGACTTAAGGAAAGCTTGAGCCTGGCTCTGATTGTGCCAGTCCTGGACGCCATGTTCTGATTTCTCTGAACCTGCTTAGCTCAGCCACCCAGGTAGCTAGGACCACAGGCAACCATGCCCAGTTAGTTCTTTAAATTTTTATAGAGATGGGATCTCATTGTGTTGTCCAGGCTGGTCTTGCACTCCTGGCCAAACATTTTACTAAATAATCCAGGTCAGGTATTGTGGCTCACACCTATAATCCCAGCACTTTGGGAGGCAGAGGTGGGAAGGTCACATGAGCGCAGGAGCTTGAGGCTGCAGTGAACCATGATGACACCACTGCACAGCAGCCTAAGCCGCAGAGCAAGACACTACCTTGGGGAAAAAAAAAAGTCAGTCATTCAATTAAGCCTGAATTACTTAAGATAACAGTTCTTTCCTTTATTCCAAAGTGGGTAGCAAATTATGGGCTGAAGAAACTGAAGCTAGAAATCTCCAGGTGCCTCGGCCCCATCTGTACTCGTCAAAAGTCAACGTCTCCCAAGTACTGCAGTGTCTTCCCCAGCATAGAAATCAACGTAAGTCACAGTCCTCGTCCTTCTCCCCCAACTCCTGCCTCTTCTCAGCTGCAAGTGGCAAAGAGCAATGCACTTTGAGAATCCTGTTAGAAGAAAAGCCAACCCCCTAGAGGCCTGAGATCATACTCCCGGATTAGATTGGCTCTTAGAGGGAGAATTAGAAACAGTTGTTCAGCATATAGGGCAGTGGCTTTGCACTCACCCCTGAGAAGTCGGTACCAGTCTGTACCGAGTCTGTACCAGTACTAGGATGGCAGCAAATGGGGGATATGGTAGGAAGTGAGGTAGTTCTCCTCTCTCCTCTCGAATTTGGGGTAATTTTTTATTTTTAGAGAGAGTCTCACTTTATCGCCCTCAGTAGAGTGCTGTGGCATCACAGCTCACAGCAACTCCAACTCCTGGGCTTAGGCGATTCTCTTGCCTCAGCCTCCCAAGTAGCTGGGACTACAGGTGCCCACCACAATGCCCAGCTATTTTTTTTTTTT
>NW_003852491.1:430720-454656 GCF_000181295.1 Otolemur garnettii
AAAAAAAAAAAAATGAAAATCTAATCATTTACATCTTTGCCTTTTTATACTGTGTTATCAAGATTGGGGAAACTAAAAATAGCCATGAAGGCCGGGCACACTGACTTACGCCTGTAATCCCCGTACTTGGGAGGCCAAAGTAGATGGATTGCCTAAGCTCACAGGTTCCAGACCAGCCTGAGCCAGAGCAAGACCTGTCTCTAAAAATAGCTGGGCATTGTGGTGGGCACCTGTAGTCACAGTTACTTGGGAAGCTGAGGCAAGAGGATCACTTGAGCCCAAGAGGTTGCTATGAGCTATGACACCACAGCATTCTATCCAGGATGACAAAGTGAAACTCTGTCTCCAAAAAATAAATAAATAAAGCCATGAAATTTTAAATGATCCACTGAAAGAACTTATGATCATTGTTGCATGCTGCCCCCTCTCCATCTGAAGTCATCTTTTGGTTTGAAGTTTATGGGCCTCTCACCCCACCACTCAGGGCTATTTTACATTTCCTATTTTACAGTTTAGAGATGTTATGTTTTCATAATACTACAGTGACTGCCTTTGCCACAAAACCATCATCCTCATGCCTCTACTCCTTTGCAAAACCATAAATCTACTAGTTCAATAAAAGAAAAAAAGGCTTTTAAATAAACAAAAACATATGCTTAACAGATGTTTTGGGAGTTGTGAACCACATGGAATAAACTGTCTTAAGGGGTGATGGCAATATGCAGAGACAGCTGATGGGGTGTTTTTGCTTTCATTTGCCTCACTCCAGGGGGTGGTGAGACACATTCAGTGGACGCCCAGGGACATGGAGGTGTACATCATGTGCATGGAGAAGGTGATGAGGCGCTATGTGCAGAGGCTGCAGTGGCTGCTGTCTGGTGAGCCTGCTCACTGTCCTGGAGGGTGGCAGGGCACAAAGAAGTGGAAGGTCCACCCCAGGGGCCCAGGGTCTGTCCTTCGAAGGCCGACCCCTTGTGGACTGTCGGGTCAGGGGATTAAGCCAGGAACATCATTTGGGTACAATATGGCTTCTGGCTTCAGAGGTCAGCAGGTGCTAGATGACAGGGCGAAGGATCCAAAGGGCCCCTGAGAGGATGCGTGCCTGACAAGGCCTCTCAGTAAGGCCACATCCATACCTTGTCTTCTTGCATGTGACAAGGTGCTCACCTTTGAGAAGCTTACCTTGGCACTGACCTGGCCTCACAGAACCAGCCCATGGCAGTAGAGACAGGAAGGTCCTGACAGAAGAAGCCTCCATTCTTCTTTACAAAGAGCACTGAGGCATTCTGGAAGAGGCAAAGAGATAGGGCTGGGTGGGGAGAGCCAGGCTCTCATCCCAGAGTCAAAGCTGGGGAAATAGAAACAGTTTGAAGCACCAAATCCAAGAGGCTGGGCAGACATCTAGATCCAAATAAGGAGGGGATTTAGGCTTCAGGGCCTGGAAGTTTCCTGGGACAATAGAAAGTAGGCAAGAGGGAGTCATAAAAAGACCCTACAGGCGGCCTTGTGTAGGCCACACAGGACCTGTGCAAATGCATTAGGTCCAATCCTCTGCAGTAGGACCTGGTATAAACAGTCTATGGGTAGTGGGTGGAGTGATGACGGTAGAGTCCAAAGTCTCCGCCAGGGGCTGCATGTGCAGTCACAGGTCAGAGGGCAAAGTGGGTCTCAGTCTCTCCCCATTCCCAGGTCACACTCAGCCCTGGAAAGGGTGTGAAGACCAGAGATCTGGCTACTTCTATCATAGTAGGAGTCCCATGCCTCATGTACAGGTGCATACCTGAACGCTATCTAGTACTCCAGAACTTACCCCAGGGATGCTTCATCCATTCATTTGTTCCTTATTCAGTGAGGGTGTTCTCCTGCTAGGTGCTGGGGAAAGGGTGGAAGGAAAACCCACCACGCCCCTGAGCTTGTGGCGCATACAGTCTCCCAAAAGTTGTGAACTGTGACAAGTGCAGGAAGAAGGGGGCATGGTGCTGGAAAGCCCTCAAAAGGGGCAGTGGGCCTAGACAGGAAGGTCAGAGAAGGCTTCCCCAAGGAGGTGATGTTTGAGTTGAAATCTAAAGAATAAAGAGATTTTCACTAGGTAAAGAGAGGCAGGGCAGGTGTGAGCTGAAGTGTCCTTGAGCAGAGAGGGAGATGCTAAGTCCCAAGACTGATGGGGGCCAGCATGGCTGAGAGTGAGGGAGAGCGAAGGGTGATGCCATCCTGAAAAGACAAGGCCATGAAACAGATTTTGCTACTGATTAGGAACAGTGGGAAACCACTAACCATTTTAAAGGGGAGAGTGATCAAGGTAGCATCTGTACTAAACCCTTGGATTGCTGCATGGAAAATAAGTTGTTGAAGGCACAGAGTGGAATCAAGGTGACCCAGTCTTGCCCGGGTAAAAGATTAAGAGAGCTGAGAAAGGGCATCAGTGACGAAGTTACATGAAGTAGGCAGAATCAGAGAGATTTGGGAGATAAAAATAGACTGGGTTTGGTGGCTTGCAATGTTTCCACTGTCAGATTCCGAAGGTGGACCCTGTCCATTTGTGATGAGAGGTCCCCTGGCCAGCTGACTGGCTAGCTGAATGTCCTCATGGAGCCCCTCTGCTTCAGGAAGCCTCCCCTCTTATTCTCCTTTTGGCACAAGCACTGCCAGAGAACAGCCCACATGAGTCTCAGGCTCCCTGGTGGCAGGTCCAGCCAACTCAGTCCACCTTTTCCTGGAGAGCTGCTGATCCATTTTTCAGCAGTTTGTCAGTTTTTTCTACTGTTTCTAGAACATTGAATACATCTCCCTCTGCTTGTCTGGCTTTACCCTGTCTTAGCTCTGTTGAGGGCCAGGCCAGAGGCTACCCGACTGAAGTATGGGTCAGAGCAGTAGGTACTGATTTTGCCTCTCCCAGCCCATGTGACCCTGCCAAGTACCCAGCCCTCTGGGTTTTCCCCTGGGGCTGAGCCCAAACCCTTTAACAGCTTCTCCAGCTTCACCCTTGCCCCTCTCTCCATGAGTTTCTCTAGTCCTGCCTTGTTGCTTCCCCACATGGGCTTTTCTCTGCCCCACAACATGCCATGGTCTTGTCCCCACCCTCAGGGCCTTTCCCTCTGTCTGGCTGCCTTAGCTGACTGCTGCTCATCCTCCCTTGGCTTCCTAATCCCCCCCCCCGCCCCATATTCATCTAACTTCACTTCTCCTCATTTGCTTTCATGACTCTCCTTTGTCCTAACCGTGGGCAGAGCTGTAATTATTTAACATCTATCTTTCCTTCCTGACTATAAGCTTCATGAGGCCAGGGACCCTCTCTTGTTCACCATAGTACTTTGCATGGTGCTAGGCACATAGCAATTGCTCAGTTAACTTCTGAGGACCAGTTGACTCCACGCTCTCTCACATCTTTTCCAGCCCCAGACAATTTTGCAACACTATTTAGGAGTGAGAAAAATCAAGCCCAGGGAGGTTATAATCACTTGTGCAAATCATCGTGGGCAAAGCCAGAGGTCCAAACCATCAGCTGGCTGTGCCCTTGGACAGTTGACCCTGCCACAATACCTCAAAGGCTGTCTCCCAGGCTCGGTGCCCATAGCTCAACCGGCTAAGGCGCCAGCCACATACACCTAAGGTGGCGGGTTCGAATCCCCAGCCCGGACCCGCCAAACAACAATGACGGCTGCAACCAAAAAATAGCTGGGCATTGTGGCGAGTGCCTGTGGTCCCAGCTACTTGGGAGGCGGAGGCAGGAGACTCGCTTGAGCCCAGGAGTTGGAAGTTGCTGTGAGCTGTAATGCCACGGCACTCTACCCAGGGGGACAGCTTGAGGCTCTGTCTCAAAAAAAAAAAAAAAAAAAAAGGCTGTCTCCCAGTGGGGTGATGTCTGCTCAGCTATAAGGCAGGCAACAGGCGTTTTGAGACTTTGTCTACCTAAGACAGATGCAGTGAGGAAGACTACCCAGCAGGAGGGACCCCTCACTGCATCATGCCTCTGCCCCCTTCTGTTTTGGAGCAGGGAGCCGCCGGCTGTTTGGCGCCATCCTGGAGAGCAAAGTGTGCATCCTACTGGACATGTCAGGGTCCATGGGCCCCTATCTGCAGCAGGTGAAGATAGGACTGATTCTGCTGATCTGGGAACAGCTGCGGAAGCACTGCGACAGGTAGGAGGCTGGGACAGGGCTCCAGAAGACCCAAGGGGAGCTCCTGGGGCTTCCCTGGCCAAACCCCTCATCACCTCTCAGTTCCACTGGGCCTGGAGATCTCTAAAATGCTCTCCCAAGTAGCTTATCTGAGCAGGGAAGAATATTGTATTGTGCTCTACAGCAGAAAGAGAACAATTTTTAGAAATCCATCTCAGGCCCAGGAATAATCGCAAGCTAACAATGGAACCACCACGCGGCCTGAATCATGGCTTTCAGCTGAATTTGATTACAGGCAATCCCCAAGTTATAAATATCCATTTTACATGCCACTCGCACTTAGGAATGGACGCTGTTATAGGTAATAGGTAAATGTAACTGTTCAAACTTATGTACAAATTCAACTTAAGAACAAACCTACAGAATTTATCTCATTTGTAACCTAGGGACTGCCTATATTTTATTTATTTATTTACTTAATTAATTTTTGTGCACATGGTTTTTAAGTAGGAAAAATTGTTTTTTTTCTCTATCCAGAAGGGAGGACCCTGAGGGGACAGAAGGTTCTCTGGTCCCAGGCTGGGACTTATTCTTGTCTTAATAAGAGTAAACATTTATTGAGTACTTTCTGTATGCCAAATGCTTTATGTGCATTATTTCATCAATCTTCACAGCATATCATATTTTTCTATTATTATCTCTGATTTTTCAGTAAAAGGAAGGTAGGGGTTAGAGAGGTCAAGTAATTTGCCCAAGATCCCACAAGCAGTCAATAGCTGAACTAGCATTTATTTTTTATTTTTATATTTATTTATTTATTTATTTAAGACAGAGTCTCAAGCTGTCACCGTGGGTCGAGTGCCATGGCATCACATCTCACAGCAACCTCCAACTCTTGGGCTTAAGCGATTCTCTCACCTCAGCTTCCCAAGTAGCTGGGGCTACAGGAACCGAACACAAAGCCCAGCTATTTTTTCTGTTGTTGTAGTTGCAGTTGTTATTGTTGTTTAGCTGAGCCAGGCCAGGTTCGAACCTACCAGCCTCGGTGTACGTGGCTGGCGCCATAACCACTGTGCTACAGGTACTGAACCCTGAGCTAGCATTTAAATCCATTTCTGTCTTCACCTATTTTTGACAGTGTGCTTCTCTAGTTCTCAAGCGGCCCATAGCCTTCTCCCTAAGGGGCCACAGGGCTCATAGTAGGGCTATTCAATGACAGGTACCAATAGTCTTGATGAAGGTGACTTGCCCTGAATTCAGTCTAGACTGGCCTGCTCTAACCATTCTCCTCCCCCTCTCTGCCCCTTGCCTCTTCTTTCCTCCTCCCTAGTTTTAACCTGCTCAGCTTTGCAGAGGGCCTTCAGCCATGGCGGGACACTCTCGTGGAGACCACAGATGCAGCGTGTCATGAGGCTATGCAATGGGTGACCCACCTGAATGCTCAGGGAAGCACCTCAATCTTGCAAGCATTGCTGGCAAGTTCCACCACTGAGCCCGACCCTGAAGCAAAGCAAATACCATCATCCCCTATATGGATATCACATGATGTTTAGGATTTACAAAGTGTGACTTCATTTCATCTTCCCAACAACCCAGTAAGGAAGGGATTCTGGTTGTTCTCACCTTATAGATGAAGACACAGAGCTCAGAGAGGTTAAGTGACTTGCTTGAGGTTGACTAGCTAGGAAGTGGGCCATGTTTTTCCTCCTAACCCTCAGCGGCTTGCCTGGTCTGTCTTAGGCTGAAGGGGGCGTCTCTCAGTTCTACTGGACAACAAATTAGTAACATCCCTTGGGGACAGCAGGCACCACCTTGAGGCAATTGGTTTTTGTCCTTGTGGGTAAGTCCTTCCTCCCATGCCTGACAATGTGACAACCTTCCTGTCCCCTTTCAGAAAGCTTTCAGCTTTCGTGACCTGGAAGGAATATACCTCCTGACTGATGGGAAGCCAGACACGAGCTGCAGCCTTGTTTTAAGTGAAGTCCAAAGACTCAGGGAGAAGAGAGATGTAAAAGTGCAC
This sequence comes from Otolemur garnettii, assembly GCF_000181295.1. NCBI lineage: Eukaryota > Metazoa > Chordata > Mammalia > Primates > Galagidae > Otolemur > Otolemur garnettii. The sequence goes on from NW_003852491.1 coordinate 436,859, forward strand.
ACCATTTCCTTGAACTGCTCGGACAGGTGGGCAAGAAGGCATCAGTTCTCAGTTTTATTCTCTTCCCATAGAAGAGTGAGCTCCTCAACTAACTGAGGGACTCACTCACTTACTGGTCTTTCCTGGGCCCTAGTCCTGTAAGTCGGAGTCCTGTAAGTAGGAGAAGCATTGTTTCCTAGTGGGCTCAGGCAGGCAGGGTGAAAGCCCTTCTCCCTACTCTCACTTTCCCCACCAAAGGGATGCTTGTCTGACTATCTCTAGCCTGGAAACACATTTGTACCAGTTCACACAGTCACATCATATCCTCCCTCCTGATCTTTCTTGGGAACACATTTGTGAATATTTAGGAGGAAAAGCTAGAAGGGAGAACATAACAGACTAACATGTCATCATTATAGTTTTTTTTTTTTTTCTTTTTGCAGTTTTTGGCTAGGGCTGGGTTTGAACCTGCCACCTCCAGCATATAAGGCCAGCGCCCTACTCCTTTGAGCCACAGGTGTCACCCTATAATTATATTTTGTAGATGAAGACACAGAAGAACCTTTTGGCCAGGTGTGATGGCTCATGCCTGTAATCCTAGCACTCTGAGAGGCTGAGGCTGGTGGATTACTTGCGCTCAGGTGTTTGAGACCAGCCTAAGCAAGATTGAGACACTGTCTCTACTAAAAATACCCAGGCATTGTACTAGGCGCCTGTAGTTCCAGTTACTTGGGAGGCTGAGGCAAGAGGAACTCTTGAGCTCAAGAGTTTGAAGTTGTTGTGAGCTGTGACACCACAGGTGTCTACACAGGGTACAGAGTGAGACTAGGTCTCAAAAAAAAAAAAAAAAGAAGAACATGTTTAGATCATAGTGACTCAGCTCCTTCAGAAAAAAAATTATTATTAGCAAAATGGGCTACATATGTGTGTATTTTATCTCTCTATCTCAACCGTGAGCACTGTAAAGGTCACACTTGGGTTCCTTATAAGCCTAACATATAGTAAGCGCCAGATAGACATCCGGCAAAGGCATGGGGCGAGTGTGCTGGCCAGGTGCTTTGAGGGAGTCTGGGCTACATGGCAACACAAAATCTCCTCCCTTCAAGCAGCAGCAGAGTGTGCTGGCCGGAGGAGGGTACTTGGTGATGAAACAGTGTTCTCTCCATGGCACAAGCCAAGGCCCACTGCTGGGCCATTTGTCTTAAGCTCCACAAACTTAAATTCCCCGTGGGACTGGCGGCCCATGGGGAACTTGCCTGGTAGCCACCCCACACAGCCTTCTGTTCCTTCCCCAGAGCTAAGGTTGAGTTCCTGAAGAAGCTGGCTTACCTCACTGGGGGCCGCTATCACTGCCCTGTGGGTGAGGACACGCTTGTCACCATTCGCGGCCTGCTGACCAAAGGCTTCATTGAGGAACAGGTAGGTTGTGGAGCTATAAGGTAGGTTGTAGATCTACAAGGTCTGTTGACCGCCTTTTTAGTCCTTCTGACTAAAAAGATCTCTGTTTCTCTTGTGAGACAAAGTATGGACTAAAAATGTGGGATTTCCTTGCTGCCATCCTCAGTGCAGGGAAACAGGCAGTACCTGTTGAGCACTTATGTTGCTTGATACAGATTATCTCTCTTGGGGCGGTGCCTGTGGCTCAGTGAGTAGGGCGCCAGCCCCATATACCAAGGGTAGAGGGTTCAAACCTTGCCCCAGCCAAACTGCAACAAAAAAAATAGCCAGGCATTATGGTGGGTGCCTGTAGTCCCAGCTACTCAGGAGGCTGAGGCAAGAGAATCGCCTGAGCCCAGGAGTTGGAGGTTGCTGTTAGCTGTGATGCCACAGCACTCTACTGAGGGCCGAGGGTGACAAGGTAAGACTCTGTCTCTAAAAAAAAAAAAATAACAGATTATCTCTCTTTTTTTGTTTGTTTGGTTTTTTTGAGGCAGAATCTCAAGCTGTCACCCTGGGTAGAGTGCTGTGGTGTCATAGCTCATAGCAGCCTCCATTTCTTGGGCTCAAGTGATCCTCTTGTTTTTCTATTTTTAGTAGAGAGGGGTCTTGCTTTTGCTCAGGTTGGTCTTGAACTTGTGAGCTCTAGAAATCCACCCACCACGGCCTCCCCAAATGCTAGGACTATAGGTGTGAGCCACTGTGCCCGACTGATATAGATTATCTCTTTTAATTATTGTACCCATTTAACAGATGCACAAACAGGCTCAGGGAGGTTTTTAGGAGTTCACCTAACATCAGAGGAGCTGGTAAATCCCAAGACACCCATGATCTTAACCTCTATACTTTCATTCCTGTGTATTTCATTTATTCCCATTCAATTCATCGAAACACAGATGTTCCAATTTCTGTTAAGGAATAGAAGTCTAGTGGAGTCATAGGTTATCTATTAAGTAATAAATCTATAAAGTCACAGGTTCTGATGATCCTCTTTTGATTTGATAGAAAAATTTTGCACACATTTGTACCTTTTAGGACTGTAGTGTTATCAGTGATAACATTTCCAGGGCTCCAGGGCAACAATTATGAAGTAAGACAATTGACCAGAATTCCAGATTTCTTTTTGGACATTAAAGGCTACTTTCACATAACAGGCCATCATTTCTGAAGTCTGGGTGACCTTACATGACTTCTTTGTTCAAGTAGCTCTTGTAGGGACAAATATTCCAAATAATACAGGGAACAGAACAAGTTGATAAAAGTAACAAATAGTCACCCAAGAGTCCTTATGACAATATCATGAAGGTGCTCAGTTTAGTACCTTATCAAGTCAGGTTCTTTGAGTAGTTTTTGCTTGCAGAAAACTACTACTTACTGCCCCGGAAAAGGGACAGCTTCATCTCCTGAAACTCAATGGTGAGGTGTGTGTTTTTAGAGGAAGGCTTTGCAATTTTTATTAGTTAGCACACACACACAAAGTATGCCCGTGAATCTTTGTTTTACTGGAAGAAACTGATAAAGGGCTAAAGAGATTTTACCAAATAGCAGAGAGATAAGGAGCATATACCATTTCAGTTGTCTGGCCCGGAGGTGCCAATTTTACTCAGCTTCAGAGACCACCTTGCTTTGCCACAGCCCCGTCCCTATGCTGCCTCTCAGACATCTTATTTCAAACTGTAGCACTAACAGAATGACTGCCTTGTATTATAGGAAGTGAGTTTCCCATCCCTAGAGACATATAAGCTGAGGCCCACAAGATTTCCTGCACCAGGCAGCAAGCTGAATTTAATTATATCTAAAATTCTTCCTCTGAGATTTTGGATTTTCATGTCCCGTCCAGTTATTTAATAAATTGAACTTCACACTCATTTTTCCTTTCAAAGGATCCCACATTGCCACCATTTGAAGGAGATGATTTAAAGAGACTGGCTAGGGAGATCACCAAGGCCAGAAGCTTCCTCGGGCAGGCCCAGTTCTTCAGGTATGCCCCTCCCACCTGCCACAAGGCTGTGGCCTACCCAGACTCTGGGCTCCATCAAAAAGGGCCTGCTAGTCACAACACCCCTGCTACAAGTGCTCTGCCATGCCTCTTCCCAGCAGCCCAAAAGTCTGGGCACCAGGGGGTCCATCTTCCTTCATCTCCTGCCCACCAGATCCCAGATCCAGAAGAAAAACAATGTGAAACCAGAGGTTGCTGTTCCTTAGAGAAGTGTTCTCAGGTAAGGTGTGGGGATGAACACTGCACCTGTTGAATGCCCAAGGCCCAGGCAGCATGCTCTATTTTGTGGACAGTAGTAACTTGGGGTGGAGAAAGGGGCAGAAATAATGACCTTTCTAAGCAGAAAGGCCATCCTACAGAGGACCACCTGTTGAGCACAGCTTTCGCCTTCGTGGTGGGATGTCATAGAAAGCAGTGGCCCACAGGTGGTCCACAGAAAACATGGTTCCAGGCACCAGGATTTCTTGGAAGTGGAAAAAGGAAAGCCTCAGTTCTTTGGGTATGGGGCCATCCCTGCATCTACCCTAACTCTGCTGCCCTGTGCCCCAACACACCCTATACTTCAGCCACAAGATGTCACTCGCTGGGAAGCCCTGCACCAAGCCCCCTGTCTGGAACATGCTTCCCATTACCCTCTGTTTGGTGACTCCTGCTTGTCTACCAAGGCACAGCTCAAATGATATCACTTTCCACTGTGAAGATGTCTCTGGGATTCATCTAGAGAGAGGGGCCTTCGGGCAGAGCTGGACGCCTCTAGCCTTCCTCTTGTGGCATCATGACCAGCCATACCCCTTACTGCACTTAATGCTCACATTGTGACTCCTTGCTAACTTATCTAACTCTTCTTGACTGTGAGCTCTCTCAGGATGAGACTGGTGTCCTAATCATCTGTTGGTCCACAGTCTCTGCCACCAGGCAGGCACGTAATACACAGTGAGCATCCAGCTGAGCTGTGGGAGCTCAGCTCTGGAAAACAGTCAAATCGGGTTTTTCTACCCTAGTCCTTTCTGTGCTTCTACCACCCTGGCCCATGGGGACCAAGGCAGACTCACCATCAGCCCATCCTCTCCATGCCACCCCCCATACCTATTCAACCAAAGTGAACTGAAGGCTGTTCTGGAACCCAGTCCAGAGCAAATGCTCTGCTTAAGTATGTGAAAATCAGGCTGGGTCTTCTGGGCCCAGCCCCTCTGTGTACATATGAAATGAATGTGTCACATATTGTGTCCTTTTCTAAAATTAAAAAATTGCTTTATTGCATTAAAAGGCTCAAAATGACTTTAACTGTTTGAAGTGATCATTGGGTGTGTGTGTGTGTGGAAAAAAATTTTTTTGAGACAGTTTCACTTTGTCACCCTTGGTAGAGTGCCGTGGCATCACAGCTCACAGCAACCTCTAACTCTTGGGCTTAGGTGATCCTCCTGCCTCAGCCTCCCAAGTAGCTGGGACTATAGGCGGTGTATGGAAATTTTTGATGAGATAAAACTTTATTAAAAGACTCATATCCTGGCTTGGCACCCGTAGGTCAGTGAGTAGGGTGCCAGTCACATACACCGAAGGTGGTGGGTTCAAGCCCAGTTCGGGCCTGCTAAACAATGACAACTGCAACAACAACAACAACAAAAATAGCCAGGCATTGTGGTGGGCTCCTGTAGACCCCGCTACTTGGGAGGCTGAGGCAAGATAATTGCTTAGAGAAGTTAGAAGTTGCTGTGAGCTGTGATGCCACAGCATCACAGCATACAAAGGGCAACAGAGTGAGACTATCTCAAAAAAAAAAAAAAAGACTCATATCCAGGATATATAAAGGACTTCAATAAGTAAAAAACAGGCTCAGTGCTCATAGCACAATGGTTGTGGCACCAGCCACATACACCAAAGGTGGCAGGTTCAAACCCAGCCCAGGCCAGCTAAACAATGACAACAACAACAACAACGAAATAGCCAGGCATTGTGTTGGGCACCTGTAGTCCCAGCTACTTGGGAGGCTGAGGCAAGAGAATCACTTAAGCCCAAGAGCTGGAGGTTGCTGTGAGCTGTGACGCCACAGCACTCTACCAAGGGTGACATAGTAAAACTCGTCTAAAAGTAAAAAACAAACATCTCAATTTTTTTTTTTAAATGGACAGAGGACTCAAACAAGCACAAACAGACAACAGACACATGAAAAAGCGCTCAACCACCTTACCTATCAGGGAAATGCAAATTAAAACCACAATGGGACACAACTGCATTCTCCACTAAAATGGCTAAAAAGAAATAGACTGATGATATCAAGATATAGAGCAATTAGAAAACTCATATGTTGCTGGGGGGGGGGAGTCTAAATGATTTAACCATTTTGGAAAACTATTTGGCAATTTATGCTAAACTAAAACGTGCTTATTCTATGATCTGGCAGTCCCCCACAATGGGACACAACTGCATTCCCCACTAAAATGGCTAAAAAGAAAAAGACTAATGATATCAAGATATAGAGCAATTAGAAAACTCATATGTTGAGGGGGCGGGGAAGTCTAAATGATTTAACCATTTTGGAAAACTATTTGGCAATTTATGCTAAACTAAAACGTCTTATTCTATGATCTGGCAGTTCTACTCTAAGAAAAGTGAATGCATATATGTTCAACAAAACCATATGAGAACGTTTATTGCAGTTTTATTCCTAAGAGCCCATAACTGGAAACTACCCAATGTCATCAATGGTAGAATGGGCAAATAAGGCTCTGCACCTGTAGCACACTGGTTACAAGTGTCGGCCACATACACCGAGGCTAGCGGGTTTGAACCCAGCCAGGGCCAGCTATACAACAATGGTAACTGCAACAACAACAAAAAATAACTGGGCATTGTGGTAGGCACCTACAGTCCCAGCTACTTGGGAGACTGAGGCAAGAGAATCACTTAACCTCATGAGTTAGAGGTTGCTGTGAGCTGTGATGCCATGGCATTCTGCCAAGGGTGACATAGTAAGACTCTGTCTCAAAAAAAAAAAGAATGGGCAAATGAATTGTGATACATTTGTGCAGTGGAATACTACCCATTAATTTCAAACAAATGAATTACAGCTATATTCAACAATATGTATTAATATTAATCTCACAAACAACATTGGACAAAAGAAACCATACACAAAAGAGTACATACATAATGCCATTTATATGAAGTTCAAGATCAGGCTAAACTAATATTGTAAATTAGAATGTTTACCCTGGTGGGGGAATTCCCACAAAAAGGGGACAGCTGGGGTGCTGGAAATATACTATGTCTTGATCCAGGTGATAGTTACATTGGGGTAAAAATTCATCAAGTTGTTTAAGAACAGTTACTAAGACTTGACAAGCCCAGCTCCGGCTAGGCTCTGTGCTGGCCCATAGTCCCCACCATGGTCAATCTCAGTCTGGTTCATCTTGAACAGCTATCATTGTGGGTCACTCCTATAACAGAGAAAATGGCCTGCAGTGGTTGTATTAATTTTCTAGGGCTATCATAACAAAGTACCACAAACTTGAGTGACGAGAACAACAGACATTTATTGTCTCACAGTTCTGGTGGCTAGAAGTCTGAGATTAAGGTCCCAGAAGGGCCACATAACAAAAAAGACATGACCAAAAAAAGTGGCAAAGTCAAGATTTAATCCAGGCTTCCCTCCTCACTTCTAGTAGCTCCTTGGCTTGTGGCAAATCTCCCTACGTGCCTATCTGTGTCCAAATCCTCTCCCTTTTATAAGAACACCAGTCATACTGGAATGGGGGCCGAGCTTCCTCCATTATGACCTTAGCTAATCGAGTCTGCAATGATTTTATTTCCAGAGTTAGGTTTAGGTGCTAGGAGGTGAGACGTCCATATGTGAATTTTGCAAGGGACACAGTTCAACCCATTGCAGCTGTGTGGTGGTAAGCTATACTTCTCCTTGCAAGGAAACAGCACCAGCTCGTGGTAGGGAATAAGAGTTCTCCAGCCCTGCTGGTGGAAGAGGAAGTGGCTTCTTGTGAATAGAAGGACAGATCACAGACATGGCTCATGAAGTGGTGAAGTGCAGGACTAGGTTTGAATCCCAACTTCTCACATAATGATAACAGCTACCATTGGCTAAACACTGATTGAGCAGGCACCATGCTCAGCATTTTACATATACCATGTTATCCATAAGCCTACCAACATCCCAACAGTGAAGCACACACCATTTCCAGTTTATGGACGAGGAAACTGAACCTTGTAGCTTCCCAAAGAAACATGACAAAAAAGTGGCAAAGTCAAGATTTAATCCCCGGGCTGGCTGGACACATGCCTGTAACCCCAGCACTTTGGGAGCCCAAGGTAGGAGGATCGCTTGAGGCTAGGAATTAAAAACCAGCCTGGGCAACATAGTGAGACTCCCATCTCTAAAACAAAATCAAACAAAATAAAAAACAGGGCTGACCCTATTGCCTTTTTGCCACCACACTCTGAGTCCAGTTTCTGAACCTCTTTTTCTGGGTCTAAAATTGCACTAGAACAGAGTTGTTAGGGTTAAACAAGATACCTGACCATCTGGCATATGGTGTGTTCAGGCTAAGATTTTGTTTTTCTCTTCTCTGCACCTGTGCCCACAGGGGGTGTCATGTGGGTGGAGCTTTTCCACTCACCTCAGTCCCTGTAGCTCCATTATAGCAGCTGTGTGAGCTGTTGGGCACGTGCCTGCCCCTCTGCTGCTGCCACTTGAATGCGTTTTCCAGGGAGGGTGTGATTCATCTGGGTTCCCAGAGCAGGGGAAAGGCCAGTAGTGAAGAAGCGCCCATTAAATGTGGAATGATGGGGTTGGTGAATGGATCAACATAGAGATGGGTGGAGGAGGAAGGCAAGAAAGGAAGGGTAAGTAGATGGTTGGAAGAAATACATATGGAATGAACTGGATGAATGGAAGATTGGATAGATAGGCAGAAGGATGAATGTGGAGAGATGAAAGGGTGGAAGCATGGACCCAAAGGCTTGAACAGATGGACTAAATTAGGATGGGTGAAGTCTGAATGATAGAAACAGATGGAACGATGGGCAGATGAATGAATGGACAAAGATTAGTAAACAATGAGTGGAAGGATGGACGAATGGATAAAAAGACGAATGGAAGATTAAGCGGGATGATGGATAAACCAAAGAGCAGGAGGAGGAAGCAAGGCAGGTTCAACAAAAAGGAACGTATAGGAGAATGAATGGGGTAGGTGGGGAAAGCAGCACTATTTCTTGTGGTTTTAGGACGGTGTACAGGCAAGAAAGAGCCCTAAGCACGCAGGGCTTTTGCGTCCTTTCTTCACTAGAAGCTTGGCGCTTTTCTCCCCATTCCTCACTACTGTCGGGTGAGAGCCTGCAGGAACTCCAGCGCCCGGAGCAGACCCGGGCTGAGGAAAAGTGCGCAGCTATATTGGGGCAGCTGCGGACCCAGCCTCACCCTGATAAGCCCCGCCCATCCTCGCTCAAACCACGCCCATCCTCGCCCCACCCCCAGGAGGCGGTGGCCCTGAGCTGCGCGGCTAGGCTAGGAGACCCACACACCTCCGGGAACTCACATCCCCGCGGGAGCCCAGGCCAGGTGAGTGCAGCCCAGACGCGGGCTGAGGACGCGAGTGTGGGGGGCAGCGTAAGAGCCAGGGGATTATAGGAGGTGGAGACCTACCAGCCAGCTGCCCACCAGGCGGGAGTCGCGCTCTTCTGCGACTGGATCCCCCGTCGACCTGGATTTGGACAGAGCCATTTCCAGTGACTTCTAAGTTCCCCAAAGTTCTGTGAGCCTGTGCTTGCACCGCCTGCTGATCGGAGGCGTGGCCTCTGCTTCACTGTCCAGCTAGCAGAATGAAATGTGGCGTTTTGGGGGCCCGGCGGCCCTTGGAGTAGGGGCACTGCCAGATCCCGAACAGGCCCGAGAGGCTTTATTCATCCAGCAGCCATTTACTGATGGCCTGCTTTGTGCCTGTGCCTAGGTGAACAAAACCCTCATGGAGCGTGAGAACTAGATTTGCAAAACTCTTGGGCATCTGTACAGGTGGAGGAGCCGCCAGGGTTATCTGGGTCCATCTCACAGCTGCCCACACTGAGGTGCAGTGAGGTTTTAAAGATGTTGCCCAAGGGCACACCCCAGGAAATGGGAACCTGAGGTCAGCTCCCAGCCCTTGCCACAAAAGTCATACCCTTGGAGAAGAAAGACAGTGCTGGTCCCATAGACCTTTTGCCAGAGAGAGTTCTCTGAATCTGGCTAGAAGAGAGCTCCACTCTGGGGCTGCATCCTCTCCCTCCCCTGGAGGAATTAGGCCTATCCTCTATGATGACTCTGATCTGGGGTGTCCCTCCATTAAACCCATAAATGTTAGTGCTTATGCAGGGCATGACTGTATCCCTCACCCAGACTTTGGTCAGGAGACTAAAATTTAAATTCAGCCCCAATTACTATAAGAATCCCTGCCCTATGATCACAACCAGCAACAACTACGGGACTTATCAGTCTGTCAGTCACTCAACAAACACCTGTTCTGATAGGCCACCAGTATGTCCCATGCAGGGCTGAGACACATCCCTCTGCATTGGTAGGACCTGGTGCATAGCAGGCTCCTAGAACACATTTGCTGTGATGATGATGATGATGACAATAACAGGCCGCTGGTCCAGCCACATTCATCCTTATGTGGAGTGGGAGCTCAGGAGGGATGGGAGTGACAGTGACAGCCTGGCTCACTTTAAGTCTACAGCGAGGATGACAGGGTCTTCAGTGCTGTCCCCCTAGGTCCATAGACCTGACCCTGAAGCCTGTAGGAGGCTTGAACACACCCTGTGGTACCAGCCACCTGCACTATTGAGGGAACTGGGAGAACCAGAGGCAGCAGGTGTCAGGGCAGGGGCACCTTTGTGGATCCTATGTAGGTTCTTCTCCCACCCCCACCCTCCTTTTCCTTCCTCCTCCCTCACTTCTTCCTCCTCTTCATCTTCTCCTCCTCTTTTGGGACCTCCCCATCTCCTCAGTCAAAAAGCAGTCACTTCTCAGTCTGGTGAGGTTCCCTTTGGTATGATGTGATCTGTCTTCCTCTGGTACTACATGAGAACTAGGTTGGGGGGGGGTTGCTTTATTTATCTATTTTTGCAGTTTTGGGCCGGGGCTGGGTTTGAACCCGCCACCTCTGGTATATGGGGCCGGCGCCCTACTCCTTGAGCTACAAGCGCCACCCAAAAACTAGAGTCTCAAGGTAGAGAAGTCAGTAATGCTTGGTATAAGTATCACGCATACAGTGTGACTTTGGGCCTCAGTTTACCCCAGCTATAAAATCCAAGGCTTGGCTGCCTTGTCTCTGACTCTCTACAAGAGGCAGAGCCACCCTGGAGGTTCTTGAGATTCTGAAAGGGATAGGTGCACTGGGAATTCAAAGGATCCCTAATTTCCCCCCTGGAATTCCCCTCAGTCTTAGGGGTCTGATAATCTAATGACTTGAGAAAACTCTAGAACATTCTTTATTCTATTTTTCCCTACAGGTGAAGACGGTTTCTGGGTCCACATGGCTCCATAGAGGATGAAGCCCAACCCCACAGGCTCCTCCCCAGAGGCCTGCAAAGCTGCAGGCCAGGGCGAGAAGAGCTGTCCTGTCTGCCAGGCCTGTGGAAGCATCTCAGGCCCAGGGTCTGGTGTAGGGTTGGCATCTGGGCCTGGACCAGGGCCTGGTGCTGTTCCAGGGTCTGGACTAGGACGTCATGCTATTCCAGGACGTGGATCAGGGCCTGGTATTGTTCCACTGGGGCCTGGGTCAGGATCTGGTGATGTTCTAGGACGTAGATCAGGGCCTAGTGCTGTTCTGGGGCCCGGGCTGGGACCTGGTTCTGTTCCAGGGCCTGGAGCAGGGCCTAATGTTCCAGGACGAGGGGAAGGGTCTAGTGCTATTCCAGAGCCTGGGACAGGACCTGGCACTATTCTGGGTCCTAGACCAGGTCTGGGTCCTGGGCCAGGACCTGAGTCACTACCTGGGGCAGAGTCAGGGCCATGGCTTAGACGGGGATCTGGAACTGGTCTCAAAGCCAGTGAGTCAATGACAGCCCCAACACCAGCACCACAGCAGAAGACTCAAGCTGGACCTGCCAAGGCCCCTCAGCAGAAGGTTCTGGTGACTGGAGGAGGAGGCTACCTGGGCTTCAGCCTAGGTTCCAACCTGGCCAGGCGTGGTATATCTGTCATTCTACTGGACCTCCGCAGACCCCAGTGGGCACTGCCCTTGGGGACTGAGTTCATCCAGGTGCCCCACATGGGAACTGGTGGTAGTGGTTGGGGACAGTGTCTAACTTGAAAGCAGTGATATAGAGTATAAGAGCACAAGCTCTGGGGCCAGACCATGAGCTCTGACTCTAGCTTCAATATTTCCCAACTGGGCAGCTGTAATCTGTATCTCTGAGCCTTACCATCCTCATCCCCAGTAAGGGGACAGTAATAATATCTGCTTCATAAGGTCTCACAGGGAGTTGGCAGGGTGGTACACATAAAACACCCGCACAGCCCCTGTGACCTAGACTGTGTGATACCTGCAGCTGGTGGTGCTGCTGCTGCCCTGCAGAATCAACTAGTAAATCCTGCCCTCCCAGCCTTCCCTGGCTGGGGAGCAAATCAGGCACCAGGCAAGGTACAGGTTGTTATCTCTGTTGGCCCTGGACTTGACACCCTGCCCCCATCTTTTTCTTCTCTGTTTCAGGCTGATGTCCGAGATGAAACAGCCCTATATCGTGCCTTTGAAGGGGTGGACTGTGTCTTCCACGTGGCCTCCTATGGAATGTCTGGTGCTGAGAAGGTGAGCCCCTCACATACAATGCTCAGAGTTGGGCAGAGTGGGGTTCATGTGCTGGCTGTGCCCACCATGCCCGCCACCTCCATATCACTCTTCACCTCCACCTGGAAGGATTTGGGCTCCTCTCAGCCTCTATCCTGCATCCATGAGACCAAATACCCGTTCTGCCACCTTCACCTAGGGCAAGTTAACTTACCCTCTCTGAGCCTCTCTTTCCTCATCTAGAATGTGAGAACATTCCTACTACTTATATCACAACCTTTTCAGAGAGCAATGTGACAGTATCTATCGAAACATACACTTTGACTCAGAAAGGGCACTTATTTGTGTATTTGCAGCATTGTTTTTAATAACAAAACACCAGAAGTAACCTAAATGCCCATCATTTGGGGACTGTTTAAATATATTGTGTTGTACCCACACAATGAAAGGAAATTCTCTGCAGCCATTCCAAACAGTGAGGTGACTCACATGTGCTGATAATAGAACAATTTCCAAGGTGCAAAACAATATTTGTATCCTTATGTTTGTTTAAAACAAAAAATTAGAGTAGATGTTTGTTTCTATACCCACACCTGTATATGTCCTGATATTATCTCTAGATTATCTCTAGAAACACACAGAACTGTTAACAGTAGTTGCCTTTGGGGAAGGAAAAGGAAGACTTTGAATCAGAAGTGGGAAGGAAATGTCCTTTTCACTGTCTACCCTTTTTACTGTTTGAATTATTTTTAACCCTGTGATTATATTACCTATTAAACAAAAAACACTGTAAGAAAAGTAAATATAGCTTAAAAATAAGAAGAGAACTCACCTCCTGGTGTTATAAGGATTAAATGAGACCAGGGATCAGGAAGCTCTCACCCTGTTCCTGGCTCACAGAGCCCTCCCCATGGTCATCTTGGGTTTTCACAGCCCCCTCACTAGGGCACAGCTAGCATCACTGTGTCCATCTCATAGACAAGGAAACTGAGGCTTTGAGAGCAGAAAAATAATCCAGCTGGTCTGGTTTCCTCTTCTGTGCCAAGCACTGCACCAGGTCCTTCCAAGGTTCTTGTTTAATACTGTGACCACCTAGAGGCTCAGCCTTCAGTGACCGATGAGGGACCTGAGGGCCAGATAGGGGACAGAGCCTCCCCTGACCACCAGGGAGATGGTGGCAGAGCTAGGCACACTCACTGCCTGTGGCCTGTCAGGTCCCCTATCTGAGCTGGACACTCTGCTACCCTGGTCCTGCCTAATCCTAAGCCCAGCCCTCAGGCCTCAGCAATGAAGCATGACTTTCCCACTTCCGTCTTGTATTTTAGCTACAAAAAGAGCAAATTGAGTCTATAAATGTCGGAGGCACCAAACTAGTGATCGATGGTAGGTGCTTAGAGCCAAGTGTGAACCTTTGTGTGCTTCCTCCTCTCCCCTCTCCTACTGCAGGCCCAGCCCCTGGGGACAGGGTTGGGGGACAGAGGTGGGACCCTCCTGCCTACTCCTACAGAGGGCCCTGCATGGGGCGTGACAGTGTGTCTGGGAACACAGGGTGCAGGTTGGGCACTCAGGGTTTAGGGGCTGGGAGGAAGAAAAGTTACTAAAGCAGCAAAATAGAAGATCTATATCTGGGCTCTCTGGCTACGTCCTGCCTTATGCTGTACCCCATTTTTCTCTCTGATTCTAGAGTGTTTTTTTTCCTATGTCCCCCTCAAATGAGACTTTCTTCTGATCTGTCCCTAGTGAGGCAGAGCAGAGGCTAAAGCCTCACTAGGAATAAAGAGCAGGCCAGGCCATCAGGGGCTCAGTGAGCAGGGATTTGTCCTACAGCCCAAGTTAAGGGCAGGAGGCCCTTCCCTCCCAAGCAGCTCTGGATTTGGGTAGGGCCGTGGGCCATGATGTATAAAGATGGGGTAGAGATCTGTGGGTTCACCCAAGAGATCCCTGTGGGCACCTCCTCAGCCAACTCCCTCCTCACACTCAGCCCTACGTGTGTCTTTTTGCATGTGTGTGTCTGTGCGCGCGTGTGTGTTCCTGTGTGCACCTGTCTCTGCAGTCTGCGTTCGCCGGCGGGTTCCAAGGCTTATCTACACCAGCACTGTCAACGTTGTATTCAGTGGGAAGCCCATAGAGCAGGGCGATGAGGACTCTGTGCCGTATTTCCCATTGGACAAGGTACTCGGCTTCCAGGAGAGGTGGGTGGGGCCAATGGGCCTGGACCCACAGCCCAGAGGGCCGGGATGGGTGAAATTGGAGTCTACTGCACAACTTTGTGTGACTCCCAAGAGGAAGGGGACCCCCTCAAACTTGGGTGGCACAAGCCTGCTCCTGTTTCAGCTGGCCATGCCCACAGGGGCTTTGAAATAAGACAAACCGGCTCGGCACCTGTGGCTCAAGTGGCTAAGGTGCCAGCCACATATACCTAAGGTGATGGGTTCGAATCCAGCTGGCGCCTGCCAAACAACAATGACGGCTGCAACCAAAAAATAGCCGGGCATTGTGGCGGGCATCTGTGGTCCCAGCTACTTGGGAGGCTGAGGCAGGAGACTCGCTTGAGCCCAGGAGTTGGAGGTTGCTGTGAGCTGTGATGCCAGAGCACTCTACCCAGGGGGATAGCTTGAGGGTCTGTCTCAAAAAAAAAAAAAAAAAAAAAGAAAGAAATCAGACAAACCTGCCTTGAGTTCTCACCTGGCCACTTTCTACCTATGTTACCCTAAGCAAGTCACTGAGGTCTCTGAGCTACTGTTTCTTCATTGGGACTTACCACTATTGCCTTGAGGTTGTGGAGAGCAGGAGATGAGAAGATGCATAAGCAATAAAGGGAGACATAAGTCATTCACTCAGTGCACATCCAGCCTTGGTGTCACAGGGCAGGCATTGGGGGCTGGCAGGAGCCTCCCTGAGTCAAGGAGCCCTGGCCCTTGTTGCTCTCCTAGCCCAGTGCTTCTGTGACTCTGGGAGGAGACACACCTCCTCCCACCCACAGGGAGAGGAGGGGCAGCAGGGCAGGCCTAGAGCTTCCATATCCCAGTGGGAATCCCCAGAGTCTAGGCCCTGTGTGGTCTGAGAGTAGGTACAGCCCTAGGGACCAAGTCAGGTGAGCTGCCAGCAGTATTGCTGACCCCTGTCTTGTGGCTCTGTTCTGCTTGTCCTCTGGCAGCACATGGACCACTATTCCCGAACCAAAGCCATTGCTGACCAGTTGACCCTCATGGCCAATGGGACACCTCTTCCAGGCAAGTATCTTTTGGTTCTGTTCACCCCAAGTGCACCTGCCACTGCTGCTGGCCCCAAGGTACTTGTGTGATTCCAGCATTTGGCTGACGTGTGTCTGACCCCTGCCTTACTGCCTTCCAGAGAACCAGTCCCAGGGCTGTGGCCATTCAGCATTCAGCAGGTTCGGAGCACCTGTCATGTACCAGTCCCCTGCCAGATATACAGACTGAAAAAGTCAGGCCCAGTGACTGACCTCATTTCATCCACAGTCTTTTGGGTTAGCCCAAGTCTAGCTGTCTCTGTGCCACAGGAGTGAATCCAGATTTAGGGGTCCTCTTTAGATAAAGAGTACAAAGTTATGAATATGAGTGAGACATAATGGTTTGGAAGGGCTATGTAAGGGCTCTTCAATAACTTTCCAGAAAAATCTCTCTCAGCTGCCTTATAATAAGGCAATATGTTTCCCTGAAAATAAGACCTACCCAAAAAATAAGCCCTAGCAGATTTTCTATGCATTTGTTAAATATAAGCCCTACCCCAATAATAAGACCTAGTGGTGAGCGGGGCTATGCAATGTATCTGCATAGCCATGCCATGAATTTCGGGCAGAGAGAAGACATCCCCTGAAAATAAGCCCTAGTGTGTCTTCTTGAGAAAAAATAAATATGAGACAGTGTCTTATTTTCAGGGAAACAGGGTAATAGAATATGGACAGTCCATATTTATTGAGTAGTTACTATTATACATGCCAGGCCCTATTTTGCATGCTAATTTTATGTGCAAAATTGTTATTAACTCTTGACAGCATCTCTATCAGGTAAGAAACTTAGGCATCTCTTGTTTTCCAAACTTAAGAGCCAAATCTATTTAGATAAATTCCTTGCTATCCAAATTAATACTATTTGTTTTCTGAAATTCAGAAACTAAAAAGAATCAGATAAGTTGGTTTCCCTTCACTATCAAAACCAGGGGTCCTCAAACTTTTTAAACAAGGGACCAGTTCACTGTCCCTCAGACCATTGGAGGGCTGGACTGCAGGCCCCGGGCTGAGTCAGCTGCTAAGCAGGACAGGCAGTGGTGGCAAAAACACCTGGCGGGCCAGATAAATGTCCTAGTGGGCCATAGTTTGAGGATGCCTGATCAAAACCCATCTAAACTTAACAGCCAGATGGATTTGGGAATCGAAAGATACTTACAATTAGAATCCTTGACTTACAGGGAGAAAAATGAGACTGATGAACTGACTTAGCTCAAGATCACACAGCTGTTAGGTGGTAGAAGTAGAGCCTACTGGTAGGATTTGAACTCTGTGAGAGTCTAACACCAGCACCCAAGATCTAACCACTATGCAGCTCTACAGTCCCAGCTGAGCAGGTACTTGAGTGTAGGATCTTTTCCCTCAAATCTTCCCCAGTTCCTCATCACTCTAGGCTAATCAGGCCTGGTCCCCTGATAACAGTGGGAATGTCCAGCTGTATTTGCCCAGGGTTTGAGCCTGTATAGTTGAATTCTCTTCTCTACCTGGGACCTTCCCCAGCCGGACCAGCAGCCTGTGTACTAGACACCTAATCCTCTGGCCAAGAATTATTTATGTGAGCACCCCCACTTTCCATAGTTGGGAGAGTCATGGATACCCTGGGCCCAACCCCTCTGTGAAGTGGCTGCCCAGTGCCCCGCCTGCCAATGTCAGCTGCAACCTGACCTCCCCTCATTGTGCCCAGATAACCTGGAGTTTAAATTTAGCTGTGGGCTGTTTACAGAAAACCTCACCAGATACCTGCTTTCCAGGAGTCCAGCCATCATCACCCTGGGTGATTTTCACTCCTTACTACCCCAGCTGGTCCCAGAGACTGTCCTAATTCAGGCATTCTAATTTTAAGCATCCTTCACTTCCTAGGAGGGCCCAGGTCAGGCAGGGAAATGATGTCATTTACTTTTCTACAAGGACTCTGTTGCTGGAGGTAGGAAAAGGGCTGTAGAGAGACTTGCTGGCTCAGTGCTTTTCACATTACAAATCAAGATTTATTAGTGAGATAAGAAATCAGTTTAGGGAGCTGGGCTTGGTGGCTCACACTTGTGATCCCAGCGTTTGGGATGCTGAGGTGGATGGATTGCCTGAGCTCACAGGTTCAAGACCAACCTAAGCAAGAGCAAGACCCTGTCTCTAAAAATAGCCAGGCGCTGTGGCGGGCGCCTGTAGTCCCAACTGCTTGTGCGTCTGAGGCAAGAGAATCACTTGAGCCCAAGAGTGTGAGGTTACTGTGAGCTAAGACACCACAGCACTCTATCAAGAGTGACCAAGGGCTCGGCGCCTATAGCTCAACCGGCTAAGGCGCCAGCCACGTACACCTAAGGTGGCAGGTTCGAATCCCCAGCCCGGACCCGCCAAACAACAATGA
>NW_003852491.1:455190-459904 GCF_000181295.1 Otolemur garnettii
GTTGTTTGGCGAGTCCAGGCTGGGGATTCGAACCCGCCACCTTAGGTGTACATGGCTGGCGCCTTAGCCGGTTGAGCTATAGGCGCCGAGCCTCTGTGTCTTTTTTTTTTTTGAGACAGAGTCTTACTATGTCACCCTCAGTAGAGTGCTGTGGCATCACAAGTCACACCAACCTTAAACTCATAGGCTTAAGCGATTCTCTTGCCTCAGCCTCCCAAGTAGCTGGGACTACAGCCACAACACCTAGCTATTTTTTTGTTGTTGTTGTCATTGTTGTTTGGCAGGTCCAGGCCAGGTTCCAGCCCACCAGCTCTGGTGAATGTGTCTGAAGCCCTAGTCATTGAGCTACAGGCCCTGAGCCTGTTCTGAGTTGCTTATATGATGTTAATCTCTTATTGTGGATCTTAGATTGAAAAGTTTGAAGGCCACTGAGTTGAATTATGTTGGCTGGGAGGATGAAGAGAGGGATGCCCTTTGCATTAACCCAGTGAGGTGTCCTCTGCAGAGGGAGGCACTCTGGTTCTCCAGCTGAGAGGGCACCTCATCGTCCCTGATCCCAGTGACTGGACAGAGGTCAGCAGGCCATAGCAATAACTGAGAGTGATTGCATCTTGGGAACCTCCCAGTTTAATGTTCCCAATGCAAAGAAATGACAAATGTTTGAGGTGATAGATATGCTAATTACCCTGATTTGGTCATTACACATTACATATATGTATACCTGTATCACTCTATATCCCATAAATATGTACAGTTTTTACATGGCAACTAAAAATAATAAAAGAAAAAAGTCTTAAATGAATTATGGGAATAAACTGGAAATTTTGTCAGCATTCTTAAGACTTAAAAGAGGCAGCCCCTCAGTCTGGACCCTTATACCTCCACGGGAGATATGTGCACCCCCTTCCACCCTTGAAGAGAATTGGGAAGTCCTGGACCAGGCTCTGTTGTGGTCTGGGGGATTCTGTGGGACAGAGCTGTGAGAGGGGAGCAGACTCCCAGGCCGTGTGTGAAGGCTGTAGTCTCTTCCTTCCAACCTTCATTGTTGGGAAAGTGTAACTAACAGCTGCCACAACTTCTGAGGCATCCATTTTCCAGGTGAGAAAACCAAGACAGAGCTGAAAGACAGGGTTTATTAATAGTCTTTCCCCATGATTAGTGGAAAAGGCTTGGGCTTCCAGTCCCCCCTCAGCTCCCCCACGCTAAACTATGTGGCTGGAAGCAAATCATATCCCTTCTCTGAGTCTTCGTTTGTTCATCTGTAAAACAGGCTAATAACAGCTCCTGTTTCACAGGGTTGCTTTGAAGGGAAAAAAAAAATCCCAGCTTCCCAGAGTGCCAGGAACATAGTTGAACCTCTCTGACAGTCCTTATCTATTAAGTATCTATAGGTAGTTCTTATCTATTAGATTAAGACCTCTCCTGGTCCTTATCTAACTGATTATTAGTAAAGGGAAAGCCCAAGAAAGCTATGGTATTAGGGAATGTAGGTCTGGGTACATCTGTACAATGGGCACAATGGGACTCTCAGGGAGTGGAAGGAGATCACAGTAATGTGCTTGGGTCTTACCTCTGCTACTGGCAGAATACATATGTTCTGGGTCTCTGTACCTGTGGGTACTGTGAAGATGGACCGTTTCTTGGTTGTCCTTAAATTCTTAGCAGTAGGGTGGGGGCAGGAGGCGAGTGGGACTTTGAATAGCATTGAATGATTGACTGACTGAAGAGAATAACTGAATTCAGAGACCCCAGAGCTGGTCTCCTCTAACCTATCTGGCTAAGGACTGGGAGATGTGGGCAGCCTTTCTCTCCCTCTTCTGGCCAAGCTGCTCTTGCCCTTGCCCAGGCTCCTGACTGCCCTCCCCTGTATCCTAGGAGGAGGCACTCTTCGGACATGTGTGCTCAGGCCCCCAGGGATCTATGGCCCTGAAGAGCAGAGGCACCTGCCCCGTGTGGCGGTATGTCACCCCACCCTCCCAGAACACAGGCACTGCGTCAGTCTCAAAGCAGGACATCCTGAGCCTGGAACCCTCAGTTCTGGGAGATGCCCCTGCCAGGAACAGAGCTGTCAGTGTGTCCCAGCCAGGCCCAGGTATAAGTAGGAGAAACATAGAACTGTGACTGAAAGAGACAGAAGGGAGCTTGTTGCCACCACTCACGTGTGGGCACCCTGAGGGCTGGATGGTTCACCCATGCTGGCAGCACAAGAGTCATCATACTGAAAACCTTGTGCTAGAGAAACCAGTGCCAGGAGTCTAACCACAAAGGGCTTTAGGCTCTGTCCTCAGATTTCTTATGGCTGGTCAGGGCAACAGATGCCACAAGCCACAGCCTCGGTGAGGTAAGGGCTGTGTAGAGGGGAAATCAAGAAGATGGACCTGGAAGGAGAGCTTCCAGTTGTGCTTCCTAGAGGTGGGGAAGCCTGTGGTATATGGAGAGAGAAGGAATCAAGGAAACTGGGTTGTAGAGAGAAGGTAGAACAGAGGAGGCAGTGTGGACACAAACCTGGAAGTGAGAAAGATGGTGATCAGTTTAGGAAGCAGAGCTGGTCTGGGACTGTGTGGTCCTGGGGGCCATAGAGAGTGATTGAGGGAGTTTAGCTCCAGTCTGCAGTGTCAACACACTCCTTTGTTAGGGCTGCCTTGTTTGTTTGTTTGTTTAATTAACTGGATTCTCAAAGGATGTGGCATCAACCTAATGGCTTTCTCCTTTATTTATTGATTGATTCAACAAATATTTACTATGTGCCTGGCACTGTTCTAGTTTTAGGGACAGATCTGTGAACACAACCACCACTTCCTAACTTTCTGGGGCCTGTCTTCTCACATGAGACTGGATAATAAACAGTAACTGTGTCAAGTTATAAGGTGTGTTCAAAGGTGCCGCACACCATGGAGAAAAGGGAGAAGTAGAGCAGGGTGAGGGAACTGGGTTCGCTGCACAGTCAGGGGAGGTGACATTTGAGCATCTCCTAGACAGAAGTGATAGAGTGCATCACACAGGTGTTTCCAGGTATTTGGGGCAACAGCTCCCTCAAAGCCCTGAGATGGGAATCTGCTGCACGTTTGGGAGAGGTGTGTGGTTAGGAGGAGGTAATGGTGCAGAGTAGCTGAGGCCAGGTCAGGAGGGGTCTGTAGGCTGGTGTCAGGACGATAGCTGCCAGCGTGGCAGGATGGGTGCCCTGGTAGGCTCTGAGCCAGGGAGAGGCATGGTCTTACTCAGCATTTAAAAGGAATCCCCTGGACCAGACATAGTGGCTTATACCTGTAATCCCAGCACTTTAGGGGGCTGAGGCAGGAGGATCACTTGAGGCCAGAAATTTGAGGCCAACCTGGGCAACATAGCAAGACCCCATCTCTATAAAAAATTCACACCCAGTAATGGTCTGAAAAAAATAAATAATTTTTTTTTAAAGGATACTTCTGGCTGTGCAGAGAACAGGCCACAGGGCTGAGAGTGAGAGAGGGGGACCAGTTAGGAAGCTACTGTGGGGTCCAGGAACAGGATGAAGATAGCAGTTAGGGTGGTAAGGAGTGGGCAGAATCTAGACATTTTTTTTTTTAGAAACAGAATTGCCCTCGGTAGAGTGCTGTGGCATCACAGCTCACAGCAACCTCCAACTCCTGGGCTTAAGCCATTCTCTTGCCTCAGCCTCCCAAGTAGCTGGGACTACAGGCACCCGCCAGAACTCCCAGCTATTTTTTTGTTGCAATTTAGCCGGGGCCAGGTTCGAACCTGCCACCCTTGGTATAAGGGGCCAGTACCCTACTCACTGAGCACCAACTGATTCTGGACATATTTTAATAGTTGAGCCACCTGGATTAGCAGGTGGGTTAGATGTGGGGTATGAGAGAAGTAAAGGTTGAAGGCAGCTCCAGGGTATCGACCTGAGTAGTAGAGTGAACTCAGCAGTGAGCTGGGAAGGAGGGAGGAACTGGTGCTCTCTCTAGGACCTGGTAAATTGAGTTGTCTGTTAGACACGAGGCGTTGATGTCATGAAGGCAGCTGGGGACCCATGGGTTTGGGGCTGGAGGTCCTGGCCTGGAGCTAGAAGTCTGGGAGCTATCAGCCAACAGATGGACCATGAAGCCACTCCAGGCTCAATCAAGACTGGATCACCCCTTCCTCTCCACCAGAGCCACATCAAGAGAAGACTGTTCATGTTCCGATTTGGGGACCGCAGGACACAGATGAACTGGGTTCACGTGTGCAATCTGGTGCAGGCGCACATGCTGGCAGCTGAGGCCCTCACTGCGGCCAAGGGCTATGTGGCTGTGAGTCTCTTGAGATGCCCCCTCTCCCCTTCCTCCAGGGCTGCAGCAGGCAGTGGGTCCATCTCCATCCCAAGAACATCTCTGGCCCACTCAAGATTTCCCCCAAGTGGAAGCTGGCTGGCAGGGCTGGTGGCCAAGGGAAGCTTGGGGGAGGGATTCTTTATAGAGCATCTTTAGCTCTGCAAAGAGACTCTGTGAGGTAGGTGTTATTGATCCCAGAATAACAGTCACCAAATGTTAAGCAAATGTCCTGTTTATCTTCACAACAGCCCATAGGGGAGATCCCTTAATTGTCCTCTGTTTCTCAGATAAAGGAACTAAAGTATTAGGAAGTTAGCAATACTGTTGAGGTCACACAGCTAGTCAGTGTGGTGGCCCCAGGATTCAGAGGGAATGGCCCAGCTCTGTCCCCAGGCTGCTCAGGAGGACCATGGTTTGAT
>NW_003852491.1:460289-475984 GCF_000181295.1 Otolemur garnettii
CCACTCCCTTCCAATCTCTTCCCAACTTGTGCTGGTGTCCGGCCCTGAGGACTGTTTGTTGTGACCCACCACACTATGTGTCAGGCTCCCAGGAGGAATCTCTTCCCAACTTGTGCTGGTGTCCGGCCCTGAGGACTGTTTGTTGTGACCCACCACACTATGTGTCAGGCTCCCAGGAGGTTCATGGAAGGAAGGTGGATGCAGGGAGGTGTTTGGCCCTGGGGAGTCCTGCACTACAACCTCCAGCACACCTTTCCTCTCTGAGCAGTCAGCCACCTTTACCTTCACCGTTTCGGGGTCAGGCCTGCCTGGAAGGGGCAGACCTGAAAGCCCCAGCCGGAGCACATGTCCTTGGATCCAGCTCAGCTCAGAGCTGCTCTCTAGGCCAATGATTTTCTTTGTTTGTTTTCTTTCTTTCTCTTTTTTGAGACACAGTCTCATTATGTTACCCTTGGTAGAGTACCGTACTGGGCCGTCACAGCTCAGAGCAACCTCAAACTCTTGGGCTTAAGCGATTCTCTTGCCTCAGCCTCCCAAGTAGCTGGGACTACAGGTACCCACCACAATGCCCAGCCATTTTTTTTTTGCAGTTGTCATCGTTGTTTAGCTGGCCCAGGCTGTGTTCAAACCCTCTAACCTGGGTGTATGCGGCTGGCACTGTAGCCACCATGCTACAGACCCCAAGCCTACGCCAATGATTTTCAACCAGTGTGCCATGAGAGGATCTTAGGTATGCCACAAAAATTTTTAAAGATCATTAATTCATTTATTTTCAGACGAAATTCAAAGTACAGTAAGTATATTCTTTTTTCACTCTTTTTTTTTTCTTTTGATCAACATAAGTGTGCCATGAGATAAAAATGGTTGAAAAACACTGCTCTGAACTGCAGCCCGGACCCAACCTGACTAAAGCCCACAAGGTGTTGCCTTTTCTTATTTTGTTGGGTTTTTTGTTTGTTTGTTTGTTTGCAGTTTTCGGCCAGGGCTGGGCTTGAACCCATCACCTCTGGTATACGGAGCCAGCACCCTACTACTTTGAGCCACAGGTGCCGCCCGCCTTTTTTTTTCTTTCCTTTTTTTTTTTTTTTTTTTTTTTTGAGATAGCATCTCACTATGTTGCCCTTCATAGAGTGCCATGGCGACACAGCTCACAGCAACCTCCAACTCTTGGGCTTAAGAGATTCTCTTGCCTCAGCCTCCCAGGTTGTTGGGACTACAGATGCCAATCACAACGCCCAGCTATTTTTTAGAGACGGGGCCTTGCTCTTGCTCAGGCTGGTCTCAAACCTGTGAGCTCAGGTAATCCATTCACCTTGGCCTCCGGGAGTGCTAGGATTACAGGCATGAGTCACCCCACCCGGCAAGGTGTTGCCTTTACCTCTCAGCTCTTGCACCCACAGAGGTTTGGTTTTGCTTAAATAACAGCATCATTGAAACATAATTCACGGCTCGGCGCCTGTGGCTCAAGTGGCTAAGGCGCCAGCCACATACACCTAAGGTAGCGGGTTCGAATCCAGCCCAAGCCTGCCAAACAACAATAATGGCTGCAACCAAAAAAATAGCTGGGCATTGTGGCGGGCACCTATGGTCCCAGCTACTTGGGAGACTGAGGCAGGAGACTCGCTTGAGCCCAGGAGTTGGAGGTTGCTGTGAGCAGTGAAGCCATGGCACTCTACCCAGGGGCTCAGCTTGAGGCTCTGTCTCAAAAAAAAAAAAAAAAAGAAAAAGAAACATAATTCACATACTTTACAGTTCACTTGCTTAAAGCATACAATTCAGTGGGTTTTTAGTATATTCACAGAGTTGTGCAGCCGTCACCATAATTAATTTTAGAACATTTCATCCTCAAAAAAACAAAACAAAAACCTGCAGCTTTTACCAGTCCCTGCCCTTTACCCCAACACCCTCCTCAACCCCAGCAACCCTGATCTACTTTCTGTCTCAGCTTTGCCTCTTCTGGACATTTCCTATCAGTGGACTCAGATAAGTAAGTATATTCTTTTTTCACTCTTTTGAAAGAGTGAATCAAGTGAATCAATACCAGGCATTTTGTTCAGTTTCTTTCACTTAGTTTTCAAAATTCGTCCGTGCTGTAGCACGTATCATATCAGTACTCTATTCCTTTTCATCGCCCAAACAATGCTGTATTCTATTCTATGGATATACTGTATTTTGCTTTATCCATTCATCAGTTGATAGTAATTTGGGTTTTCCCATTTTGTGGCTATTATGAATAGTGCTGCCATGAACACTCATATGCCTGTCTATGAACATGTGTTTCCATTTCTCTGGATATGTAATAGGGGTGGAATTGCTGGGCTATATGGTAACTCTGGGTTTAACCTTTTGAGAAACTGCCAGACTGTTTTCTAAAGTGGCTGCACTATTTTACTTGTCATCAGCAGTGTCAGGGGGTTTCAATTTCTCTACGTCCTGCTTCCCCTTATAACTGTTTGTCTTTTTGACCTGGAGAGTTATTATATAAGTGAAGAGTTCAGTTCATCCTGTGCCGGCCCATCTCTGCATGCATCTGCTACCACCCTCCACACACATGCTGAGGTGTTGTGTTTTTCTTTCTCTTTTTTTTTTGAGACAGAGTCTCACTATGTCTCCCTCAGTAGAGTACTATGGTGTCAGAGCTCCCAGTAACCTCCAACTCTTGAGCTTAAGCAATTCTTTTGCCTCAGCCTCCCAAATAGCTGGGACTATCGGTGCCCACAACACCCAGCTATATTTTTTTGTTGCACTTGTCATTGTTTAGCTGACCCTGGCCAGATTCAAACCCACTGGCCTAGGTGTATGTAGCCAGTGCCCTACCCACTGAGCTACGGGCACTTCCTGTTGTTTTTCTTGAATAGCACAAAAGTTCATTCTCGAAAAATCAGATTCTACGTAAGTGCCTTGGAGTGCCATCTCACTAGGTATAGGCAGATGTTAAGTATAACCTAATGTGAATGAGCCCAAGTTCAATTCCTACTTGGGTTGTCTGGGCTAAGGTGTGGATTTCATTTAAAGACCAGCACTGGCTTGGGGCTAGCTGTAGGTCTGTCCCCTTGAGGCAGGAGGTATCTCTGTTGGTCCTGGGCTAGAAGGAGCCTATGATCTTTTTACACCAGCCCCTGAATGACCTGCTGTCATCTTGGGGCATGTTTCCTTGCAGTTTGAGAAGCTGGGGTACAGCCAGCCCTGGATCCAGGTGCCTACTTCCTGTGTTTACCTGGCAGGTAAGGAAAGGAGCATGTGTATTAAAGCACTCCCTGTGCCAAGTGTCACTCAGGGTAGGGACTAGGATGAGGTCTGTGGGGGCACCAAGGGCACAAAATTTCAGGAAACTGTGCGCGTGTCCCAGCCTGATCCTGCATTTGCAGGGTCCCAGGAGAAAGTGTCTCCGTAAATTTCAACCCTTAGGCACGTCATTCCCCTCTCCTTGTCCCAACCTTATCCCACTTGCAAGGCAGTATGACTGGACCCCTTTTAAAGGGGTGATAGAAATGGCCAACTCTCTGTGGCCTTGCTGGAAGGCACCATACCTCAAGAGAAGGAGCCCTGGTCACTCTAAGGTCACCCTGAAGTTAAGACTGCTTTTGGATATGTGGAGGCTCCATTTTGACACTAAATTGTCCTCCAGTCCCTGAAGGCCAGTCTCTGCCCTCTTCTCCGACCCCTAGTACTCTACTGCTGGCCTCCTCCCACTGGAGTGCAGAGCAGGCATCAGGCATGACGTGACCATTCTGTAGCAACAAGTGAACCTCAAATGACAAATTATTGTGTTTCTGGAACTCTTCAGCTAGATCTGCTACATTTTAAATGCATTGAGATGCTTGCCACTGAAAGCAGGGGCTTGCAAACATGTCCTCCCAGTCCTAGATGATGGCACTTGTGAAGGGTTGTATATGCTTCTCTGTTCCCAGTGTGCTCACTGCATCTCAGAGCTTCTCAGCCCAGGCTGCGCACTAGAATTACTTGGGAACTTTTCAAATGGAGAAATGCCTCCATCAGGATCTGCGGGGAGTGTATGGGAGGGAAGCATCAGTATTTTCTAAAGTGGTTCAGTGTGCAGCCCAGGTAGAGAACTATTGCTCCAACCTCTTCTCTTACTCAACAGAGAACGCTGGAATAGATGGGAGGTGCCTGTAGCTCAAAGGAGTAGGGCACCAGCCCCATATGCTGGAGGTGGCAGGTTCAAACCCAGCCTGTAGCCAAAAACAAACAAACAAAAAAACACTGGAATAGAAGTGAAAGTAATTTTTTTTTTTGAAAACGAACCCCAAACCATCCCCCTGGGTAGAGTGCCATGGCATCATGCTCACAGCAACCTCCAACTCCTGGGCTCAAGCGAGTCTCCTGCCTCCGCCTCCCAAGTAGCTGGGACTACAGGCACCCGCCACAACGCCTGGCCATTTTTTGGTTGCAGCCATCATTGTTGTTTGGCGGGCCCGGGCTGGGGATTCAAACCCACCACCTTAGGTGTATGTGGCTGGCGCCTTAGCCGCTTGAGCCACAGGTGCCGAGACAGAAATGAAAGTAATTTTTATAGTAACTTTGAATCTGCTCAGATTTAAAAACTTCAGTCCTTTACTATTAGTAACAAGTTACTTATTCCCAACTAAGCAAGGCAATCCAGCCTGGGGTGCTGATTTAATCCATTGAACACAGTGACCCCTAGAAGAGCAAATAAATGCCCCAATTGATTTGTCCCCGAGGGCTTCCCTGCTTCCCTGCAGTTTGCTGAAGTGAGGCCCCTGGTCACAGCACCCCCTTCTCGCAGCTGCAGTGATGGAGCATCTGCATCTGGCCCTGAGACCCATCTGCAGTGTCCCTCCACTGCTCACCCGGAGTGAGGTAAGTGGGCCATTGCCACAGGAAACCCTGCACCCTGCCATGCTGCCCCCCTCTTTTCCCCTCCCCCACCCTCTTCCACCACTCCTTACCCCTTTGACACCATGATTATCTTTCCAGCCAGACTGGAGGCTCTCAAAGGCAAGTTCACGACATTCACATTTTTGAATGCCATCAATACCACTAACTCTCAACACACACACACACACACACACACACACACACACACACAGAGGTCTTAAGCTCCTAGGTCATGCTTACTGAATAAGTACATGTTAAGTACCTACTGTGTACAGAACACTATTCTCATAATAGTAACGGTGCATGTATTTGCTTAGTTAAAAGAGAAGACTTTTGAATTGCAGATTGTAAACAGTAAGACAACAGGTGGCATTTGTTTTTATTTCAAAATCCTTCCAGTGAACTGACCCATTTGATACTGACACCCTACTAAGTTAGGATGGGATGAAAGATTATGATCTCCATTTCATGATGAGAACCTGAGGATTACAGAAGTTAGTGATTTGCCCAAGGTCACACTATATGGGAATGGACTTCAGACTCCGAGTCCAGTCCTTTCTAACCCAGGGAATGGCAGGGGGAGGGAGGGTTGTAGAATTGTAGAATGGGTCCCTGGAAACAGTTACCTATGGTTTCTCCTTTGAGCCACCAAAACTAGTAGAGAAGAGAGAATAATGACAATAGTGACTATTGATATGTCAGGTACTGTGCTTTGTGTCCATTAACCTTCATTACTACTCTCAGTTGTAGATTCTATTATCATCTCCCCTTTTCACAGGAGGAAATTAGATAGTGAAATAACCTTACCCGTGATCACTCACTTAAGGGTTAGAGCTGGGATTCAAACCTAGACCTAAATGATTTCTAGCTTAACCACTAGCTTGCAAAATGCATTAAGAATCACATCCCTATGAAATAGCTGCCCAGGTGCTGCTAAGCGGTGGTCAGGCAGGGACTTAGCTCCCCTCAGTCTTGTCTAAATTCTGGGTTTCCTTGTTCAGCTCAGGCGCAAAGAACCTTTAGCTGGGCAAGTTTTTCTGCTGTGGCTCAGGCGTCCTCTGCTGGTCAGTCTGTGACACATCAGCCAGCACTCTCGTTTTGACTCTGTATTATACATATATAACCTTTCATTCATTTAACATTTATTGAGCACCTACTGTGTACTAGGCACTGTGCTGAGCATTGGAGACAAAAAGACTGAGACGTCACAGTCCAAAGGGGAAGACATCTCTTTCACCAGGCAACTCAAAACACTGCAATAAGAGCTATATTAGGGGAAATATCAAGGACCTTTGGAGCACGCAGAGGGGCACCTAAGTCAACTCTGAAGTCGGGGAGGCTTCCCAAAGGAGGTGACGGCCTGAGATCTGAGAACCCTTTGTCCAGGGACCCTGTTTATCTAACTTATCTCAGCTGGAGTAAACATACAGGTGCTCTCCTCAAAGCCCTGCATTTACTGGCTGAGGCAAAAAAGACAAGAACTAGTTTCTCTCCTTACCCCTGCAAGCATCCATGACCAGGGGTTGGTCCTCAAGGACTGTTTCAGTGCCATGGGAGAATCAAGCCACTGGTTTACTCATCCCCAGGGTCTGCCTGAGGAACAAGAGAAGAAAGGAGGGTACAGGCTCCAGCATAGCAGGGAAGAAATTTAAGCTAGACTCTCCCTCCCCTGTGTGATCCTGGGCAAGTCACTCAACTCTGACATTCATCCAAATACGCAAGGAGGGGTTGTCCTAGTACCACCTCAGAAGATTAAATAAGGTATAGAAAGGATTTAACCCTGGACCAAATGCAGAGTGTGTGCAACTGATAGCTGTCATTATTACCTGTGAAGTCGGGGGTCCCCCAGGCCATCTGGCAATTCTCCAAACACCAAACCCAGCCCAGACCCTGGGGAGTAATCAACTCGGCATAATTGAATTCCTCTCTTAGGGAAGCTTAATTACCGGGCGTTAAGGCTGTGGCTGGGGCTCGCCTGACCACAGTTGGTCTGGGGCTGAGGGCAGGAAGCCAAGCCAGTTTCCTGGAGACATTTTTCTGGTGGGTGTTGCGCTTCTCCCGTGAATAACCAAGAATTTACCAAGGGGCCTCCTAGCACCATGATAGGCCGGGAACAGACGTGCAGGGGTGGGACCTTTGCTTCCTGGAGACAGAGGTGTTCAGAGTTCAACTGAAGGGAGGATGCAGAGAAGGCATCATGGAGGCGACACCCTCCATGACAATGGAGATAGAAGGCAGAAAGGAAGTCCTCCCTGGTAAGGGTATCTCAGGAGTAAGACCTGGCACTGGGGTCCTTTCACTTCGCTGTGCGATGAAGGGCGTACTTACTCTCTGCCTTCTTTCTTTTTTTTTTTTTGGTAGAGACAGACTCTCACTTTATCGCCCTCGGTAGAATGCCGTGGCGTCACACAGCTCACAGCAACCTCCAACTCCTGGGCTTTAGGCGATTCTCTTGCCTCAGCCTCCCGAGTAGCTGGGACTACAGGCGCCCGCCACAACGCCCGGCTATTTTTTTTGTTGCAGTTTGGCCGGGGCCAGGTTTGAACCCCCCACCCCCGGTATATTAGGCCGGCGCCCTACTCACTGAGCACAGGCGCTGCCCTCTGCCTTCATTCCCCTTTGGTGAACACCGGGGTGGAGGAGCGCCCCTCCCGCTAGCCCCGCCCTCGCCCGCCCCACCTCTCCGCAGGTGCTCAACGCGGCAGTGACGCACACCTTCCAGATCACCAAGGCCCGCGCTCAGCTGGGCTACGCGCCGGCCAAGTTCAGCTTCGCCGACGCCGTGGAGCGGTACGTGCAGTCCACCGCCGGGCGGCCCGGCGGCTCTACGGCGCGGGCGCTCCTGCGGCTGCTTCTTGGGCTGCTGCTCCTTGGCCTGCTTGCCCTGGCCCTGTACTTCCTGGCCCTGCAACCTCTGCAGGCCACCGTGGACCGCCTCTGACCGTGGGGAGGGCTCGCTTCACCCTCGCCCCGCCCCCGGGTCTTGGTCCCGCCTCTGAGTCTGGTCACGCCCCAGACCCGCTCCAGATCTGCCCAATCCTGCCACGCCCCAGATTCGCCCCTGCTCTGCTCCACTTTCTTCTGGCCCCATCTTTGTACTTGAGCCCACCCCTTGGTTTCTTATTCCGGGACTGGCCTTGACCCCTCTGGTCGGATCCTTCCCTTCTCGCGAGTTAAGACGTTCCCGTCTCGGCTCGCTCCCTCTCTGGCTCCACCCCTCCCCGGCCCCGCCTCTTGGGTGGGTTCTGCCTGTGGCTGGGTGACTGAGTGTCAGTGGGCTGAGGCTGGCTGGATTGGTGTTTGTAGTTCGCGCTGTCTGCTGCCACTTCTGGGGACAGTGGACCTTCCTCACTGTCCAAACAGTCCTGATGTCTGTCCTGACATCATTTCGGAATCTTAAATTAGAACCATTCTAATAACATTGTATTTGATCCGCCCTGACCCACAAGTTCTGGGTACGCTCATTCATACAGATGTCCCTGTGTGTTGATAGACCGGGCTTGAAGGGATATCCGAGACCCAGGCTTCTGCTCAGCCCAATTTGGCCTTTGGGATTTTGACCTACAAGTCTGGGGATGACAGCATAGTAAACACAGGCTTCAGTACCAGAGAGAGCATCAAAAAAGAAAAAAACCTTTTTAAAGAATTGGAAGTCTTCTTGTGGCTCAAAGGAGTAGGGTGCCGGCCCCATATGCCAGAGGTGGTGGCTTCAAACCAGGCCCGGCCAAAAAAAAGAAAAAGAAAAAAAGAATTGAATATCTTGAGGAAATACCAATATATAGTATAATGGGGAAAAGTAAAGCTAAGTTGGTTGTATTTTATGATTTAGTGTTGTTTCTACTAATGAGGGGTTGTACTGATCACCATAATCTTTAAAGTTTAATCCAGGCCAGCTCTCCATGGAAACTGACCCTCCTTATCACCTTGGTATCAGCTGTTAATACCAAGACATCAGTGTGTAAATACATCTATGTATATATTATTATATACACACATGGAACTGGCTGAGCAAACTATGGTTTGCCTGTGGAAAACCATCACAAGCCTGTGGTGGAGGGGAATGAATGCACTAATCCAAACCAACATGACCATCACAGGTGTGTCCCAATCTGCTGGACAGAAAAGATGTTTGTGAAGGAGCTAAAAAGTGTTATGTTCCTCACTGCTAGGATGTGTGTATATTGTGACATGTGTGTATACAATTTTTTGAAGAATAATAACGCTTTATGTCTGTTTAATGCTTGAAAGTCCAAAAGGGCTTTTATCTCTATGATCTTATTTAATTCTCAGGGCCACCCTGTTAATAGGGTTTATTATTCCCATTTTATAGATGAAGAAACTAGGAATTTGTCTAACCTCAAAGAGCAGAGGAAGATGGGAGTTACTGCTCTGCAGCTGGAAGAATTTGGAGGCACTGCCCAAGGTCTACTGGCCTCAATATGACAAATAGTTATTTCTACTCTTCCACACCCTGGTTATGCCAGGTTTGGGGGCTGAGTTCTGGGATCTACTTTCAGATCCACAAACCTTGGGCTTGTTGTGGCTGGCAGTCCTTAGGTTCTCTTTCTTTCTTTCTTTCTTTTTTTTTTGAGACTGAATCTCACTATGTGGCCCTAGAATGCTGTGGCATCACAGCTCACAGCAACCTCCAACTCTTGGGCTTAAGTGATTCTCTTGCCTCAGCTTCCCAAGTAGCTGGAACTACAGGTGCCTGCCACAATAGGCAGCTATTTTTTTTTGTTGTTGTTGTTGCAGTTGTTATTGTTGTTTAGCTGACCCGGAGCAGGTTTGAACCTGCCACTCTCAGTGTACGTGGCTGGAGCCATAACCACTGTGCTACCAATGCTGAGCAGGTTCCCTTTCTTCACAGTAATATACTTGTATTTAAACTCACCTGCATCCTCTCTGCCTTTCCTTTCTCTAACAATCCTGAGAACTCTGATCTTAGGTTAGAGCAGAAAAATCAGATTCACACCATTCACATTATCTTTTAGATATTTTGTCTACTGCCAAACCAAAGTTTTGAAACCACAAAGCCAAGAGTCAATTTTTTTGTTCTCTGAATTTCTCCAAGTCATCTCTTACCTGAGGCCCCGAACCCTGGATACAGGGGCCATAGAGTCACTATGTTGGGAAAGCTTTCTTCCTTTCAAGTGTCTGTACCCAGTGGGAAAGGAGGTAGTACCTCCACCCAACAGGGCAAACTGAATCGCAGTAAGGATTTTAGAGGCTGTCCAGAAAACAGCCTTACATGAGGCTCTGAGAGGGCGAATAGAAAGAAGTCTGAGCTTACTTGGAGATCTAAGGAGAAGCATCATGAATGCAGAAAACAGAGCTATCACAATGGACAACCCAAGATGACATAGTTGATTAGGAAGGACCATCAGGACAAACTCATAAACTTTCTATTGTGTGTATTGAAGCTGTTCCCAATTGCAGACCCAATGTCTGGCATCTAAAACATCCTCACTCCTCTCTCATCTTAGAAACATCATCCCTTGACTCGCCATTTTTGCTCCCACCACTGCTCCCATTGCTCTTCTTTCCTCATAATCAGAATTTATGATGGTTTGTCCATAATTATGTTTCCATTTCTCCTCTTCAACCCATTCCAAGCTTGAATCAAGTCTTCACTGACCTTGTCTATAAATCATAAACACAATGGATATTTGTCAGTCCATATCTTTCCAAGCCTCTTAGCACCATTTGACTTGGTTGGCTCCTTTCTCCTTGTGGAAACACCTTTCTTGGTCTTGATGAAACCACACCTGCTTTGAACATTTGTCTCTGACCAGTCCTTCCCTGTCTCCTTCACTGGCTCCTATTCCACTGCCCTCCCTTTAGGATGATGTACCTACAGAGTCTCTCTTGGCCTCTTTTCTCCCTATCTGGGCTCTCTCTGAGTGAGTTTGTCCCTATCCTTTCCTGTAGCCTCAGTCTCCAATGCCTTCCAAATCCACGATTTGCTCAGAGTGTTCTCTTCACCGGCACACCTCTATGGTCAAACTTCTACTCAAGCCCATGTTCGAGAAGCATCTCTAGCTCAGTGGGGATCAAACTGAGCTACTCATCTTCCCCACAAAGTTGCTAGTCCTCCATCCTGTACTCCCTCCCAGGGAGAGGAGGCTCAAGCCTCGTAATCGCCCAAACCCAGGGCATCTGTTGACACTGTTCTCTTCTTCACCATATCCTCGTTAGTGAGTTCTGTTAGTCCCTTTCTGTCCTCTACATGGCCACAACCATACATACCACTGTCCTTTCTCTTAGACACCTGTAGTAGGCTTTAAACAGAACTTCCTGTCCTTGCTGCCAGAGGGAACTCTCTAAATCCCATATTGGAACGTGTCACTCACCAGCTTAAAGCCCTTTAGTAGTTTCCCACTGCCCTCAGGATCAAGTTCAAAGCCTTTCCCTGGCATTCAGGACTCTCTTTACCTATCTCTTCAGCCCCACCTCTTCTTACCAATGTCCACTTTCACTCTCTGTCCAGCCCGAATTGCCTTTACAGCATCTGGCACTCACCAGGTTTTCAGTGCCTTCTTGGACCTCTCTCTTCTTGGAAATCCCCTCTCCAACTTTACTAGGCTAATCTCTTAATCTCAGGAGCTGGCTAAATGTCACTTCCCCACTTCTCCTGGTCCAGGTTGGCATGCTGCACAAGTATAAATAGTTAAATTACAATGTCTGTAAATTCTGTGAGTTTGAAAACGTCTAGCTTGTGCACTACTGCAGACTCAGGGCGGACTGGGTACCTGGCACGTAATAGGCCCTTCGTAAATAGTTGTTGAATGAATGAAGAAGTAAGGATCCCCTAAGCCAAGCCTGAAGACCAAGTAGGAGGTGAATCAAGGAAGTGGAGATCCTCAGAGGTATCTGAGTTTGTTACTCCCACGTGAATGCTGACCTCTGCTGCCCCAGCCCCTCCACTGCATTACCAGATACCTCTTAGACCTCTTCTACCAACAGAGGTATGAGGTCAGCCAGAGCCCTCCGAAGCGGGGCGAAAGGGACCCTTCCTAACTCAAGTCACGCCCACCTAACCTTTTTCTTAAGCGGTAAAGAGGCCCATCTCGTTGCCTCAGGCCTGGAAGCATTAAAGTCTCAGGCAGCGTGTGGGGAACTTTTCCAGGTAAACTAGACGCTTTCTCCTGGAAATAGGGAGCGGATTTTGTTTTGTTTTATTTTGCTTTGCTTTGCTTTGAGAGAGTCGGATTGGTGGGTGAGTTTTGTGTACTGAACTACACAGTAAGAGCCTACGATGCATAGTTTCTTCCATTTCTCCTCTCTTCCTCCTTCCATTAAAAGAAGTTAAACGTCAGAAAGGAGAAAAAAGGAAGAGGGAGTGGGAAACAATGACATAAAAATGTTTACGGACTTGGAAAATGAGACCATCTCGGTGTGGCAGCGGTGGGATTCGAACCCACGCCATCGAAATGACTGGAGCCTAAATCCAGCGCCTTAGACCACTCGGCCACGCTACCTCCCGCTCGCAAAGGTTTCCTCTCTGGCTATATTAGGTTGATGACGTGGCGGCTCGCCCTCTGTGAGCCCGCCCCCATGGATTTGCGTGTGCTCAATATGGCACCAGCTGTTCTACGCGCTTGTCACTACACATCAAACCTTTCAGAGCTTCGGAGTCACAGTTCTCTAGTGATCGACAACGATAAATACAATAGAAAAGCATCATTAAAAAGTAAAAAGGAGTTAGTAATTGTACAACGTTAACATTCATTCTCCACTTGTGTGTTCGGATTTGATTTTTGCGGTTTTTTCCCCATGGGCGTGATGCTGTCTATAGCCACCTGAGGGCGCTGCCTCCCTGCCGCTTCCTCCCGGCTGGTCTGAGGTCCCGCGGGGATCCCCATTTTGCACAGTACTCTTCTGGCTCCCCATTCTGAGGACTCTCTACACCCACGTAAAGTCGCCTCTGCAGTCATGGATGGCCTCATGGTCTGGCCCTCCTTCCCCTTGAGATATAGGAATCACAGGTCCAGAGGAAAATCAGTAAACATTGTTACAGATCTTTTGCACGCGTGAGCTCCCTCAATCTCCAGTTTAAACAGGATGAAACACCGCCGCTAGCAACTGTTTAATTGCCCCAACCCCAGCCCGCACCCCAGGCTCCCCTTATTCTTTGCAGACTATTTCAGTGCTTTTTAGAAAAACGCAGTAAATACAGTGTGCAAGCATAGCAAACTTCTATTTCCTGCCATTCGGAATTAATTATTACTGTTTTGCATATTTGCTTCAAATCTTTTAAAATAAAAAATAAAATTAACACTGTAGAGAAAATTCAACTCTCCTTTGCTATCCCAAGTTCTGTTCTCCTCCCTTCTTCCTGAGGAGTTTCACATCTTTTCAATCCACATGTTTGTAACTTTACATTCACAGGGTAATTCATTTCCTTGAATGTTTAAGGAATATAGCTAACAAAAATCCAGGGTTGTAAATACAGTCAGGTAAGTAAGTGTGGTAGGCTGAATAAGGACCCGCTCCCCCAAAGACATCCACATCCAAATCCTCAGAATTTGTAAATATGTTACCTTATGTGGCAAAAGGAAATTTGTGCACATGATTTCTTAAGGATCTTCAGATGAGGAGAGTTTCCTAGACCATCCAGGTGGGTTACAGTATCAGAAGGGTCCTTGTAAGAAAGAGGCAGGATTTAGAGGAGATACAACAATTAAGGAATAGGTCAGTCTGAGAAATACAGACACAAGACAAGAAATTCCAGCTGGACGGTGCTGTGGCTTAAGGGAGTAGGGCGCTGGCCCCATATGCTGGAGGTGGTGGGTTCAAAACTAGCCCTGGCCAAAAACTGCAAAAAAAAAAAAAAAGAAAGAAAGAAAGAATTTTCTTTGGGGGGCAGTGCCTGTGGCTCCGTGAGTAGGGCGCCAGCCCCATATACCCAGGATGCTCCAACCCAGCCCCAACCAAAAACTGCAACAAAAAAATAGCCTGGTGTAGTGCGGGGTGCCTGTTGTCCCAGCTACTTGGGAGGCTGAGGCAAGAGAATCTCCTAAGCCCAAGAGCTGGAGGTTGCTGTGAGCTGTGACATCAAAGCACCCTACAGAGGGCAATAAAGTAAGACTCTGTCTCTAAAAAAAAATGTTTTTTTTTTCCTTGGGAAAAATGGTTTTGCACTCTTGCCACATGAACTCTGAGCCAGAGGCAAATGCTTCTGGGTAGAGCTGCCAATGTAAGAGCTCACAAAACTTTTGTCTGGATGTGGCCAGACTGTGACCTGCTGGTCTGGATGCTCACCTCCTGCACCCACTACAGGAAAGCAGAGTCTCTTTAGGAAATTCCCCCACAATTATTCAAAGTGTTCTCTAGTAGTTGAAACATTTGCTAGCAGCACTGTTCACCCCACTCCTGCCCAAATCTCTCTCTCTTCTGATAATTCCAGGCAAGTCAACATTTATTTTGCACCTACCCGGTCTAATAAAACAAAAAGCAGATCTTGGGATAGAGAGAGAGCGCTGTTTCTGGAGCTGCTTAGAACCCTGTGCCAGAGCTGCTTCTCTAACAGAACAAAAATCCAGTGGAGGCAAGGCCGACAGTTCATCTGCTCCACCCAGCATTTCTCCAGGGGCCCAGGCTCCCTGCTGGCCTCCCAGTCCTGCTGACAAGGCATCTCTGGTGATTTATGCCTTCAAGGGTGAGGCTGCAAGGGCAGCTCATATGCAAAGCCCAGCCACAGCCAGGCAAGGGTGGGGAGGCCACACAAACCAGAGCAACTGGGATCTGTTTAGTTCTCTGTGTGTGTCTCTGTGTGTGAATGTGTGTGTGTGTGTATGTGTGTGTGTGTTGATGTGACATTTAAAAATAACTTACATAGCCAGGCGTTGTGGCTGGCGCCTGTAGTCCCAGCTGCTTGGGAGGCTAAGGCAAGAGAATTGCTTAAGCCCAAGAGTTGGAGGTTGCTGTAAGCTGTGATGCCGTGGCACTCTATTGAGGGCAACACAGTGAGACTCTGTCTCAAATAATAATAATAATAACTTACAGCCAGCTCAGCACCTGTAGCTCAGTAGCTAGGGTGCTAGCCACATACACTGGGGCTGGAAGGTTTGAACCTGGCCTGGGCCTGCTAAACAACAATGACAACAACAACAACATAGCCAGGCATTGTGGTGAATGCCTATAGTACCAGCTACTTGGGAAGCTGAGGCAAAAGAATCACTTAATTCCAAGAGTTTGAGGTTACTGTGAGCTGTGATGCCATAGAACTCTACCAAGGGCGACATAGTGAGACTCTGTCTCAAAAAAATAAATAAATAAAAATAACTTACGGAAGTAATGCATGTTTCTTGTTGAAACTCAAGCAAAGAAAGAAAAGCACAAATCAGAAAATAAAATCGCATTTCATTCCTCTACCTACACTTTGTCCATGTTTTGGTAAAGGAAGCTGTTTGTCTTTTTAAATTTGAAATGTTATATATGCTCATTGTAATCTTTTTTTTTTTTTGAGACAGAGTCTCACTCCATTGCCCCAGGCTAGAGTGCCATGGTGTTATAGCTCACAGCAACCTCAAACTCCTAGTTCAAGTGATGCTCTTGCCTCAACTTCTTAAGTGTTGGGACTACAGGCACTAGCCACGGTTCCAGGCTAATCTACTTTTTTAGTAGAGACAGGGATCTCACTCTTGTTCAGGCTGGTCTATAACTCCTGAGTTTAAGCAATCCACCCACTTTGGCCTCCTGGAGTGCTAGGATTACAAGTGTGAGCCACCATGCCCATCTTGTAAATTTTTTAAAATGTCAAATCTAGCTGGGTGCAGTGGCTCACCCCTGTAATCCTAGCACTCTGGGAGGCAGAGGTGTATGGATTGCCT
>NW_003852491.1:476375-494416 GCF_000181295.1 Otolemur garnettii
AAAAAAAAAAAAAAAAAAAAAAGAGTTTGAGGTTGCTGTGAGCTGTGATGTCACAGCCCTCTACCTAGGATGACACACTGAGACTTTGTCTCAAAAAAAAAAAGAAAAGAAAAGAAAAGAAAAAAACTAGCTGGCTGTGCTGGTGCATGCCTGTAGTCCCAGCAACTAAGGAAGTTGAGGCAGGAGAATCACTTGATCCCAGAAGCTTGAGATTGCAGTGAGCTGTGGTGACGCCACTATACTCTAGGCCTGGCAACAAAGTGAGAGAGAACTTGTTTCAAAAAAGTTAAATTGCAGGTATAAAGTTAAAAAGGAAATTCTATCCCTTACTGTGGTCTTCCTTTTCCAGCCAAATCCCACAGCTCAGAAGTAACCACTATAAAATATTTTGCCATGCAAACTTCCAGATTTTTTTTTTTTGCGACAGAGTCTCACTATATTGCCCTTGGTAGAGTGCTGTAGCATCACAGCTCACAGCAACTTCAACTCTTGGGCTTAAGAGATTCTCTTTCCTCAGCCTCCCATGTAGCTAGGACTATAGGTGCCAGCCACAATGCCCGGCTATTTTTGGTTGCAGTTGTCATTGTTGTTTAGCAGGCCCAGGCCAGGATTGAACCCGCCAGTTTCTGTGTATGTGGCTAGTGCCCTACTCACTGACCTATAGGCACACAGGCTAACCTTCCAGATCTTTTCCTGTGCAAATACTAGGCAGACAGACCTTGAAATTCAAACATGCCCCACCTCATCCTGGAGCTGGCCCTAGACAGGACAAGGGTGGAATATACCATCTAAAAGACAGAAGAGGGGTGATCTCATAGCTTCTACAAGGTTTTCCGCAGCTATGGGTGAGCCATCCAGATGGCTCTGTGGGTCTTTGCTGGGTTTTCCTTTCCTTTCCTTTCCCTTCTCCTTCCCCTTTCCCTTCCCTTTCTTTTTTTGGGGGGGGGGAGGGGACAGAGTCTTACTCAGTTGCCCTAGGCCAGAGTGTCCTGGCCTCAACCTAGTTCACAGCAACCTCAGACTCTTGGGCTCAAGTGATCCCCCTGCCTCAGCCTCCCAAGTAGCTGGGACTATAGGCACCCCCACAACACCCAGCTATTTTTTCTATTTTTGGTAGAGATGGGTCTCACTCTTGCTCAGGCTGGTCTTGAACTCTGGCCTCCCAGAGTATGTGCTGGGCATTTCTAATGCACAATAGGCCCAGGACTTCCTGTGCCAAGAAGGTGAAATATGGAAGACTGTCAGGCTGCTGCTTAAAAACATATAGCCCAGCTGGCGTGGTGGCTCAGCCTATAATCCTAGCACTTTAGGAGGCTGAGGTGCGTGGATCACCTGGCTCAGAAGTTCAGATCGGCCTGAGCAAGAGTGCGACCCTGTCTGTAAAGAAACAAAAAACTACCCGGGTCTTGTGGTGCATGTCTGTAGTTCCAGCTACTTGGAAGGATGAGGCAAGAGGATCATTTGAACATGGGAGATCGAGGTTGCTG
This sequence comes from Otolemur garnettii, assembly GCF_000181295.1. NCBI lineage: Eukaryota > Metazoa > Chordata > Mammalia > Primates > Galagidae > Otolemur > Otolemur garnettii. The sequence goes on from NW_003852491.1 coordinate 477,863, forward strand.
TGAGCTATGACAACACAGCACTCTACCAAGAGTGACTGAGTGAGACTCCATCTCAAAGAAAAACCAAGCCAAAACCAAAAACTAAAAATCATACAGCCCAAGTACACAGTGGACAGGGAATCTGCCCAGTTGACATTTTAGGAACTAGATCCCTCCTATGATCCCTGTGACCAGTGCAGTTCTCCAACACCCCCCACCCCCACCCACCGCCCCGCAGCCAATGGAAGGATGGAACTCACCTCTTTGCAGTTGGAAAGAGTCTGTAATAGCAGGGGGCACTGTTTCCTGTGATCTCTTCTACTGCTGCCCTGTGGTGAGGTGGAGACACCATGAACTTTATTATGTAATTCATATATTGTACAATTTACCCATTGAAATTATATAATTCAGTGTCTTTTAGTATATTCACAGAGTGGTGCGACCACCACCACTACAATTAATTTTAGGACACTTTCATCACCCCAAGGAAGAAACTCTATTCCTCTTAGTAGTTACTCTTTTTCCAGACTCTGGCAACCACTAATCTACTTCTGTCTTTCCAGATTGTCCTAATCATTGATATAAATGAAATCATATGTTTTTTGTATCATGGTGGTGAGTCTGAGGTTGCTGTGAACTAAGCTGAGGCCAGGACACTCTGGCTTGGGGCAACTGAGTAAGACTCTGTCTCCCCCACCCCCCAAAAAAGAAAGGGAAGGGACAGGGGAAAGGGCAGGAGAAGAGGAAGGGAAGGGAAGGGGAAGGGGAAGGCAAGGGAAAGGAAAGGAAAGCCCAGCAAAGACCCACAGAGCCATAGCTGCAGAAAACCTTGCAGAAGCTATGAGATCACCCCTCCTCTGTCTTTTAGATGGTATATTCCACCCTTGCCCTGTCTAGGGTCAACCCCAATCATTGATATAAATGAAATCATGTTGTTTTTTGCTACATGTTTCATGTAGCATATTTTCTTTCTTTCTTTTATACTACATGATTCCATTTATATTAATTTCCAGAATTAATACTATTCTGGATTTAGAAGTGAGAATGGCGGTTACCTAAGGTGGAAGGTGGTGGGGGTTGACTGGGAAGGAACACAACTGAACCTTCTGGATGCTAGAAATGGGTGATGGTAATGTATGTAAAAATCTGTTAACTTTACACTCAAAATTCATGCTGTTTACTGTCTAACTGCACTGCCTCCAGAATGCTCAAATTGACTGGTCCCTAGAGATCAGCTAGTCCCAAACCACTGGCTTTGTAGAGAAGGAACTAGGAAGGGACATGCCAAATCCACGCCAGAATTAATTCCCGACCCTCTTCTAGGTTGCTATTCATTACACCATCCACCTTCTCTTGGGTCCTTCATTACATTTGGGCATCAAACATTTTATTTCTGTATTTCTTTCTCCTGTCACCCAGCTAGTCACCTCTATATGCAGGCAAGGGTGCTGGGTCTAGCCCTGGGCTCAGCTTCCACTGACCCTTCCGAGGCTGCTGCGTCTTTGGCATTGGGTAGTGGGTACATCTGTGGTAGACACTAAATTCCATCTATGGCTAGACTCTGCCTCTTTTTCCTGTTTCCACCACACAGACACAGTCCACGGTCTCTTAGGATTGGGTACCCACAGGAATTTGGGCCTTCCTCTGTGTTTATGGCTGAGGAGAGGAAAGCTTTGTGTAACATCTTCCATTCTGCTCAGTCCCCAAGCCGCACAGCCTGCCCTCCTCACCTGAAGTCCTGCTTTTCTGTCCCATTTCCACCACCCCTCCCCTTTGTGCTTGGACCAGCAGCCCACACAGGTGTCAGAAAGCAGCTTCCCTGAGACCCACTTCTTATGTTTTTCCTACGTTTTCTCTATGCTGCTGTCAGGCCCATCCTGGGCAGCTCCCCTAGGAATACTGTCAGCCCAGGGGCTGGTTGAGGGGATGCTAGAACTGCTCCCACCTTTGCGCTCATGGAGCCTCCATTCCCCTTGAAGTCCAGGCTGATAAGAGAGCGGCATCGCTGTCTAGCTGGGCTCACTTTATTCCCATTTGGAAGGCATATGTATCCGAAATACTTAAAAAGAACACACAGGACCAGGCCAGGAGGCTCATGCCTAACCCTAGCACTCAAGAAGGGCCAGTAGGGAGGATCACTTGAGGTCAGGAGTTCAGAGACCCAGCCTTATAAAGAGGGAAATCCCCGCTCTATGAAAAAAATTAAAATAAAAAAAATCAGCCCTTTGTGGTGGGCACCTGTAGTCCCAGCTATTCCAGAGACTGAGGCAGGAGAATCGCTTGAGCCCAGAAGTTGGAGGCTACAGTGAGCTGTGATGACACCACTGCTCTCCAGCCAGGGCGAGGGAGGAAGATCCTGTTTTGTAGGGTTTTTTTGTTTGTTTTTATCTTATCACCAAGGAATACATACATACGCAATGTGGAACCATGAAGAGATATACAAAAACAAACTGCCTTGCTATAATGTCACTCACCAGAGACCACCTACTAGGATTTCCACAGCCTTCCCACATTCCTACATTTATGCCAAGCAGGAACACGTGGGTCCCTTACCCGCCCCCAGCATGTCCCGGGAAGGGCCAATCTCACCATCCTGAGTCTTTCTGGCATGTCCTCAAATGGCTCCAGATCGGGGTGGGGGTGGGGTTAGGGGACAAATGGCTCACATCTTCCAGGGAAACTACCTGTGGTGCAGACCCCTGCGACCCAGGATGACCCTGGGCTGGTAAGGGGAACAAGAAGGGTCAGAGGCTCAGCAGAGTAGGGGATGTCCCCAGGCAGGGGGCGGGGCAGCTTTCTTTTTTTTTTTTGTAGCATGTTTTTAAAGTTCATCCATCATGATGGAGCATGTATTAGTACTTCATTCGTTTTTATCACCAAAATTCCCTTGTATGGATATACCACATTTTCATTATCCATATATCAGCTGATGGCCATTTGGGTTGTTTCATCTTTTGACTATTATAAATAATGCTACAATAAATATTTGTTTCCAAGTTTTCTTTTCTTTTCTTTCTTTTTTTTGAGACAGAGCCTCAAGCTGTCGCCCTGGGTAGAGTGCTGTGGTATCACAGCTCACAGCAACCTCCAATTCCTGGGCTCAAGCAGTTCTCTTGCCTCCACCTCCCAAGTAGCTGGGACTACTGGCCCAGCTATTTTTTGGTTGCAGTCGTTGTTTGGTGGGTCTGGGCTGAATTCGAACCTGTCAGCTCAGGTGTATGTAGCTGGTGCCTTAGCCACTTGAGCCACAGGCGGCGAGCCTGTTTCCAAGTTTTAGGGTAGACATCTGTTTTCATTTCTCCTATGTATCTATGGAATTGCTAGGTCATATAGTAACTCTGTGTGTAGCTTTTTGAAGAACTGCCAAACTGCTCTCCATTTATCATTCCTTTCAGCAGTGTATGAGAGTTCCAGTTTCTCTACATGCTTCCCAACATTTGATATTATCTGAGTTTTCATTTATAGCCATCCTAGTGGGTGTGGTTTTGATTTCCACTCTCTAAATGGTTAATGCTACTCAGCATCTTTTCATATATTTATTGGACATTTGGATATTTTCTTTGGAGAATATCTATTTTCGTTTGTTTGTTTGTTATTTTTTTTAGCAGGCCTGGGCCGGGTTCAAACCCACCAGCCCTGGTCCATATGGCTGGTGCCCTAATCATTGACCTGCAGGCACCCAGTCAGAAATATCTATTTTTAATAGAGTTATTTATCTTTTTATTACTGCGTTGTAAGAGTTCTTTATATATTCTAGCTACAAATCACTCAGATATATGATTTGCAAATATTTTCTCCCATTCTCTGGGTTGTCTTTTCACTTTCTTTTTTGTTTTTGAGACAGAGTCTCCAGTTGTTACCGTGGATAGAGTGCGGTGGCATCATAGCTCACAGCAACCTCCAACTCTTGGGCTCAAGTGATCCTCTTGCCTCAGTTTTTTCTATTTTTAGTAGAGACAGGGTCTTGCTTTTGCTCAGGTTGGTCTCGAACTTGTGACCTAAAGCAATCCACCTGCCTTGGCCTCCGAATGCTAGGATTATAGGCGTGAGCCACTGCAGCCGGCCTTGTCTTTTCACTTTCTTGATGGGTTGAGTCTCACAGAAGTGAGGACTTTGCTTCTCAAAACTTGGAGATCTTTGTCCATGGTAGAGGAGAGGCAGATTTGGGAAGGGGAGTTCAGCTTGGAATTGGAGTGTGCCAACTAAGGGTCCCTGAGAAGGGTTTACTGTTATTCCTCTTGGATATGGCAACTTTGAGGTATAGTTCAAACTGTTTTTCTCCCATATTTAATTCCCTTTTATTATCCCAAACTCTTCAAAAAAGCCTGAACACCATTGTATGATGGTGAAGGACGCAATTAAGAAGACCAAGCAAAATCTCAGTGTGATGCAAGCCGTATCTCCTTGCTGTGGCCGTTGAAGACACTTGTCTTCCTAAAGTTACTGGAAATGATGCCTATTCCTCCTTCAGAGAGGAACTCAAATGTCATTCCTTCAGAGAATCTTCTCGACCTACCAGGTTCACCTTTAAAATCTCTCATTACTCCACTTTCACTCATAGCAGCCTTGCAGTTTATAATGGTATGAAATAATGACTATTTGAGTAATTTTGCTATTTATTTATGTATTCATTTATTTTTGTTGCCCCAGGTAGAGAGCTGTGGTGTCACAGCTCACCACAACCTCAGGCTCCTAGGCTGAAGTAATTCTCTTGCCTCAGCCTCTTGAGTTGCTGGGATTACAGGCACCTGCCACAGCACCCGGCTATTTTTAGAGGCGGGTCTTGCTCTAGTTCAGGCTGGTCTCGAACTTGTGAGCTCAGGAGATCTGCCTGCCTCAACCTTCCAGAATGCTAGGATTACAGGCATGAGTCACCACGCCCAGCCCTTTGAGTAATTTCAGTTTCTCTTTTCCTCCCTCACTAGACAGCTCCCCAATTCCTAGTATGGTATTATACACAGTTGGAACTTAATGAATATTTGCTATAAGAATGAACACTCAGAAATGCTAAGCTTACCTACCATCTGTTTAACAATTCCCTGGAGAGATTCTCTTTTTCATGGCTACTGTGAAAGTGGCACCTCATTGGTCTGATTGGTTTAAATTACCATGTAACCTATCAATGGGGCTAAAGGGATGGAATATGCTGATTGGGCAGGTCTAGTTGTGTGTTCATTTTCGGAGCTCGGGGAGTAGAGAGGGCTGTTTTCCTGAACTGAGAATAGAGTGAGCTGATTCCCTGAAGACAAGTCAAGATGCTCAAGCAAAGAAGGGGCACTTCTGCTGGGCAGATAAAATATACAGAGACTCAGAAATTAGATAATTTGTCTAATTTGTCTACTAAAGGCCACAGACCTTTAAGTAGTCGAGGTCTTTGGTGGCTATGGTTGTTTATTATTTTTATTTTTCATTTTTGAGACAGAGCCTTACTCTGTCGCCCTGGGTAGAGTGCCATGGCTTCATTTTAGCTCACAACAACCTCAAACTCTTCAGCTCAAGTGATCCATTTGCCTCAACTTCCTGAATAGCTGGGACTACAGGTGCCTGCCACAATACCTGGCTAATTTTTTGTATTTTTAGTAGGGATGGTGTCTGGCTCTTGTCCAGGCTGGTCTTGAACTCTTTTTTTTGGAGACAAAGTCTCATTTTGTCACCCTTGATAGAGTGCTGTGACGTCATAGCTCACAGCAACCTCAAACTCCTGGGCTTCAGAGATTCTCTTGCCTCAGCCTCCCAAGTAGCTGGGACTACAGGTGACTGTCACAACGCCTGGCTATTTTTAGAGACGAGGTGTCCTCTGGCTCAGGCTGGCTGGTCTTGAATTCCTGAGCTCAGGCAATCCACCCCCCTCAGCCTCCCATGTGCTGGGATTACAGGTGTGAGATACCATGCCCAGCCTTTAGTAGGGTTCTTGCTCTTCCTCAGGCTGGTCTGGAACTCCTGAGTTCATGCAATCCACCTGCCTTAGCCTCTCAGAGTGCTAGGACAGGGCCTGGCTTTTTATTTTATTTTGTAATGATCTTGCTGTGGGCTTGGACAGCAATTATTTTATTTTATTTATTTATTTGCAGTTTTTGGCCGGGGATAGGCTTGAACCCGCCACCTCCGGCATATGGAGCTGGGGCCCCACTCCTTTGAGCCACAAGCACTGCCCTGGACAGACTAATTTAACCTCTTCCATCTCTTCTTCCTGCTTAACTTCCCTGGGGTCAGAATTTCAGGTACAATTTTGTCTTTTGCCAAAAGCTATTTTTCTCTTTGGGGGGTTATAAATACAGGGGGAAAAAAAGATGTGTGTGTTACTCTGAATGCCTAAACTTTGAAATCGGACGGCTTTAGTGCTAGCTCGGTCCTTTCTTGGCTGTGTCACCTTGGTCAAGCTATTATCTCCATAATCCTCAGTTTTATGATCTATAAAACAGGGCTAATGTTACCTCATAGAGTTGGTGTGAAGAAGGAATAAGATAAATCTTTCAATAAATGTCACTGTCACTATTTTCATATCTAAAATGGAATTTGTGAAATTTCTAAAATATCATTAGAAATGTTATCTGAAAGGGTATAATAGCAAAATGTAGGCAGTAGTTATTAGTTTTATTTCCTTTTCTTCTTTATACCTTTCCATATTAACTGATTTCTCCACTCATTCCACAGGTTTGTATTAAACACCTATGTTTAATACTATGTGCCAGGCCCTGTGTCAGGAATAGTTAAGATAAAGCAATGTACAAAACAGGTAAGCTTAGCCGGGCCTTGTGGCTGGCGCCTGTAGTCCCAGCTACTTGGGAGGCTGAGGCAAGAGAATAGCTTAAGCCCAAGAGTTTGAGGTTGCTGTGAGCTGCCACGTGACAGCACTCTATCCGGGAGGACACAGTGAGACTCTGTCTCAAAACAACAACAGCAAAAACTAGGTAAGGAATGACGAGAGGCGGGTGTTAATAAAACATTTTTTCACAAGTAATTGTAATTGTCATAAGCGACTCCGTTTTTGTAAAGTAGTAATCTGGAAACACCAAAGCATTTGCAACAAAAATGTTTTAAGATTATTTATAGAGATTTATACAAACAGCTATGGGATCGAATTACTAGTGATTTTGGAAAGGACGGGAGCTATATGAGTGGCTGAGAGAGGATAGGGAAGCGCTGAGGTAGGGAGGGGACTGGAGGTCCTTTCCGGAATGGCCCCTTCGTGGCTGGGTGCTAGGCCCACCCTAAGCATTGTGTATTCAGAAGCTCCAGGGGCCGCAACTTAGCGCCAATCATTGTTCCCAGGGCTCAGAGCCAGCTCCAGAGCCGGGAAGTCAGAGCGACAGTTGCCGGAGAGGTGGCAGCGGAGAGGGTTGGGGAGCGGCCACGTGAGCACCGCGCGGTGAGCCAGCCCGGAGCTGCTCCGCCCCTGTCGGCTGCTCCTGCCCAGCCCAGCCCCAGCCTCGGTTCCAGCCTCAGATCGACTCCTGCCCCGATCCAACGCTCGCTGGTCCCGTACTGCAGCTGCCCCAGCCCGGCTAGCTGTAGTCTGCACTCGAGTCCCCGGCAAGCCCCCACTCCGCGTCTCAAGGTCGTTCCAGCTGCTCCAAGCGCCCCTGGTGCCCTGGGAACGATCCATCCGCTCCGCGCGGCTCCCGCTGCGTTTCCGGAGCGCCGGCCTGTGAGCCCGCTCGCTGCTCCCCGGTACTGTCGGGGGGCCCACCCGCCTGCACCCTGGAGCGCCGGACCACGAGCCTCTGCCAAATCCTCTGGATTCTCGCTGCTGTGGGCAGCGGCTGCAGCGCCTGTCCGCCCGAGGGAGGTAGGTGTGGCTGGCCGGCCTGGGTAGGGGGCCAGGATCCGGCGCTGCAGGCCTGCGTGCCCGGGCGCGTGGGGCGCGGTGGGTCTGGGTTGATAAGTGGGGCCCGACGTGGAACGGAAGGAGAAGGGGCGGGAGATAGGGCTTCTTTGGCCGTTAACTCTCCCGGGCTCAGTGTTTGCTTCTGTAAAATGGGGGAACCGTTTAGATTAATGGCGATGTAGATGGGGAAAACTACTGGCAAGCGATGGGTTGTGTTCTGGCTGTGAGAGACGGTTCTGGGGGCCCGTAGAGGGTCAGCGCACCCCTGCCTTCCTGTCCTCTGTAGGTCCCAAGGCCGCATCCCGTCCCCTGAATGAGAGGTGTGGGTCCGCCCGAATTCCTGGAGCCTCGGGGACTGTGTAGACGAACCCTTGCAGCATTGCTGGCTTCAAGAGTTAGGTTGTTGGCACGCGCCACTGACGTGTGAGCCAAGAGGACCGGCATTAACTGAGAAGCAGCGCAGGGGCGGGGCCCTCCTGGCTAAGCCCTGGCGAAGATTAGCCTGCGCCCCACAGGCAGTATTTCAGAACCAGCCCAGCAGCGCCCGCGCCTCGAGTGAGACAGATGGACTTCCTGAGAGTATCGAGGACGCCCCTGGGAGTCAGACCTCTGAGTCTTCCGGGGTTCCCTCGGGGCCACTCAGCCAGGCAAACAGGATCAAATACCTATGGGCAGGAAAAAGCGTTGTTGGAGTCCTGAGTTCAAATTCTGGCACAGTTACAGGCATTATGACCTTGAACAAGTTTCTTAACCTCTCTGGCCCTCAGTTCCCTCATCAGTAAAATGGGTACAATATTAGCATTTACCTCTTAATGTTTTTGGAAGGATTAGATTAGTAAGTATGTCAGGTGCTTAGAACAGTATGTGGCCCACAGTGAGTGTGGCACTAGGAAGCATCTGATGGCAAAGAGCCCTGGACAGGCTTCTGGGAATTGAATAACATAATTTACCCCCTTGATTTTATGGAGGAGGAAACCGAGATTCCCAGAAGCTCCCTGAGTGGGAGCCAGTCCCATAAACAGACCCTAATAAGCAAAGTGAACTAAGAGCAGGAACAGAGAGCAAGCTGATGATAATAATAATGCCCATAGCCTGTGTGTGGTGGGGAGGAGGGTTACAGAGGAAGGTTTCCTGGAGGAATTGATGTTTGAGCTGAGCTAGGAAAGATGCCAGTGAAGGAGGTGGGGTTTAGAGGAGGTGAGGTTTAGTGTGTGCAGGTGTCTTCCTTCTCTGTGGTCTCTACAGCTCCTGACATTCTTTCCTTCATTCACTTATTCAACAAGTACAGTAAAGCCTCTTGATTACATGAATTCCAGTGTGACATGGTTGGAATTGGCATCCATGCTTCTCTCAGGCCCCTTCTCAAAGTAGCAGGGGTGAGCTTCTTATCTGTTGCTTGGGATGACCGAGGCACAAGCCAGGGCCTGATAATCACTTGGGATGGTCTCAGTTTACATATGATCACTGGTGTATATTCTAAGATTTACGATGTTTTTCTCATATGCTTTTTTGGACATAATAGTGCTTTTTGACTGATTAAGGATATATCACTGATTGGATTTTAAAGCATTTTAATGTGTTACATGGCAGAGGCAGCTATGGATTGCCAACATCATGTTCTTTTCTTCCCCCGTGTTCCTTGGATGAATTTACCAGGCTCTCTTACCATTTGGTGGGGGTCACATGACTGAGTTTTGGCTAATGGGATGTGCGCAGAGATGACTTGTACCCCTATCAAACCTAGACCCTAAAAATCTCCCACTGTTCCCTGATTTACTGGACAAATAGAGAAGACAAGCTGGAAGGAGTCTGGCCTCCTGAATGACTGTGATACAGACCCCCTCCTTTCTTCCTCCTCTGGTGGTCCTTGGCTGTTTGCTGAAAGGATTGGGGTTCCAATATGCTCTATGAAAGGTTTGTGAGTGTGGCTTGTTAGGTGTGCCTTCCCATTGGGGTGATCTGGCCAGGCTGTCCCACTAGGGAAAAGTGTCTCTAGGCTTCTTGTCTTGCACTGGTGAAATTCCCCAAGGAAGTCTTACCTGGTCTTCAGAAGTGTTGGCATCTGGTTGCCAGGACTCCAACAGCTGTGTGGAAAAAGCTGGGGGTGAACAGCGAAAAATTGGATATGTTCAAGCGCATTCTCTAAGATTTTCTATTTCTGATTCAATTCTTCCACTTTGAAGCAGAAAAATCGAATGATCCGGAATATAGTCAAAGTGACAGCATTTAGCTGAAATGATTAAAAATTCAAAGTTTTTGTGTTGAGGGAGACTGGTTCTGTTAACCAAGAAGCTGCAAACTGTTAGCCTGGTGAACTGAGAGTACTCCTGGAAGAAAGTGGTTAGTGTGACAACCATGTCTACACCTGGGATGAAAGTGGCTTGGGACTTAAAGTATTGTTGGATCAGATTCTTACAGCCAGGGCTGATGAACACAGCAACAAGGCTTCAAATAAAGGAAAGAGTGAATCATCAATATGCAGATGATAAATCAGAAGATGACAGTCCCTAACTCTCAAGTCCTAGTGGAAATCCCAGAGAAGCATTTTCAACTAGAGAGTCAGAGGGTAGATGATGCTCCATTCTCCATCTGTGATGCTGTCTAGATCTTACCAGGACTAGCAAGTCCCAGGAGTGCCTGAAAAACAGGTGGCTGAACTGCAGAGACTTTCTACAGGGCATTGGTTCACAAACTTCAGTACATATCACGATCTCCTGGAGTGTTTGTTTAAACTGGGTTGCTGGGCCCACTTCCAGAGTGTAATTTAGCAGGTGTGGGGTGAGGCTTGACAATTTGTAGTTCTAAAATGTTTCCAGGTGAGGCCTGCGATCAGAATTTTAGGAAAACTGGTTAAGGACATAACTGCACTGAAAGCCCTGGGTTCAGCCTGCATCATCTTCCAACTCAACTTCTCTACTTTCTAGCCATGTGGTTTGGGGTGAGTTATTTAACCTCTCTTTCCTCAGTTTATCCATCTGTAGAATGAAGCTAATGGTGCCTATCTCCAGGGGTTTAGGAGAGGCTTCCTGGAGGAGGTGACACTTTTTTGCCATTTCTTTTTCTTTCTTTCTTTCTTTCTTTTTTTTGAGACAGAGTCTCACTCTTTCACCCTGGATAGAGTGCCGTGGCATCATAGGTCACAGCAACCTCAAACTCTTCGGTTCAGGTGATCTCTTTGCTTCAGCCTCCTGAGTAACTGGGACTACAGGCACATGCCAAAATGCCTAGTTAGATTTTTTATTTTTAGTAGAGATGAGGCCTCACTCTTGCACCGCCTAGTCTCAAACTCCTGAGCTTAAGCAATCCACCTGCCTCAGCCTCCCAATATTTTTTCTTTTTTCTTTTTTTTTGAGACGGAGCCTCAAGCTGTCCCCCTGGGTAGAGTGCCGTGGCATCACAGCTCACAGCAACCTCCAACTCCTGGGCTCAAGCGAGTCTTCTGCCTCAGCCTCCCAAGTAGCTGGGATCACAGGCATCTGCCTCAACACCCAGCTATTTTTTGGTTGCAGCCATCATTTTTGTTTGGCGGGCCCAGGCTGGATTTGAACCCACCACCTTAGGAGTATGTGGCTGGCGCCTTAGCCACTTGAGCCACAGGCGCCGAGCCATTTTTTCTTTTTTTAATTTTTTTTTTTTATTAGAGACAGAATCTCACTTTATTGCCCTCAGTAGAGTGCTGTGGCATCACAGCTCACAGCAACCTCCAACTCCTGGGCTTAAGCAATTCTCTTGCCTCAGCTTCCTGAGTAGCTGGCACCCACCAGAATGCCTGGCTATTTTTTTATTGCAGTTTGGCCAGGGCCAGGTTCGAATCCGCCACCCTTAGTATATGGGGCCGGTGCCCTACCCACTGAACCACAGGTGCTTGCCCTATTATTTTCTTTGTTTAAAGATAGGGTCCTGGCTGAGCGCCCATAAACCCACTGGTTAAAGTGCCAGCCACATGCACCGGGGCTGCTAAACAACGACAGCAAAAAAATAGCAGGGTGTTGTGGCAGGTGCCTGTAGTCCCAGCCTCTTGGAAAGCTGAGGCAAGAGAATCGCTTGAGCCCAAGAATTTGAGGTTGCTATGTGCTATCACACTACAGCATTCTACAGAGGGCAACAAAGTAAGATTCTGTCTCAATTAAAAAAAAAAAGATAGGGTCCTGCTACCTTGCCCGAGCTGATCTCAAACTCTTGGGCTCAAGTGATCCTCCTGCCTCAGGCTCCTGAGCTGTTGGAATTACAGGAGCACATCACTGTGACCTACTAAGGTGATATCTAAGCTGAGACCTGAGGAACAAGCAGATGAATTGGCCAGGGAATGAGTAGGGAGGGCAGGCTGGGGCATGTGCCAGATAGAAGGCATGACCTGTTCTGTGCTCTCTGAGGAGCTCGGAGGAGTTACATAGCAAGTACTTTGTAAGTGATACCTACATGCTATCAGTTTGTTTGGGCAGAGAGTAGAGTGGAGGCCCACAAAGGTGTAGAAAATAGGCTGCTGGGATGGGCCTAGAAGTGGTGTAAGTTGTTTCTGCCCACATTTCCTTGGCCCAAATATAGTCATATGGCCCTGCCGAGATGCAGGAGATGCTGGGAAATGTAGTTCCAGCCAGGCGGGTGAGCATGAATTCCTGGTGGAAAGCCAGTTGTCTATGGTACAGTGGCTTTTTCTGGCCCTTGGCCATGTCTCTCATCTCTGAGCTAACTAACTCAGCTCCACTCCACGCCACTCTTGTTGGATGCATGAATTTTACAGGTACATAAGCTGACGCTCAGAGAGGTCAAGTAATCTGCCCAATATTGTTCAGCTGGTAGTGCCAGGGCAGAAGCTTTCTTTGCCAGATTCTGCTCTTGGTGCTTTTCAGGTCTTCCATGATCCAGGCTTTCCCACTCAGAGTCTTAGCCATGTCATCTGGCTAACTGACCTCTCATAATTACTACACAATCGTCCTTCAGCCTCGCTATGTCCAAAGTGCCCATTATATCAGCAGGATAGTGCCAGCTTTCCCCCAGTTTCTCGTCCATTCATGCAACATGCACTTATGCATTTATGGGGTTTGCCAGACATTGTGCTCTGGGCTGGGGAGCTGGAGAGAAATAAGACAGGGTCTCTTTTGTTCAAGACACTCACATGGTCTGGCCACTGAGAGGGCTCTGTAAACACAGAACTTATGTGAGAAGTGAGACATGCTGTCTCCTGGTCGGACCTGCCAGGAGTACAGAGTGTACTAGGGACACAAGAAGGGTGGCCAGCAGATGACTAAACACTAAAATTCAAGCTCTTTTGTGCGTTTTGCTAATCAAAGCTGCAACTACAATATTTTTTGCTTCATATTCTAAGATGCATTTTTCTAAAACAATAAAATAGTGCTTGAACAGTGACAGTCTTATCTGAACAGGTTTGGTGTACTGTGGTGATATTTTTACATGCCATTAACAGAGCGAATATTGACTTACCAGTTTGGTGTCTGTGGTAGGCTGTTCTCATCAGTAAGTAAGCTAATGCCCCAGTCTCTTTATGGTAGTCATGGAGATTTGTTTTTAAAGGGATGGGAGGAGAATTTAGGGGAGGGCTCCTTGAGATTCCACCAGAATCATTCTAGAGCTGGGTTTCTCAGCCCCAACACTTGATATTTTGGTTAATTCTTCATTGTAGCCAATAAGAAAAAGAAGGGGGAAATATAGGTGAAATACCTAAATCATCTCTTTCCCCCGTAGCCGCAGGCTTCATCAGATAAGAACAAAGAAAGTAATAACTGACAACATGTTCTGCATTAAGTTATGTTAAACTGGGTTATATTGAAAGGATTATGCGTAAAGGTGTATGTTGGGTGGATTATTAGACTACCAGGGAGGAGCTACTTACAGAGCGGGTGGTCATAAACTGTTTAAATGGATCAATGAGGTCATTGCTGCATTGTGCTCGTGTACAAAATTCCCTATATAAGCCAACTGCAAATAAAGAAGCTTGCCATTTTGAAAAAAAAAAAAGAAAAAAATAATTCTTCATTGTAGGAGGCCTTCCTGTGCCTTATAGGATGTTTGGCATTGTACCTGTCCTCTACCCACTAAATACTAGTTGCACCCCCAGAGTTGTGACAAACAAAAAGGTCTCCAGACATTGCCAAGTGTCAACTTGGGGGAGCATATCAACCCAGGCTGACAGGCATTGTTCAAGACTGTATTTATTTCCTATTGCTGCTCTAACAAATTATTGTAATTACATAGTGGCTTAAAACAGCAAATTTTATTACCATACAGTTCCTAGGAGTCAGAAGTTTCTTTCTTTCTTTTTTGAGACTTATGTCATCCTCGGTAGAGTGCTATGGCATCACAGCTCACAGTAATCTCAAATTCTTGAGCTTAAGTGACTCTCTGGCCTCAGCCTCCCAAGTAGCTGTGACTACAGGTGCCTGCTACAATGCCTGGCTATATTTTGTTACACTTGTCATTGTTGTTTAGCTGGCTCTGGCTGGGTTTGTACCTGCCAGCCTAAGTGTATGTGGCCAGCACCATAAGCACTGTACTATGGGCTCCAGTCCTGTTTTTTTTTTTTTTTCCTTTTTGAGACAGAGTCTCACCTTGTCACCCTGGCTAGAGTATAGTAGCATCATCAGAGTTCATTGCAACCTCTAACTCCTGGGCTCAAGCAACATTGCTGCCTCAGCCTCCTGAGTGAGTGGCTGGGACTACAGGTACCTGCCACCACACCCAGCTAATTTCCTGTTTTTTTTTTTTTTAAGACAGAGCCTCAAGCTGTCCCCCTGGGCAGAGTGCCGTGGCATTACAGCTCACAGCAACCTCCAACTCCTGAGCTCAAGTGAGTCTCCTGCCTCCGCCTCCCAAGTAGCTGGGACCACAGGCACCCGCCACAATGCCCGGCTATTTTTTGGTTGCAGCCATCATTGTTGTTTGGCGGGTCCGGGCTGGGGATTCGAACCCGCCACCTTAGGTGTACGTGGCTGGCGCCTTAGCCGGTTGAGCTATAGGTGCTGAGCCAATTTCCTGTATTTTTAATAGAGATGATGTCTTACTCTTGCTGAGGCTGGTCTTGAACTCCTGGCTTCAAGCAGTCCTCCTGGTTTGGCCTCTTAGAGTATTGGGATTACAGGTGTGAGCCACTGGGCCAGACCCAGAAGTTCTAAAATCAAGATGTCTGCAGGCTGGTTAGGGTATCTCCTACTCCTCCAACCCCTAAGTTACTTCCCTCCTCCCCAACCCTACATAAACACTTCCTTCTACCCAGAGGCCAATCTGGATATGTGTATATATACATATATATGTGTGTGTGTATATAGATGTATATATACTATATAGAAAAATTAGCTGGGTGTGAGGGCACACTTGTAGTCCCAGCCACTTGGGAGGTGAGAGCAGAAGGATCACTTGAGCCCGGGAGTTTGCAATGAGCTATGATCATGCCATAGCCACTCCAGCCCAGGTGACAGAGCAAGACCCTGTCTTTTTTTTTTTTTTTTAATAATACAGAGTGTCTGTGCCCTGTGGTTGCTGGATGCTGTTGTGCAGGTACAGCTATGCAGTGGATACAATGGGCCATAGCAATCCTGTGATTTATGCATGGGAGCTGTTTCTCCTCAGCAGCTTCCATAGCCCGGTCACTGATACATGGAAAAAAATGAAAGAAGGAAAGGGAAAGGGAAAGGAAAGGAAAATAATAATAAAAAATATATAGAGTGTCTCGGGGGTGGTGCCTGTCACTCAGTGGGTAGGGCACTGCCCCATATACTGAGGCTGGCGGGTTCAAACCCAGCCCAGGCCAGCTAAAACAACAACAACAACAACAACAACAACAACAAATAGCTGGGCATCATGGCAGCCGCTTGTAGTCCCATCTACTTAGGAGACTGAGGCAAGAGAATCACTTCAGCCCAAGAGTTGGAAGTTGCTGTGAGCTATGATGCCATAGCTGTCTACCAAGGGTGTCATAGTGAGACTCTGTCTCAAAAAAACAAACAAACAAAAAATACGGAGGGTCACTATTGCGCAGGCTAGAGTGCTATGAACTCAGCCTAGCTCATGGAAACCTCAAACACCTGGGATCAGGTGATCCTCACCGATGTGAGCTCATAGCTTGATGTTTGACTTTGTCACTTTCTAATGCTGCACCCCAGTAAATAAAGCACAGAACCGAAAGGTATTTCATTAGTAATGCTGAGCTCCTGCTTAGCAGAGGCACTCGCTAACTGGGATGTGGGCTTGAGGAAGTCAAGCCTACCCCACAGAGTCTACTGTTCAGGGAAAGGCCCAATCTCCAAATGATGGAGCCGGGATTCAAACCTTTCCCATATACTGGCCTTTGGTTTTTGTTTCTTGTTTGAAGGAAACTGAAGACTCAAGCTGGGCATATCCCAGGAAGAAGCCAGATGCAGTCTAGAGCAGCACAGAAAGCTCACTTTCCCCATCTAGGGTGGCCTTTTTGAAAGTAGCAGTCACTTCTTGGACCCAGCAGCTCCTGTGACTGTCAAGTGAGAGAGTCCATGTCAGGTGTTTAGTGTGGCAGGTGGCGTGCTATAAGCCTTTCTCATGTGTTACTTGTATTATTTCAGTAAAAATTATGCCTATTTGAGGTCCATACGAGCAAAGTTCTCTTGTTTTCTTTCTTTATTATTTTTGTTTGTTTGTTTTTTAGACAGTCTCACTAGGTCACCATTGGTAGAGTACTGTGGCATCACAGCAACCTCAGATTCTTGGGCTTAAATGATTCTCTTGCCTCAGCCTCCCAAGTAGCTGGGACTACAGGC
>NW_003852491.1:494564-502470 GCF_000181295.1 Otolemur garnettii
CCTCAGCCTCCTGAGTAGCTGGGACTATAAGCACCCGCCACAACACTGGGCTATTTTTGTTATTGTTGTTGTTGTCGTTGTTGTTGCAGTTTGGTTGGGGCGGGTTCGAACCCACCACCCTCGCTATATGGGGCTGGTGCCCTACCCACTGAGCCACAGGTGCCACCCAGCTCTCCTGTTTTCTGATCACAAAACTGTATCTTCCCTTTTCTCTCATGGTGAGATGAATTCACACTAAACTGTGAGAAACACTTAGCTTTTTCTAGTTGGTGGGATAAGAATTCTTGGCATGGCGTCTAAAGGAACCAGAAGAAGACCTACCAGTGTGGGGGTGGAGAAGGGAAGTCATAAGGGGAAGCAACGTTAAAGTCTCATTTATCACACCAGGAAATCAGAAGAGAGGCCCAAAGAAATCGTCGAGAAAGCACTTTATTTAGACATAGGGAGATATTGCCCAGAGATAACCCTGAGAAGAGCTGGAAGTAATTGTCTCTAGGGCTAAGAAGTAGGTAGGGCTGCCCTTGTACACTTGCAAAGGTTGTTCACTGGAGCTGAGCAGTACCCAAACTTTATGGACACATATGGTGACTCTAGTAAGAAAGGGGTGCTATTTTTAGCCATGTGCTAAAAATATTTAAAATATTTTTTAAATAATAGAAGTATTTTAAAAATATATATAAAATAATATACAGTGGTTCAAGTCCTGACTGGGTTTTGGACTTGTTATATTGCAGGTGTCAGAAAACCTATCTGTGACCAGCTAAATGATCTTCCCCACTACCCAAAAGGGCAGAGTTTATTGTGTTGTATAATTTAGAAGTCCAAGGAGGGGTGAGTAGTTTGGTTTTGGTAGGTTTGGATTCTGGGTCCCAAACGATGTCATCACAGTTCACTTTTCTCTTTATCTCTGGTTCTGCTTTCCACTAAACATCAGCTTTGTTCTGTGGCAGCCTCATCCCTGGTCTCAGATTCATATCTAGCAGGAAAAGGACACGGGACTTCTTCTAGTCACACAAGCAAAAGCTTCAGACTTGCCCACCGTGGGCTCCAGTGGCTGGGCTCCTGTCACAGGACCATCTCTGAGCCAATCACTGTGGCAGGGCGCCCCAATGTTGTGGTTAGTTTAGGCTTGGGTCACATGACACATCCCAGCCACATGACTACCCCAGCCACATGAGGGTGGGGTAGAGACAGATGCCCACACAGATGCAGTTCTATAACAGGAGGTGACTGATAAGTGACCCATATCCCTTGTGGTTGTAGTCGAGGACTTGCAGGTTCTGCCATGCTGGGCATATGCTGGCTCCAGGTGGGCCACTTTGGTTCTTGAGAGCCAGTGTGAGCCCCGAGGAGAACCAGCAGCTGCTGTGGTTTGACTGGCAGACCATGGCCTGGGTATTGCAAGCATAATTTCCTGCCACTTCCTCCTCCCATGACAGCCACAGCAGCTCTTTACGGCAAGACTCAGTGAGGATAGTGGTTCCCGAGGTCAGAGCCTAAAAAGTTTGTTCCCTGAAAACCCCTGAGGAAGGAAGCTTGGTTGTAACCATTAGCCAGATGTCCAGGTCCCCACCCTGGCTGAGACCCAAGCAAACCTCAACCCCGTTTATTTATGATAATAAAAATGATAATTATATGCAAATTGTCCATAGGGTTGACCCAAAAATGATAATTATAATGGTTGTTGCGTTAATGGGGTGGGCACAATTATGTACCTAGTTTATAAGTGAGAAAATTGAAGCTCAAGAGGTGAAATTGTACAGCTAGTTAGTGAGAGAGCTGGGGCTTGAACTCTGGTGTTTCTGACTCAGATTTCAGTCAGTTGCCTTTCCATAGAAATAGGAACTGTAAGGGGAAGATGTGGATACCTGAGCAAGAGCAGAGGAAACCTTCTATGCTCCAGAATCTTTTATTTTTCAGACAGAGGCTCACTCTGTTGCCCCAGGCTAGAGTGCTATGGAGTCATAGCTCACAGCAATTTCAAACTCCTAGGCTGAAGTGATCCTCTTGCCCCAGTCTTGGAGTAGCTGGGACTACAGGCATGCACCATCATGCCTGGCTAGTTTTTTTTTTTTTTTTTTTTTTTTTAATATAGAGTCTTACTTTGTCACCCTGGATAGATTGCCATGTTGTCATAGCTCACTACAGCCTCAAACTCCTAGGTTCTTGTCTCAGCCTCCTCAGTAGCCTGGACTACAGGTGCCCCCCAAAGTACTTAGATATGGGCGGTGCCTGTGGCTCAGTGGGTAGGGTGCCGGCCCCATATTCCAAAGGTGGTGGGTTCAAACCTGGCCCTGGCCAAACTGCAACAAAAAAAAATAGCCAGGTGTTGTGGTAGGTTCCTGTAGTCCCAGCTACTCAGGAGGCTGAGGCAAGAGAATCGCCTAAGCCCAGGAGTTGGAGGTTGCTGTGAGCTGTGACATCATGGCACTCTACCAAGGGCGATAAAGTGAGACTCTGTCTCTATAAAAAGAAAAAAAAAATTGCTTGGATAGTTTTTCCATTTTTAGTAGAGACAGGGTCTTACTCTTGCTTAGGCTGGTCTCCAACTCCTGAGCTCCAGGGAATCTAGCTGCCTCAGCCTTCCAGAGTGCTAGGCTTACAGGCATGAGCTGCTTTTCAGCCGCTGTCCCAGCATCTCTAGAGAATCTTCATGTGTTGGGAACTGAGGTCCTGAAGTTAGGCTTTCTGCTCATAGAAGCAGGCTCCTTTTGGGGGCTGATGAAGTCCAGGTTAGATGGAGACCTAGAAGACAGGGTCCCTTGGCTGGTGGTGTGGAGCTGACTTAGGGGCTGAGGAGGGTTCCTTGCTTCTCAGGGGGACTCCACTTGCCCCTCTACCAGACCCCCAGTGCCCAGTCCTCATGTAGGAGCATCTTCCAATGTATGACTCTGGGTTGAAGCCAGTTTTCTCAGGCTGACCCTGTCTGGGAATCACCTCGTCATAAAGAATGTGATATATGTGTGTGTTTGAGAGAGAGAGAGAGTTTTCTGTCTGTCTAGCTCACAGCAACCCCAAACTCCTAGGTTCAACCAATCCTCAGTCACCCAGGTAGCTGGGGCTACAGGCACCTACCATAAACCTAAGTTTCTTATTTTGAGTACCTCTCACTCTTGCTCAAAGTGAGAAGAGCTCCTGAGTCAGGCAGTCCTCCCACCTTGGCCCTCCAGAGTACTTGGATTATAGGCATGAGCCTCAGCACTTGGCCTTTTTTTTTTTTTTTTTAGTGAGACGGAATCTCACTTTGTTGCCCTCAGTAGAGTACCATGGAGTCATAGCTGGCTTAGGAGATTCTCTTGCCCCAGCCTTCTGAGTAGCTGGGACCATAGGTTCCTGCCACAATGCCTGGCTATTTTTTTTGTTGTTGTTGCAGTTTGGTTGGGGCCAGATTCGAACCTGCCACCCTTGGTATATGAGGCCGGCACTGCCCTGTTTTGTTTTTTTGAGATAGGGTCTTGCTTTCTCACCAAGGTTGGAATGCAGTGAGTGGTAGGATCATAGCTCACTGTAACCTGGAATTCCTGGGCCTGAGTGGTAACTCCTGTCTCAGCCTCTTCATTAGGACTACAGATATGCACTACCACACCCTGCAAATTTTGCGAGATAAAAATTTCTTGGTATGTTGTTCACACTGATCTCAAACCCCTGGCTCCAAACCTCCTGCCTCAGCCTCCCAAATTGCTGGGATTACAGGTGTGAGCCACCACATTAAGCCTAGGATATGGCTTTTTATGATATGGGAGAGAAGGGGTTAATAGACCTGGTAAGATTAGCCAGTAGTAAGGATAAAATAAAATTACAATAGGTTATACAAGTTCATGGAGATTGTGAGTTCGGGACTGTTACACTGTTCCATGATGTAAAAGAACCAGGCTCTACTTGTGTCATGGCTCTGCCAACTTCAGTATGGGGCTTCCACCTCATAGTCTGATGTAATTGCTTGAGCTCCAGCAATCACACCTGCATTCCAGGTAGCAGGAAGGAGGGAAAGCAGGCAGGCACACTCCCTTTCCTTTAAGAACCCTCCCCTTAAGTTGCACACACCCTGGAACCTCATCACATAGTCTCACCTAACTGCCAAGAAGTCTGGGACATGTAGACCTTATTCATGTGCTTAGTCAAAAACCAGTAGTTCTTTTATTAAAGAAGAAAGAGTGAACAGGTTTGGGGGAACAGTTAATAGGCACTGCCACAGCTGCCTTAAGAGCAAATTTTTGACAACTTAAAAGCCATAAAACAGATCACAGTCTCTTGGTTCTGGAATGCATACCAAGTGCCTGCTGTTTAAAAGGCACTGTGCCAGGAAGGTCACAGCTGCTTGTCTGCAGCTGCTTTGTTTCCCAGGGCTGAGGAGAGCGTCAGGTCTGTGGGGGGACATGGCCAAGGGCTGTGGTTCTGGTTCTAATTCCCCTGTGATCTAGCTGTGGAACCCCATTTAGGCCACATTCCCACTCAGCTTCCCCCACTATAAAATGGAGAAGTTGGTGAGACAAATTAATTTGGCAAGGTTACTAACAGCAGAGCCAGGATGCGCACTCTCTGCCCCTCAGCTGACAAGCAGGGTCTCGCTTTGTTGCCTGGTTATGAGGGCAGTGGGATGATCATAGTTCACTGCAGCCTCAAACTCTTGGTGAAGTGACTCTCCTGTCTCAGCCTCCCGAGCAGCTGGGGGTATAGGTATGAATCATAGCACCCATCAGATTTTTCCTTTTTTTGTAGAGTCAGAGTCTCATGACATTGCTCAGGCTAGTCTTAAACTCCTGGCCTCAAGTAATCCTCCTGCCCCAGCATTTGAAAGTGCTAGGATTGCAGGTATGAGCCATCACACCTGGATGGAATCTGAGCTTAACCACAGGGCTACACTGCCTGGAAGTCTATAGGCTGAGGCTGTGGTTCTGTCCCCTTCCCTGGCAACATTCTGGCCTCCCCAAAGGCCAGTGACTTGGCCAGACCTGCTGGCACTTCCAGCCGGGATTCTGGCCAAGGACTGAGCACAGCAGCTGACAGTGGGGAGAAGCAGGCTTGGGGCCCAGGGAAGATTTAGGTAACAAGCAGTATCCAGTGGCTCTAGCATTGGATCCAGGCCTGTGACTGTGTCTTACCCAGAGGATAAGAGACAAACTTGGCAGTGGACACATTTTCAAACTCTCAGTGCAGAAATCAGTGTATGGGTGTTGTGTAAAGGACAATAATAAACAAAAACAAAAGACATAAGAATAGAAAATAGCAAGAGTTTTGCATTGTACAAAGTAAGGCTAAGTAGAGTTTCCTGAAATTTTGATGTCCATTATATACGTGTATACTGGGTTAAGACATAAATATATTTTCTTGGTCAGCCATTGTGGCAGGCACCTGTAGTCCCAGCTACTTGGAAGGCGGAGGCAAGAGAATTGCTTAAGCCCAAGAGTTTGAGGTTGCTGTGAGCTGTCACGTCACATCACTCCACCGAAGGCAACATAGTGAGATTGTGTCTTCAAAAAAAAAGACATAAATATATTTTCTGCTTTGATAGCTGCCAAAAAAGTGCTAAAGCCTGAGATCTAGAAGACTGTGCCTGATGAAACATCTGTCAAGAATAACTGGAATTACTGGCTTGATCTAAATATATATATATATATATATATTTTTTTTTTTTTTTTGAGACAAAGACTCAAGCTGTTGCCCTGAGTAGAGTGCGTGGCATCACAGCTCACAGCAACCTCAAACTCTTGGGCTTAAGCAATTCTCTTGCCTCAGCCTCCCAAGAAGCTGGGACTACAGGTTCCTGCCACAACGCCTGGCTATTTGTTGTTGTTGTTGTTGTTGTTGTTTTAGCTGGCCTGGGCTGGGTTTGAACCCGCCACCCTCGGTGTATGTGGCCGGTACCCTACCCACTGAGCTATAGGCATTGCCCACTCTAACAATATTTTTTACTAATTAATTTATTGTTTATTTATTTGAGACAGAGTTTCACTTTGTTGCCCTTGGTAGAGTGCTGTGGTGTTATAGCTCACAGCAACCTCAAACTCTTGGGCTCAAGTGATCCTTTTGCCTCAGTTTTTCATTTTTAACAGGGGAGGGTCTCATTCTTGCTCAGGTTGGTCTCAAACTCATTAGCTCAAGCGATGCACCCTCCTTGGCCTCCCAGAGTGCTAGGATTACAGGCATTAAGTCATGACCCCCAGCCTACCATTTAATTTATTATTTTGTGTTGAGAACATTCCAGCTTTTTTTTTTTTTGGCCAGGGTGGAGTTTGAACCCACCACTTCTGGCATGTGGGGCCAGCGCACTACTCCTTTGAGTCACAGCCCTTTTTTAATTTTTAATTTTATTGTTCAATTTTATTTTATTTTTTTTTTTTTTAGAGATAGAGTCTCACTTTGTCTCCCTTGGTAGAGTGCTGTGGCATCACAGCTCACAGAAACCTCTAGCTGTTGGGCTTAGGCAAGTCTCTTGCCTCAGCCTCCCGAGTAGCTGGGACTACAGGTGCCCGCCACAACACCTGCCTATTTTTTGTTGCAGTTTGGCCAGGGCCAGGTTTGAACCCGCCACCCTGGGTATATGGGGCCAGTGCCCTACTCATTGAGCCACAGGTGTCTCCCTGAGAACATTCCAGCTTTGTAAAAGGTTTAAATAGGGGCTCAGCACCTGTGGCTCAAGTGGCTAAGGCGCCAGCTACATACACCTAAGGTGGCGGGTTCAAATCCACCCCGGGCCCGCCAAACAACAATGATGGCTGCAACCAAAAAGAAAAAAAAAATAGCCAGGCGTTGTGGTGAGCGCCTGTGGTCCCAGCAACTTGGGAGGCGGAGGCAGGAGACTCGCTTGAGCCCAGGAGTTGGAGGTTGCTGTGAGCTATGCCATAGCACTCTACCCAGGGGGACAGCTTGAGGCTCTGTCTCAAAAGAATAAAAAATAAATAAAAATAAAAAAGTTTAAATAGTATAGAAGTATACAAAATCTTATATCACATTTTGTTTATCCATTTGCTGATTGATGGATGATTGGGTTGTTTTTCCTTTGGCTTTTATGAATACTGCTTCTATGAGCATTTGTGTACAAGTATTCATACGGGGAAATGTTTTGTTTCTCATGAATAAACACCTAGGAGTGGAATTGCTGGTCATATGGTAACTCCTTATTTAGCTTTTTGAGAAATTGCTAGGCTGTTTTCTACTGTTTTTACTTTTAAACGTTATTGGGGTCTAAGCATCCTACAACTGTGACAATGATTTCTTTCACAATTTCTAATCACAGAATGGCTTCCCGTTTCCCACTTATGTAAGCTACTTTATAAGTTGCTTCAAAGGCATTATTCCCAGGTCTTATTTCTGCTTGAAAGGATTGCCTTTGCTTTTGCTTTTCATCTCTTCATTTCTGCAATACAATCTTTTGCACCTCTCCCTCTAATTTAAAATATTTAGTGCTGATGAGCATTGAATTTCTTTAATGTTGATAATGCAATCTCACAAAGCAAGCAAATCATCTCATCTTTAGCAGAAATAAGATAATATTCCAATTCCCAATCCTCATTAACAAATCTGTTTTCTTTCTTCATTGTTCTCTTGCTCTTTGACATGATGGGCTATTAAGCAGGTGGAATTACAAAATAGTGTCAAGCTGTGCAGCTATTTGCAAATTCCACTTCAAACAGAAACATCATGCACCAGTTTGTTAAAAGTTGATAATAAACTGGTGTTCTTGACCTAAAACCTCCCCAAGCAGCCTCCTGTGGTGGTGGTGGCACTAGTCATGCGGCCAGAGTTAGAATTAAATCATGAGTAGCCATCAGTTTAGCTCCTCTGGCTTACTAATATTCTTTTTTATTTTTATTTATTTTTTATTTTTGGAGACAGAGTCTCAAGCTGTTGCCCTGTATAGAGTGCTATGACATCACAGCTCACAGCAACCTCAAACTCTTGGGCT
>NW_003852491.1:502645-512692 GCF_000181295.1 Otolemur garnettii
ATGTGGCGGGCACCCTACCCACTGAGCTACAGGCACCACCTGGCTTACTAATGTTCTAATTGTGTGGGTCAATTTGGAAGGATTATTTCACTGCAACTTATTTTATTCTTTGACATTTTAAATATGTCATTAAACAAATAAAATGTAAAAGATGAACAAAAATGGATTAATAACATAAAAGAATTTGTTGTGTAAAATTTAGATTCAGTCAGAAGGCCATAGTTAAGGACCTAGAAGGCCACATGAGGCCTTACATGCTGCGGAGTGACTGGATTTGTGTGTGGGTGTTCTTTGACTTGGAGATTCAGGGTAGATTTCTCTAGAGAAGTGGCTTTTTGAGTTGGAATCTAAATTACGAGAAAGAACCTATTGTAGGAAGGTTCTTTCAGGCATAAGGAACAACAAGTACAAAGGCCCTGAGATGGGAATGAATTTGATGTATTCACAGAACAGAAACCCTGTGTGCCAAGAGAGCAGCCAAGGCCACAGGAGAAGCAGGCGGGAGGCCAGATGAACGCAGCCCTCCTAGCAGTAACCAGGTGTTTGGATTTCATTATAAATATGAAGGGAAGTGCTGGGGAGGTGTTAAGCAGAGGAGAGACTTGATCTAATTCTTGTTCTAAAAGGAGCACTCTGGTTGCTTAAGAAGCCGTTCTTCTCCCTACCATGTTCCAACATTTCCAAGCACTGAGTTCTTAGAAGTGGAATTACTGGGTCGATGGGTTTGGACATTTAAAGTGTACCTGGATGCTGCCAACTACCTCTCCAAAAGATAGCTCTAGGTTTTACTGAGTGTGCCAGCTCTTGCTGTGGCCAGTGGCATTCGGGGTGAGCTCTCACCCTCTGGACCACAGCACCCATTGTCTGGCTGTTGTTTCCCTTGCAGGACCTTTGCCACTGCATTTGCCCGGTAACTCTGGCTGCACCATATACCCGTTGGGTAAAACGGGCACCCCAGGAACATGGCAGACGAAGACCTCATCTTCCGCCTGGAAGGCGTTGATGGCGGCCAGTCCTCCCGGGCTGGCCATGTTGGCGATTCTGACGTGGACAGCGATGATGAGGAGGGTTACTTCATCTGCCCCATCACAGATGACCCCAGGTCAAACCAGAATGTCAATTCCAAGGTTAATAACTACTACAGCAACCTAACAAAAAGTGAGCAGTATGGCTCTAGTGGGTCCCCGGCAAGCTCCTTCCACTTCAAGGTGAGTGAACCAACCACCTGTTTCAAATGCCACAAGGGACGGTGTGTCACTGTATTTCCAAACCCTGGCCAGTGCTCTGAATTCTACATCTGAGAATCTATTAAGGTGGGAGGATTTTGTTGGTTTGAAGCAAGCTTTATTACCTTAGAGCAGTGTTTTTTAAATAGCTTCTGTGTTGTGAAAACCTTTTACTATGTTTTATCCAACTTGTCTATTTGTTTGTTTGAGACAGAGTCTCACTATGTCACCCTTGGTGGAGTGCTGGGGTGTCACATCTCACAGCAACCTCAAACTCTTGGGCTTAAGCAATTCTCTTGCCTCCGCCTCCCAAGTAGCTGGGACTACAGGCGCCTGCCACAACGCCTGGCTATTTTTTATTGCAGCTGCCATTTTTGTTTAGTGGCCCGGGCCAAGTTCGAACTCGCCACCCTCAGTGTATGTGGCTGGTGCCCTTACCACTGTGCTACAGTTGCTGAGCCAGTTAATGATTTTTAAAACCTTTACATGTATTAACCACCTTTTCCCAAATTTGTATACTGGTGAAAACTCACTAGGTTTCCAACTCACATACCTTCTATCTTTGTTCCATTTTATGTCAAATATTTTGATATCACCCCTGCATGCGTGTACAGGGACATAGTACAAAATGTGCTTCTCCATGTTGGTTGTGACCACAAAAGCCACTGTTTCGGATTGGACGTCCTTCTCTGGACTGAGGGAAAGGGTACTTATTTTGTTGGGGACTTGTGTTCATACCATGGCAAAGCTGGTATTAACGAGGGAGGAGAAGTGAACATTACTGAACTTTGCATAATAACTGGTAGAGAAAAAAATGCTGTCTTATCTTTATTTTATTTAGTCTTCACAAACGGTAGGTATCTGTTAGTACTATAAGATAAATGCCTAGGCTGGGTGTGGTGGCTCATGCCTGTAATCCTAACACTCTGGGAGGCTGACATGAGTGCATTGTTTGAGCTCAGAAGCTGGAGACCAGCCTGAGCAAGAACAAGACCCCATCTCTACTAAAAGCAGAAAAATTCTGTTAATCCATTTATGAGTTGATGAGCATTTGGATTGCTCCATGGAATACTGTTCAGCCACAAAAAAGATGGAGACTTTACATCTTTTATGTTTACTTGGATGGAGTTGGAACACATTCTTTTTTAGTAACATCTCAAAAATGGTTTTAAAAAAAGTATCTAATGTACTCAATATATAAATACACACTTATATGAATGATAAAACACAAATATAGTCTAGCAAGAGGGAAGGTGAGGAGGGGAGGGAAGGGGAGAGGGCAATTAGAGGGAGGAGGGAGGGCATTTGGTGGGATCTCACCTAATGTCCAAGATTTGAGGGTATTTAGCATGTAGTTCTCATACAACTTGAAATTTAGCTTGGAAATGAGAACAATGTAACCTAAAAATTTGTTCTCTCATATTGAAATTTAAAAAAACCAAAAAAAGTAGAAAAATTAGCCGGGGTTAGTGGCACCTGCCTGTAGTCCCAGCTACTACAGAGGATGAGGCCAGGAGTTTGAGGTTGCTGTGAGTTTTGATGCCACGGCACTCTACCCAGGGTGACAGAGTGAGACTCTGTCTCAAAAAATAAATAAATAAAAAGATAAATACC
Source organism: Otolemur garnettii (assembly GCF_000181295.1). NCBI lineage: Eukaryota > Metazoa > Chordata > Mammalia > Primates > Galagidae > Otolemur > Otolemur garnettii. The sequence continues at coordinate 505,486 of NW_003852491.1, forward strand.
TATTATCACTTTCAGATTTGAAATTAAAACTATCCTATAACTTCTGAATTAATTTGGGTTTTTTTGAGACAGAGTTTCACTATGTTGCCCTCAATAGAGTGCTGTCACGTCACAGCTCACAGCAACCTCAAACTCTTGGGTTTAAGAGAGTCTCTTGCCTCAGTCTCCCAAGCAGCTGGGACTCCAGGCGCCCATCACAATGCCCAGCTATTTTTTTGTTTCAATCGTCATTTCTGGTTAGCTGGCCTGGGCCGGGTTCGAACCTGCCAACTACAGTGTATGTGGCTGGGAGCCGAGCCTGAATTAATTTGCTTTTAGGAAACTATTAATTTTAATTCTTGGAGGCAGTTGGGTCATTTTTTCCTTTCAGGGACAGAGTTCTAGTTGAAGTCACTCTCTAGGGCAGGCAACTCCAGAAATAGCCCTGTGGGTCGCCTCTGGGGTTGGGGGCCCTGAAGAGGCAGGTTTCCACTTACCACATTTCCTGTCCTGAAGTAGCTTTGAAATGTACACCCAGGCCAGGGAGGGCAGCTCAAGTGTCACTGTCTATATAAATATAGATCATAAAGACAAAAATGTTAGTGATTTTTATATGTCACTAAGTAAAAAGGCAAAAAGACAATATAATATGATCCTTTTTTTTTAAGTACATACATCTATCATTATTTATGTAGCAAAAACTATTTGAAGGAGGAATTTTTTTATTGTTTGGGATTTATTGAGAGTACAAAGAATTAGGTTATACTGATTGCATTTGCTGGATAAAATCCCTCTTATAATTGTGCCCCGCCCCCAAGGTGTGCCAACACCGTGACCCCCTCATCCTCTTCCCTCCTCCCCTCTTCCCTACTTGCTCATTCCCCCACCCATCCCCCCTTGTATTAGCTCATCTACTGCCTTCATACTAGAATATAATTCATTGGATTCTTGCTTCTCCATTCTTGTGATGCTTTACTAAGAATGTGTTCCATCTCCAGCCAGGTTAATACAAAAGATGTAAAGTCTCCATCTTTTTTAGTGGCTGAATAGTATTCCATGGCATACATATACAACTGCTTGTTAATGCATTCCTGGATTGGTGTCATTTAGGCTGTTTCCACATTTTGGCAATTATAAATGGAGCTGTGATAAGCAGTCTAGTGCAAATGTCCTGATGATGAAAGGATTTTTTTTTTCTTCTGGGTAGATGCCTAGTAATGGGATTGCAGGATCAAATAGGAGGTCTAATCTGAGTTCTTTGAGGATTCTTTATACTTCCTTCCAGAAAGGTTGTATTAGTTTGCAGTCACACCAGTAGTATAAAAGTGTTCCCTTCTCTCCACATCCACGTCAGCATCTGCAGCTTTGAGACTTTGTGTTGTGGGCCATTCTCACGGGGGTTTGATTTGCATTTCTCTGATGATTAGGGACAATGAACATTTTTTTTTTTTTTTTTGAGACAGAGCCTCAAGCTGTCCCCCTGGGTAGAGTGCCGTGGCATTACAGCTCACAGCAACCTCCAACTCCTGGGCTCAAGCGAGTCTCCTGCCTCAGCCTCCCAAGTAGCTGGGACCACAGGCGCCCGCCACAACGCCTGGCTATTTTTTGGTTGCAGCCGTCATTGTTGTTTTGGCGGGTCCGGGCTGGGGATTCGAACCCGCCACCTTAGGTGTACGTGGCTGGCGCCTTAGCCGGTTGAGCTATAGGCGCTGAGCCAGGACAATGAACATTTTTTAATGGGTTGGTTAGCCATTCATCTGTCTTCTTTAGAGAAAGTTCTATTCATGTATCTTGCCCAGTGATATATGGGATTGTTGGGTCTTTTTTTGTTGATTAATTTGAGTTCTCTATAGATCCTAGTTATCAAGTTTATGTCCAATTCATAATATGCAAATATCTTTTTCCATTCTGAAGGTTGTCTGTTTGTTTTGGTTGTTTCCTTAGCGGTACAGATTGAAGGAGGAATTTAATGGTGATTTTCTTGGGGGAGGGGTAGAAGGTGCCATTAGAGGCACTTTGATTATCTATATTATATAGGCAAACATTTAAAAATTTTAAGCTACATATACGTGCATTAGCTGAGTGCATACATGGAAAAAAAGAAGTGTGGGCTTGGTGCCCATTCTCAGTGGTTAGGGCTCTGGCCACATACACTGGGGCTGGCAGGCTTGAACCTAGCCTGGGCATGTTAAACAGGGAACAATGACAACAGCAACAACAAACAAGGCAACAACAAACAAAAATAGCCAGGCATTGTGGCGGGCCCCTGTAGTCCCAGCCACTTGGGAGGCTGAGGCAAGAGAATCACTTAAGCCCAAGAGTTTCAGGTTGCTGTGAGCTATGACTCCATGTGCGACTCTGTCTCAAAAAAAAAAAAAAGAAGTTTTTAAGAGTAGGAGGGAAAATGCAAAATAGCCAAGTAATGTTCCCTCCCCCAAATAAATTGATAAATAGCTCCTTCCTCAAAACACAACCTCTTTCAGCTGATGTCTAAGTCTGTTATAGTCGATCATTATAGCGGCACTCTACTGAGGGTGACATAATGAGACTCTGTCTCAAAAAAATGTGTCTGTTAAAATTACAGTCCTGGCTCCTTTAGGACCCAGATTTAAGACAACCTTTCCTGATTCTTTCCTCTGCATTCCCTGAGGCGCTTAGCAGATTTTTATGAGCACATGTCATTCTCCAGTGTCATTTTTTATGTGAGTCAGTGCCTGGCTGCAAGGCTCAGGCTGTGTCTGATAGCACCTCCCTTCCCTTGGCTTGTGCGTGGTGGGCACTTGGCAAAATGTTTGACTGTATATGGGCAGGATTTAGCTCTTTATTTCCCCGCATTTTGAGCTCTGTTGGGTTACTGTTGCCAGGGGTGACTTCAGATAGAGAACTTGGCTCAGTTTTCCAAACCTCATTCCCAGTAGCACTCCACAAACCTAAGTGTTTTTTTGTTTTTTTTATTTACTGGCAACCTGGCAACCTGGCTGTTGAAACCAAAATGGCCCCCTGGCCTTCCTCCAGGGAACATGCCTGGCAGGTTCTGGGCGTGGATATGAAAGGTCAGGCTCTGTCACAGCCAAGGCCCAGCCTTTGCACAAGTTCCCCTGAAATGTGGCAGAAGCAGTCAAGGGTCTGGCCTTCCAGAAGAATATCTGGCAGCCAAACAAAGGATGTTTATAGAGATTATCATAATGTGGGAAAGTGCCTCTGCTCCAGAGTTAAATTTAAAAAGCGTATAGATGCTGGGTGCCTGTAGTTCAGTGGTTAGGGCACTGACCACATGCACTGGGACTGGTGGGTCTGGGCCTGCTAAACAAACAGATGAACAAAAAAAATAGCCTAAAATAGCTGAGCTACTAAGGAGGCTGAGGCAAGAGAATTGCTTGAGTCCAAGAGTTTGAGGTTGCTGTGAGCTATGATGACAGCACTCTACAGAGGGTGACAAAGTGAGACTCTGTCTCAATTAAAATAAAAATTTTAAAGGAGTATAGAGTGTAAAAAAAGAAAAAGAGCATAAAGTACGCTTATAGTTCTGTGAAGCATGTATGTGAGCCAGAGCCTGGGAGGAAGCTCATCAACATGTCAACAGGGGTTGTCTTAGGATAACAAGAGTGACTATTCCTTTTCTCCTTCTCTGTCATTTCTCCATTTCTTTCTTTCTTTTCTTTTCTTTCTTTTTTTTTTTTAGAGACAGAGTCTTACTCTGTTGCCCTCGGTAGTCATGGCCTCACAGCTCATAGCAACCCCCAGCTCTTGGGCTTAGGCAATTCTCTTGCCTCAGCCTCCCGAGTAGCTGGGACTACAGGCACCCGCCACAACGCCCGGCTATTTTTTGTTGTAGTTTGGCCGGGGCCAGGTTCAAACCCACAACCCTCAGTATATGGGGCTGGCACCCTACTCACTGAGCCCAGGTGCCGCCCCATTTCTCCATTTCCTAGAATAAGCATATGTGGCAGATATATTTTTAATTTTTAATATCTATTTTAGAGACAGGGTCTTGGCCAGGTGTGGTGGCTCACACCTATAATCCTAACACTCTGGGAGACCAAGGAGGGTGGATAGCTTGAGGTCATGGGTTCGAGACCAGCTTGAGCAAAAGCGAGACCCCCCCCCGCCCCCGTCTCTACTAAAATTAGAAAAACTGAGGCAAGAAGATTACTTGAGCTTGAGTTGGAGGTTGTTGTAAGCTATGATGCCACAGCACTCTACCCAGGGCAACAGCTTGAGATTCTGTCTCAAAAAAAAAAAAAAGAGACGGTCTTGTTCTGTCACCCTGGCTAGAGTGCAGTGGCATCATTGTTCACTACACCTCAAACTCCTGGGCTCAAGTGAGCCTCCTCTCTCAGTCTCCTGATTAGCTGAGACTAAAGGCACGGGTCACCACACCCAGCTAATTAAAAAATTTTTCTCTAACAATTGTTTTCCTGGTTTGGGAATATCTTAAATATCATTCCACATTACTGCATATAGATCACCCCCTTTTTAAAAGTATGCATTAAATTGTATTTCATCCTATTGTATACTTTATTTATCTCAAGAAAGGACATTTGAGTTGTTTCTTTCTTTTCCTATTATAAATACTGCTATATTAAATATCTTCATACATATATCAAAGTAAAATTTTAAAATACACGTATCTTACAATCCCAGCTACTTGAGAGGCTGAGGTGGAAGGATAACTTGAGCCCAGGAATCCGAGATCAGCCTAGGCAACAAAGTGAAACCCTGTCAAAAAAGAAAGAAAAAAAAAACCCAAAGCAAAAATAATCCACACTTAAAACCAAATACCACGTATTTTATAACATGTAAATAATAAATGCCCAAGACAAAATGAATTCAAATCACAGAAGTATTATACAGTGACAGTGAGAAGCAGGTTCCCACCTCTGAGCCCTGTTTCCCTGGGCAATGTCCTTGGAGAATGTTCTTCCAATATATAAGCATATGTGTGCAATGTGACTCGACCCTTTTTCTTTGTCACAGAAAGGTCACAAACCTGTTCAGTGCCCTTGTGGCCAGCTTGGTCACAAACCTGTTCTGTGCCCTTGTGGCCGGCTTCTGCATTGGCCCACTGCACTGCCATGAGCTGGAACTTTCGTAACATGCACTGTCGCCTGATTGGGTTCTGTGTGCCTTGGTCTTATCAACTCTAATCTGCATAGCAATCATGTGATGATGGGCATTTTGCCTGATAGTAAACACAAGCTCAGAGACCATAAGTCACCTGCTTGGGTAAATACAGGGGCCATGTTTGAATGTAGGCGATTTTGCTCCAGAGCTGATGCTCTTAGTCACTGCAGTATGTTGTCTATCTTATCTTGTTGTTTTGTGGGTTTTTTTGTTGTTGTTAGTTTGTTCGTTTGTTTGTTTTTTGTAGTTTTTGGCCAGGGTTGGATTTGAACCCACCACCTCTGGCATATGAGGCCGGCGCCCTACTCCTTTGAGCCACAGGTACCACCTACTGTTAGTTTGTTTTGAGACAGAGTCTCACTGTTGCCCTGGGTAGAGTGACTTGGCATCACAGCTCACAGCAACCTCAAACTCCTGGGCTCAAGTGATCCTTTTGCCTCAGCCTTCAGAATAGCTGGAATTATAGGCACCTGCCACAATGCCTAGCTAATTTTTCTAGTTTTAGTAAAGATGGGGGTCTTGCTCTGATCAAGCTGATCTCAAACTCCCAAGCTCAAGTGATCCACTTGCCTTGGCCTCCCAGGTGTGAGCTACTGGCCTGTTTATAGTTTTTCATGACTTAGTATCATTTCATTGTTGGAAACATCATGATAAATTTATCCATTCCCTCATTGAAGAGCATATAATATAGGTTGTTCCAGTCTTATCCTGACACAAATGGCATTTCCTTGTGCATGTGTCTTTGTATCTATGCAGGGGTGTGACTGCCCAAGGACTCCCCAGAAGTGGACTAGCTGGGGCAAAACATTTATGTGTTTAAACTTGGCTGGGCAATTGGTTTTCAAGAAGGTTACACCAGATAGTGCCTGTGGCTCAGTGAGCAGGGCGCCAGCCCCATATACCAAGGGTGGCGGGTTTGAACCCAGCCCCAGCCAAACTGCAACAAAAAAATAGCCAGGCATTGTGGTGGGCACCTGTAGTCCCAGCTATTCGGGAGGCTGAGGCAAGAGAATTGCCTAAGCCCAAGAGCTGGAGATTGCTGTGAGCTATGACACTACGGCACTCTACTGAGGATGGCAAAGTTTTATAAAAACAAACAAACAAACAGAGGTTACACCAACTGATGTGCCCCCACAATGTTGAACTCACCTGCTTCTCAGGTCCTTGTTGGCCAACTTTGATTACACTCTTGCTTGTAACCCACCAAAAGTATCTCTGATAGAGGCAAAGACAGCAGAATGAGCCAAAGGAGCCAGTGTCTGATGACTCACTGGGGAGACAGGTGCTCCACTGTGGCAGCCTTGGGTCTTGGATGCAGTGAACACACTCAGAAGGGATTAGTATTTTTTTTTTTAATTGAACGGTAACTATGTACATTAATGCACTTCTGGGGTACAGTGTGGGGGGGTTTTGTGCTCTAGGAATGCCATATCAGAAAGTGTCTAGAATACAATATCAAAATGCTTAGGCAGTCTGGGTCCAAAAGGCTTTAGGTTTCCAGCAAGATAAGAGCCTGCTGGGCAGACACTGGCATGAGGCAAGCAGCCACCCAATAACCTGGTGTCTGGACCACATGAGGAGGCTAAGGAGATTTGAGCCCAGCTGTAGGGAATCTTCTTTCTAAAGGAATGTGCATGTGCTAAAATCCTTTGTGGAAATTTGCTGGGGGGGTATTTATTAACAGGGCTTCCCTGTTCTTTTATTTCAAAAAATTTTCAAGCACATATATTAAAATTTAATTCCCGTACCAGGCAATTGATGTATTTTAAATGTATGATCTAATAGTTTTCAGTATATTTATAAAATTATGCTTCCATCACCACAACCAAGTTTTTTTACTTATTTATTTTTGAGATGGAGTCTCACTATGATGCCGTGCTGAACTCAAACTCCTGGCCGGGCTCAAGTGATACTCCTACCTCAGCCTCCTCAGTAGTCAGGGATGAGCCCTTGAGCTGTACAACTTATTTTATTATTACTGTTATTATTAGACAGAGTCTCGCTCCGGTGCCCTGACTAGAATGCTATGGCATTATAGCTCACAGCAACCTCAAGTTCTTGGGCTCAGTGATCCTCTTGCCTCAGTTTTTTTCTTTTTTTTTTT
>NW_003852491.1:514459-533325 GCF_000181295.1 Otolemur garnettii
ACAGGCACCGAGCCCAGAAAGAGATTTCTTTTTTTCTTTTTTTTTTTGAGACAGAGCCTCAAGCTGTCCCCCTGGGTAGAGTGCTATGGCTTTACTGCTCACAGCAACCTCCAACTCCTGGGCTCAAGCGAGTCTCCTGCCTCCGCCTCCCAAGTAGCTGGGGCCACAGGCACCGCCACAACGCCCGGCTATTTTTTGGTTGCAGCCATTATTGTTATTTGGCGGGTCCAGGCTGGATTCAAACCCGCCACCTTAGGTGTATGTGACTGGCGCCTTAGCTGCTTGAGCCACAGGCGCTGAGCCAGAAAGAGATTTCTTTAAGATTTTTCATTTCCTTTACTGTTATTTTATCAATCTTAGAGATATTCCATTTTCCTTGCAGAAAACCTTTAAAGTGAAGTTATCCTTGCTATTAAGGCTTTAGTGTATATTTAGACTTCTCCATATTTCAATATAAATGCAGTTAGAAGTAAATAAATATGGGATTTTTATTACCATTGTAGGATGATGCTTTATATGCTCTCTAGTAACCGGTGTTTAATAGATCATCATATTTTTCAACATCTTTAAATGTGGATCTAGTCCATAATTTATTTTAGTGGCTTGTCATTGCATGGATATACCACAGTTTCTTTAGGCATTGCTCTTATGAGATACTTAGGGGGTTTCCAATTTTTTGCTATGATATTCAATGCCACGTTCCATTGATAATTGTACCAAACCTCTAAGGGCCTATGGCACAGAGTTGGGCAGTCTTATAGCCCCATTGGCTTCTTCCTATCCTGGCGCCTGGCTCTGTTTCTCCACTTATTTCTGCTTCTTTAATTTGTCGTTAGGTTTGATTTGAGAACTTTACTGTCCTCCAGGAGGGGAGATGAATCAGGCAGTCTCAGAGATAGACTTTAAAGTCTACAGAAGTGATGACAGGAAAACAAACGTTTTGTATGTCCTCCACTTAATGAACATAGCAGTTGATGTTTCAGGGATGCCTCAGTGAGTCACTGGAGGTGGGGAGGACTTGATTGCTGTGATAGTGCTGATAATAATCAGTAGAATGATAACATAAAATGGCAACAACAGCAATATCATCCTTTGTCCCAAGGAAATTGCAAACGTATTACCTACATATCTGGCCTCACTCCTGGCATATTCCAGGAAATATATTATTACTATTATTCAATTTTTATTTATTTTTATTTTGTGCTCTCTGGCTTTGAAGAAGCTAAGCTTCATATTCTCTAGCCAGAGTTGTATTTTTCCTCCTGTTCTATGTAAGATTAATTAGCCCATTCAATAGCTGAGTTCTAGAATCTTTAGACTTAGAAAATATTAGAGCTAGCTCGACCTTAAGAATCATCTAACTCAGTGATTTTGTTGTTGTTGTTGTTGTTGTTTATTAACTTAGACTAATACCTAAATACATTTCATTGAAAAAAGAAAAAAAAAAGCAAGCCAGGCACAGTGGTTCACACTTATAATCCTAGCACTCTAGGAGGCCGAGACAAGTGGATATCTTGAGCTCATGAGTTTGAGACCAGCCTGAGCAAAAAGAAAGACCCCCCATCTCTACTAAAAATAGAAAAATTGAGGGCGGCGCCTGTGGTTCAATGGGCAGGGCGCTGGCCCAATGGACCAAGGGTGGCGGGTTCAAACTTGGCCCTGGCCAAATTGCAACAACAAAATAGCTGGGCATTGTGGTGGGTGCCTGTCGTCCCAGTTACTTGGGAGGCTGAGGTGAGAGAATCACCTAAGCCCAGGAGTTGAAGGTTGCTGTGAGCTGTGTGACACCACGGTACTCTACACGGTACTCTACCGAGGGCGATAAAGTAAGACTCTGTCTCTACAAAATATATATATATAGAAAAATTGAAGCAAGAGGATTGCTTGGGCCCAAGAGCTGTAAGCGATGATGCCACAGCACTCTGCCCAGGGCACCAGCTTGAGACTCTTTCTCAAAAAAAACCCCACAAAACTGCAGTGTAGTTAAAACTGAAGTCACGTTGATCAACTTCTTATCTCCTTTATTCTCAGAGATAACCATTATATTTGGTGTAGATACTTTCTCAGACCTCTTTTTATATATTTACATGTAAGTATACATTTGCTTATATATATCTACAGACACACCCATAGAAAATCCATGGGGTTTCTACACCAGCAAATGGTGTCATGGTGTTTCTATTATTCTGCAGCTTACTTTTTTTCTTCCCAAACAAGTCTGAGAAATCTTCTATGTGGGCAGCTTGTTCTTTTTGAGTATGCCAAGTACAGGTTATCATTCCACTGTAGGCGGCCAGGTTATTTGCACTGCTGGACCATTATAACATTATAAGCACTGACAGACCTGGGCCAGGTTACCTAGGTGATAGGAATGGCTGGGTCACAGGTCAGTGCAGGACAAGCAAGGTTCATAGCCACTGCTAGATCACTCTGAAAGGTGGCAGAACCTGCTTTCATTTCCCTATTGATGTCTGGACTGTCCACTTCCCGTTAGCATCTTTTTCCTGAGCCTCTGTTCCTGGGGAGAGTGTATCCATCCCGGGTGCAAGGGCTATGGAAAATGTTGACCACTAGCTGCCAAACTCTTCTTCATCCTCATTTATAAACCAAGAGATGGAAGTTCCCACAGTTTGTGGTGGGCTGGAAGCAAGGTTAAGGTCCTAGAATGTCAGTAGAAGACTTTTTATATTGTGCTTTAAAAACAAAAGTCAGTTGCATCAAAGCCACCTGTTGCCAGTAAAGTATGGTATGAATCTTCTGGGTTTGGTAAAAAAAGGTAATTTTGACTCTGTGAAATACTATGCCGTCTAATTCTGAAATGCTTTGTTCCTTGGTTGGTTTCATGGCTGGTGCCATGGCATCCAGCCAGGAGGTAATTTCTGTTGTTAATCCTCATTGAATGGGGACAGCCGCTGCCGTTGGTAGGGAGTGGCAGAGTCATTGAGAGAGGTGCAGTCTGAGAGCAAGTACCTGTATAGACATGGTCAGAAGGGCGGCCTGCTGACTTCTCAGAGAGCTGCCTACTCCCTGACAAGTGAGGGCCAGAGGCTATCCCTGCCACCCTCAGCAGCTAGAATATGAGAGGACATGGCAGCACTTTAAAGAACAGGGATCAAAATTCAGAAAAATGTTTTAGATGTATACGTGTCTGCTCTGGGGTTATTTATAGCAAGGAGAAATAAGTGACAAGCTCTAAGTCTAACAATGGAGGTCAACAGGTAAATCAATTATGACACTAAACTTATATGGTAGATTTTTTACACAACTGTTAAAGGAAGGTGCAACTAACTTGCTAATTTTACAATTGCTCGATATAATGTTTGCATTAAAAAAAATTAAGTGACTTGTTTCCTGCTTACTGGAGTATACTCAGGAGAACCTTTTTTGGAGGAGAACTTGGTAATTTCTAGATTTTATTTTATTTTATTTTGAGACAGAGCCTTAAGCTGTCACCCTGAGTAGAGTGCGGTGGCATTACAACTCACAGCAACCTCCAACTCCTGGGCTCAAGTGATTTTCCTGCCTCCACCTCCCAAGTAGCTGGGACTACAGGTGTCTGCTGCAATGCCCAGCTATTTTTTGGTTGCAGCTGTCATTGTTGTTTGGCTGTCCCAGGCTGGATTCAGACCCGCCAGCTCAGGTGTATGTGGTTCGTGCCTTAGCCACTTGAGCCACAGACACCGAGCCAATTTCTAAATTTTAAATGTAATCCAGCAATTTGCATTTACAAAAATTATGTCCTACCAGAGATCTTGCACTTGTGCGCAAAAATTTGGCTATAAAAGAATGTTCACTTCATCACTGTTTGTACTAGGAAGTGCTGGAGGGAATCCAAATATCCATGAACTTGAGGTTAGACAAATACCTTAAGGTACATTTATACAATCATATATCTGGCAGCCGTGGGAAAGAAATGAGGTCACCCAACCAGTCCGTACATATGACATGGAAAGATGTCCAAGATCCTGCATTGAGAGGAGAAAAATAAGATGGAACACAGAACACAGTGTGGGTACAATTGTGTAAACTGACACATATGACAAACTTGCAAAATGTCTACATTAACCATCAGCCGTGATTTTTAAAGGAAACAGAATAGGAAGGACTTCCATTTTCTAGTCCAGAATTCAATAGTGCGTGTGTTTACATGAAGCACACCATACTTCTGGAATCAGGAAAACAAATCAATTACTAACTAAAGTACAAAGAACCATTGACCCATTCTCCTGAAAGGATAGGAATTCTATTTATTTACAGTGTGATTCCAATTGTATTAAAAATGCGCATAAGAGTTCTGATTAAGGCTCGGCGCCTATAGCTCAACCGGCTAAGGCGCCAGCCACGTACACCTAAGGTGGCGGGTTCGAATCCCCAGCCCGGACCCACCAAAACAACAATGACGGCTGCAACCAAAAAATAGCCGGGCGTTGTGGCGGGCGCCTGTGGTCCCAGCTACTTGGGAGGCGGAGGCAGGAGGCTCGCTTGAGCCCAGGAGTTGGAGGTTGCTGTGAGCTGTAAAGCCACAGCACTCTACCCAGGGGGACAGCTTGAGGCTCTGTCTCAAAAAAAAAAAAAAAAAAAGTTCTGATTAAGGACTAATCTGAGGCATTGACTGTTTCTCTACCAGATAGCATAGGGTGCATTTGACTTTTCTTTGTCTTCTTTTTCACGTTTTTTCATTAAGCCTGAATTAGCTTCCAAATTGGGAGAAAAGAATTATGGACTTTGTTTTTTGGACTTGCAGAGATTTGAAAGCACCAGTGAGGGGGCCTGGACTATGTGTGTCTGGGAAGGTCCAGCTCCTTGGCTGAGCAGCTTCTAATTTGAGCAGGATTCCAACAAGGGAGCCTGGGCCGGGCTATGGGTGAAGTGCAGCCCTATTTCAGTTGAGTTGCTGAGAAGCTGAACTCCTGCAAAGGCTGTCTGGGGTGGCTGAGGGATGCCAGTGGCGGTGTGGCAAGGCCTGGATTTACTGTCCCCGTTTTTGATTTTTTTTTAATTTTTAATTTTTAAAATATTTAAAATTGGCTCGGCACCTGTAGCTCAGCGGCTAGGGCACCAGCCACATACACTGGAGCTGGCAGGTTTGAATCCAGCCTGGGCCTGCCAAACAACAATGACAATTCTAACCAAAAAATAGCCGGGCGTTGTGGCAGGCGCCTGTAGTCCCATCTACCTGGGAGGCTGAGGCAGGAGAATCACTTAAGTCCAAGAGTTTGAGGTTGCTTTGAGCTGTGATGCCATAGCACTCTAGTGAGGGTGACATAGTGAGACTGTGCTCCCTCCCCCCAAAAAAGGGCTGGGCACGGTGGCTCACGCCTGTTATCCCAGCCAAGGTGGGTGGATTGCCTGAGCTCACAGGTTTGAGACCAGCCTGAGCCAGAGCGAGACCTCATCTCTAAAAATAGCCGGATGTTGTGGCAGGCCCCTTTCATCCCAACTACTTGGGAGGCTGAGGCACGAGAATCACTTAAGCCCAAGAGTTTGAGGTTACTGTGAGTTGTGACGACATGGCACTCTACCAAGGGCTACAAAGCAAGACTCTGTCTCAAAAATAAATAAATAAATAAATAAATAAGGCTCGGTGCCTGTAGCTCAGCGGCTAGGGTGCCAGCCACATATACCAGAGTTGGAGGGTTCGAATCCAGCCCAGTCCTGCCAAACAACAATGACAACCAAAAAATAGCCAGGCATTGTGGCGGGCGCCTGTAGTCCCAGCTATTTTGGGAGGCTAAAGCAAGAGAATCACTTAAGTCCAAGAATTTGAGGTTGCTGTGAGCTGTGATGCCACCGCACTCTACCCAGGGTAATAAAGTGAAACTCTGTCTCAAAAAAATAAATAAATTGGCTTGGTGTCTGTGGCTCAAGCGGCTAAGGCACCAGCCACATACACCTGAGCTGATGGGTTCAAATCCAGCCTGGGCCTGCCAAATAACAATGACGGCTGCAACCAAAAAATAGCTGGGCGTTGTGGTGGGCACCCAGCTACTAGGGAGGCAGAGGCAGGAGAATCACTTGAGCCCAGGAGTTGGAGGTTGCAGTGAGCTATAATGCCACAGCACTCTACCCACGGTGACAGCTTAAGACTCTGTCTCAAAAAACTAAAAATAATAAATAAATAAATAAAAATAGAATATTTAAATTTTTAAAAAAAATTTTTGAGACAGAGTCTGACTCTGTCACCCTGGGTAGGGTGCTGTGGCATCATAGCTCACAGCAACCTCAAACTCTTGGGCTCAAGACATTCTCTTGCCTCAGCCTCCCAAGTAGCTGGGACTATGTGCACCACCACAATCCCCAGCTAGTTTTAGAGACAGGATCTTGCTCTTGCTCAGGGTGGTCTCAACTCCTAAGCTCAAGCAATCCAAAGCCTTGGCCTCTCAGAGTGCTAGGATTATAGGCATGAGTCACTGTACTGGGCCCTTTATATTTATTTTAGAGATGGGGTCTTGCTTATATTTCCCAGATTAGACTCAAACTGCTAGGTTTATAAAATGGGCTTTTAAAAGCAAAGATGGAATGCCAGGCATGGTGGCTCATAACTGTAATCCTAGCACTCTGGGAGGCCAAGCAGGTGGCTTATCTGAGCTCATAGGTTTGAGACCAGCCTAAGCCAGAGCGAGACCTCGTCTCTAAAAATAGCTGGGTAATGTGGCAGGTACCAGTAGTCCCAGCTACTTGAGAGGCTGAGGCAAGAGAATTGCTTGAGCCCAAGAGTCTCAGGTTGCTGTGAGCTATGATGCCATGGCACTCTACTGAGGGCAACAAAGTGAGACTCTGTCTCAAAAAAAAAAAGCAAAGATGGAGCCATGCGTAATGGGGTCACACCTATAGTCCTAGCACTTTGGGAGGCTAAGGCCAGCTGATCCCTTGAGATCAGGAGTTTTTGACCAGCCTGAGCAAGAATGAGACCCATCTCTACTAAAAGTAGAAAAATTAGCCTGTAGCCCTAGCTACTAAGGAGGCTGAGGCAAGAGGATTGCTTGAGCCCAAGAGTTTGAGGTGGTTATGAGCTATGATGCCATGGCACTCTACCCAGAGCAACACAATGAGATTCTGTCTCAAAAAAAAAAAAAAAAAGGGATTATTCCATAATACTGTTTAGCAGCTTGTTCTCTTTTCATCATGTGCTATGGACATCTTTCTCAATACCCCAAAAGTTCTAGTTCTCAATAGGTCTTGAAAGTTTTGGGGGCGATTTTAGCCATCACAATGATGGGGGCACTGCTGTACAAGGGAGGGGGGCCAGGGATGCTGGCACCCCTGAGATGGGCAGGGCAGTTCTGCATGATGGATTTTCCTGCATCTCGGAGGACCTTGGAATGTAGCACAGGAATCCATTCATAATTGTCTGAGTCCAGAGTTTAAAGATATGTTCCAGGTAAGGCAACATATCTTTGGCATGGTTCTGATATACTCTGAGCTTAGGAACATTATGTTTGCTATTTGTGGATTTCATGTAGGGCAATAAAATGAGGTATGATGTAATAATTTATTATAAAAAGGGGGCACGGACAAGAATCCTAACTCTGGCACAAATGCAGCCTTTTGGAAGGGCTGCTTAATCTTTTAAATGGATGTCATCATAATGTGTTCAAATAATCCCCGCCAATGAACCTTTGGGATGAATTCAATTCTGCACAATTGCAATAAGACTTCTTATAAAAACGTGCTTGCACACTCATATTCATCTTTTTTTTAGGATGTAGAATTTCCTGGACATAGACTTGGGTCTACATCTACTGGGCCAAAATTAAGGAATACATTTTTTTTTCCACTTGACTATATTGCCAGATTGCCTTTTAGAAAAGGTTCATACTCAATTATACTACATGAGGTTATTCATTTCCCCACATCCCGACCAGCACTCACTAAAACATTTGTCAGTCTGAGTTGGGGAGTGGTATCTTATTTTCATTCTCAACTTTTTGATTTCAAGTGAAATGGTGTGTAGTTAAGATGCATCAGTTCTGCTCACAGGAAGATTGTGCCCATGAGAGTAATTAGGGCCTTTAGGAGTGTATGTGATTGTGTTCCTGAAAGAATTCTAGGTGGGAGTCTCTCTTACGGATGATGTCTGTCTCCCAGAAGAAACAGCAGGGTGGGAGAAGGCTGGGCTGTGCTGTCCCTGAGGCCCCTGGTCTGGGCCTAATGCTGCCATTTGCCTTCTGCAGGAAGCCTGGAAACACGCCATCGAGAAGGCCAAGCACATGCCCGACCCCTGGGCTGAGTTCCACCTTGAAGACATCGCCACAGAGTGTGCTACTCGGCACAGGTCAGCATATCATCTAGGGACCTCACGGAGTCCTGGGGGTAGGGGTGGGTGGGTCCTGCTTTTGCTCATAATCAGTAAGGCCCAAGTACCCTTGGGAACCAGGAGAAGGGAGTGCTAACACCAACAGCCGCTATTGGGGTATTGCATGGGTAAGGCCCCATACATTGTCTCACTGAAGCGCTCTCTGGCTCTAGAAGGTGCCTATTAAATAGGCTGGGCTGAGCTATGTTACAGTAACAAATACCCCTTATTTCTCATGTATATGAAGTTGAGTGAGAGGTGAACAGCTCTTCAGGGCGGCTGGAGATCCAGGTTACTTCCCCTTTGTGGCTCTCTCATCTCAATATGTGATCCCACCATCACTACCCAAAGGGAAGCTGGAGTGTGGAGATAGCACACCAGCTGTTCAAAGCCTTGGCCAGGAAATGGTGTCACTGTTGCATGTCCATTGGTAAGATCTAGTTACACAGTCTCGCCTAGCCACAGGGGGACTGTGAAGGGTATGCTGCCCTCTCCACCCCTGTACGCTATGTTCTTGATCCCCCCCTTTGAGAAGATGGCTTTAGAGTCCCTCTCCACAGCTGGAGGCCCCCTCTTAGTAGAATCTATGGTCTGTACTTGGCAGCTGAGGTCAGCATCATGGGTAGGGTGTGTGCTTGGTTCTTTTCTACCAATGAGAGCACAGTAGGAGCTGGCTGGTGACGTACTCTCTGAAGGCACAGTAGGAGCTCAGCTGGGATCTCAGACAAGGCCAAATTGTGTTTATTTCTTAATCAAAGTGCCTAACTTTACCTGCCCTGGCTAGCAGTGGTAAGAGGCCAGGTGGTGTCAGCTAGAATCTCCTGGGATTTTTTTTTTTTTTTTGAGGCAAGAGTCTCATTGTCTCACTCTGTTACCATGGGTGACAGCTCATAGCAACCTCAAACTCCTGGGTTTAAGCCATCCTCTTGCCTCAGCCTCCTGAGTAGCTGAGACTATAGGTGCCTGCCACAACATTTGGCTAGTTTTTCTGTTTTTAGTAGAGATGGTGTCTCATTCTTCTTGGCTGGTCTTGAACTCCTGAGCTGAGGTGATCTACTTGCCTCGGCCTCCTAGAGTGCTAGGATTATAGGCATGAGCCACCATGCACAGCCTCCTGGCATTTTTAAATTGGAGGTTTTCTTCTCCATCTCTGAGTTTATAAGAACCTTGGTGTAAGACAGATTTCCTGTTCAGGGTGGCTAAGAACAAGGTTCTGGTTGAAACCAATTTGCATTTAAATTCTGGGTTTTGGGTAGGTTACTTCACTTCTCTGGGCTGTAGAGAGTCCCATGTGGAAAATAAGCACGATAATGTAGCATTTACATTGGTGTCCTGGGAAGGTTGAATGAAGCAATCCCTTCAAGCACCCAGGGTAGAGTGAGTGCTCAGTGAACTTTGAGTAACTCTCACCTTTGTGATGTTAGAGGTTGTGAGTGACAAGACTCTTCCAATGTCACATTATCACTCCCTGCCCCAGATTCCAGGTGCCTCTGAGATTGTGGTCTTTTGGAGATGAGAGACCATTATTTCCTTTACTTAAGTCTCCCTTAATCTCTGTATAGTAATAATAATAATAATCTTTGCTATTATTTATTAAGCACAGTACAGTTGACCCTTGATCAACATGGAGGGCAGGGGTACTAACCTCTCATGCAATCAAAAATCTGCATCTAACTTTTGATTTCCCCCAAATTTAACTAATAGTTTACTGTGGGCCATAACATACATATAATTAGAACATGCAGGAATGTGCCAATTACATATAGTTGATTAAAATATAAGTCAACTAGTATTTGTATATATTTTATGTATTTGTGACATACCTAGCCTTAAGGTTCATCTGTGAGTTTTTTCAAATTGTTGTAAATCTCAAAAACATTTTTCTAATACATTATTTGGAAAAACATCTGTGTGGCTCAGCGCCTGTGGCTCAAGTGGATAAGGTGCCAGCCACATACACCTAAAGTGGCGGGTTTGAATCCAGCCTGGGCCCGCCAAACAACAATGATGGATGCAACCAAAAAATAGCCAGGTGTTGAGGCGGGCACCTGTGGTCCTAACTACTTGGGAGGCTGAGGCAGGAGACTCTCGCTTGAGCCTAGGAGTTGGAGGTTGCTGTGAGCTGTGATGCCATGGCACTCTACCCAGGGGGATAGCTTGAGGCTATGTCTCAAAGAAAAAAAAAAAGAAAAAGAAAAAAATTTGTGTATAAGGTGAACCACAGTCATCAAACCCATGTTGCCTGAGGGACAGATGTTCTTTTTTTTTTTTTTTTTTTTTTTTGAGACAGAGCCTCAAGCTGTCCCCGTGGGTAGAGTGCTGTAGCATCACAGCTCACAGCAACCTCCAACTCCTGGGCTCAAGCGAGTCTCCTGCCTCCACCTCCCAAGTAGCTGGGACCACAGGTACCTGCCACAACGCTCACGCCCGGCTTTTTTTGGTTGCAGCCATCATTATTGTTTGGTGGGCCCGGGCTGGATTCAAACCCACCAGCTCAGGTGTATGTGGCTGGTGCCTTAGCCGCTTGAGCCACAGGCTCCAAGCCTCAAGGGCCAGATGTTTTTGCACAGTCTAGTGCCAGCAAGGTTGCAGCTTGGAGGTCCTCTCTTCCCTCTTCCCTGCAAAGCCTCCGCTTGTTTTTCAGGCTCTGGAAAACCTGTTCTCACCGAGGCTAGGAGTATTCTGGAGTCTGCCCCAGCTGAGGGATGAGCCAGGGGAGGCCTCCAAGTAGAGCTAAGAACACCTCAACCCAAGAGCGAGGTTTTAGACTTTAGGGATCGCCTGAGATGAGATTTCCGCCAAGCAAACCTGTTTGAGGTGCAGCCAGGCCCAGAGGCTGATCTGCTCTGAGAAAGGAGTCATGAAAATGTTCTGGAACTTTCTTTAGCTCTCTCTTTGTCTTGGGTGTGCACCTATCTGTGGAGGAAAAAAATTCAGTTTCCTCTTACTGCATGCTCACAACACAGAATGCTTCTGTGACCCCAAAACCTATGAAGGTTTCTCCCCACTAGCAAACAAAACAATTAGCTGAGAGCAGATCCTAGCTGGCCATCCTCTAACTCAGTTCACTTCTGACACCATCTACCTGGAAGTAGTGTCTCATCCCATGAGACTGCCCCCACTTCCAGTGCCAATCACAAGCTCCAGGTTGTTCTATGTTTGTGACTGATAAGCTATAAATCGGGGTTCCCACAGTCCCCTCCCTGGGTTCAGTAATATGCTGAAGTGGCTCACAGAACTCAGGGAAACTTTCACTTAGGTTTAGTCATTTTGGTTTTTTTTTTAATTTTTGAGACAGTCTCACTATGTCGCCCTCAGTAGAGTGCCTTGGCATCACAGCTCAGTGACCTCAAACTCTTGGGCTTAAGTGATTCTCTTGCCTCAGCCTCCCAAGCAGCTGGGACTATAGGCACGCACCACAACACCTGGGTATTTTTTGTTGCAGTTGTCATTGTTGTTTAGCTGGCCTGGGCTGGATTCAAACCCACCAGCCTCAGTGTATGTGGCTGGCACCTTAACCACTGTACTATAGGCGCTGCTTCAGGTTTACTGGTTTTTTACAAGAGATACAGATGCATGAGGTGAGGCATGAGGGAATGGGCACAGGGATTCTGTGTCTTCTCCAGGCATGCCACCTGCCAAATGCTACCCTGTGTTTGGCTACCTGGAAGCTCTCTGAACTCAGTCCTTTCCGGAGACTTCATCGTGTAGATGTGATTGACTAAACTATTGGCTGTTGATCAACTCAACCTCAGCCCCTCTCCCTCCCTAGGGGTTGGGGATGGGGCTGAAAGTCCAGGCCTCTAATCCTTGCATAGGTCTCTCTGGTGACCAGTCCCCTTCCTAAAGCTACTCAGGGCTTGCAGCCATCAGTTGTCTCATTAGCATATACACAAAGACACCACTGTGAAGATTCTAAGGATTTTAGGAGTTGCATGTTAAGAAACAGGATCCAAGACCAAATATGTATTTTATAATATCACAACCCAATATTGGGGCTCAGAAAATGATACCCAGGCTTAGTGCCTATAGCTCAGCAGCTAGGGCGCCAGCCACATGCATCCAAGGTGGCGGGTTCCAATTTAGTGTGGGCCTGCCAAACAACAATGACAACTCCAACCAAAAAATAGCCGGGCATTGTGGCAGGTGCCTGTAGTCCCAGCTACTTGGGAGGCTCAGGCAAGAGAATCGCTGAAGCCCAAGAATTGGAGGTTGCTGTGAGCTGTGACGCCATAGCACTCTACCAAGGGTGACAAAGTGAGACTCTGTCTCAAAAAAAAAAAAATGATACCCAAAGTGAGACCTCAGAAGCAGCATCAGAAGCAAAGGCTTCTCCCACCCTCCTGTTTCTCAGCCTTCATTCTCCAAGGCAGCCATAAAAATTAGAATCCCTCTTCCCCAAGGTAGATCATAGAAACCTGAGCCCTTTTCCCCCAAAGCCAGCCACAAAACCTAAAAATATTACTCTAGCCTTCCCCTACTTTTCTGTGTAACAGCTGGCCTTAAGGAAATTAAGATGCAGAGGGATCCCACCCCATTCCCTGGAGGAAGAAATACTACAGGGAGGCCAAGAAGAGTCTGGACAGACAGGCCTTGCTGGATTTCCCCACTCAGTCTGTTACCATCAGGTCATGCCCTTTTTGTCTAATCCAGTGATTCTCAACCTTCCTAATGCCACAACTCTATAATGTAGTTCCTGTGGGTCACGACCCATAGGTTGAGAACTGCTGGTCTAATCACTTGTCTCCCTGGCTGTTTCTCTTCCATTGAACCTAGGCATAAAATCAAATAGCTTCCCCTGTATCTTTGGGTCTTTGTTCTCAAGACTCCCATGTGATGTGTAACTATGGTCCAATAGATTGGTCATGCTTTTGTCTTGTTACCCTGTCTTGTCTGTGACCCTTGTGATAGCAGGAAAAACATCATTCCCTGTCTGCCCTTATACCAGCAGCCCCTTTCCTGGCTGGAGTCACCTCCCCCACCTCTGCCTGCACAGGACAGTTGTTTCTACTTGGGAAATGTTCCCAGCTTCCTGGATTGAAGATTGAGGGCACAGCCACCTCCTTCTCTGGGATATCCATTTGCTACACAGATCAGCAATATTTATTTATTCAATCATTTATCCAACATAGTTTTATTTATTAAGTATTCACACACACTAGGCCCTGGAGGAGCAAGACAGATGGAGGTCTGCTTTGGTGGAGTTACAGTCCAGTGGGGGAGTGCGACGCAGAACAAGCCAGCAAACAGCACTGTAGTGAGCACTGGGCAGACAGAGATGGGAGCACAGAGGAGGGGGAACAGGATATTTGAGGAGAGGGAAGATGGCCAGTGTTGGGTTGTCCACAACCCAATCCAGGAACTGGGCTAGGCTTTTGGCTGGTCCAAATCCCGCGGTGAAGAGTGCGATGGATCTGGAAAGGTGCCCTGAGGGACAGACAGGATCAGATTATGGTAGGGTGACCAGATTTTAACATCGGTAAGGCGAGACAACATGGCTGGGGGCGGGGCGGGGCAGGGGCAGGGCAGGGCCTGACAACAATGCAAACTTTGATAAACAGTTCTCGATAATCACTTCTCAGCAATTATTTGTTATTATTACAGTTTAACATTATAAAACTAACAAAAATAATATAAAACTCATATTCTGGTGAAATAGCCACATGGCAGCCGAAAACTGTATATTCCCTTCTTGTTCTCCCGCCCATTCGTGCATTCTTTCCAAAAATCAGGACTTTTTTAAAACGCTGTGAGACGCGGGACAAATTGTTGAAAAGCGGGGCTATCCCGCCAAAAGCGGGACGTCTGGTCACCCTAGATTATGGACGCTGTGTTCTAGGGGGGCTCTGGTTTCTGCAGGTACAATGCTGTGACTGGGGAATGGCTTCAAGATGATGTTCTGATCAAGATGGCATCTCAGGTGAGCTGGGCCCTGAGCCCTGTGAGGAGAGCGACAGAGATGAGTGGGGACTTCCTCCAGCTGAATTCAGTCTGTGCATCTTCCCTCCACAACCCACTTTATTTAAACTCTGGGTATTCTTCATGTTATTGTTTATTAGATTTTTTGTAACAGTTTTAATGAGGTACAACCAACACACCATACAATTCATCTATTTAAAGTGTACAAGTTCGATGTTTATTTATTTATTTATTTTTATACTTTTTGAGACAGTCTCAAGCTGTCTCCCTGGGTAGAGTGCCATGGCATCACAGCTCACAGCAACCTCAAACTCTTGGGCTTAAGAGATTCTCTTGCCTCGGCCTCCCAAGTAGCTGGGACTACAGGCTCCTGCCACAATGCCCGGCTATTTTTTTTGCTGCAGTTGTCATTCTTTTTAGCTGGCCTGGGCTGGTTTCAAACCTGCCAGCCTTGGTGGATGTGGCCAGCACTCCATCCACTGAGCTACGGGCACCACTATCAGTGTTTTTTTAGTAGATACACAGAGTTGTGTGGCCATCACCACAGTCAATTCCAGAACATTCTCCCCCTCCCCATCCTCCGTGCCCATTAGCCGTCACTCCCCATTCCCTCCTCTTCCCCTGGCCCCTGGCAACCACTGTTCTGTCTCTATAGATTTGCCTATTCTGGATATTTCATATGCCAAGATATCACACATCAAAAGAGTATCCTAGGCACTCTTGAAAATCAATTCACCATAAATGTATATGTCAATTTTTTTAAAAATTGTGGGTCACCACCTATTATTGTGTTGTTAAATAAATTGAGCAGCTGGCCACCAGCCTTTGAGGAAAAAAAAGAGAAAGAAAAAGACTAGAAAATAGCATCTTCATGAATAGGGAGGGTAAGGGTTTTGTGAAACATTTTTAGTGTAACATACACACAAAAAAGTGTACAGCTTGATGAGTTTTCACAAAGTGAACACTAGCACCCAGATCAATAAACAGAACATAACTCCTCAGTGTCTGCTCCCTTGCCTCCAAGGCTAAGCACCACTCTGAATTCTAACACCTGATTAGTTTTGCTCAGGTATATGGTATGCTTCCTCTAAGTATAGAGGAGCCTGGAGCCACAGGGCAGGTGTTCTCGTGAGCATGGCTTCTGTTGCACGACATTTTGTGTTCAGTCTCAGTGCTGCATAGTATTTCCTTGAGTGAATAGACCTGGTTGATTTCTCCAGAGTATTGTTGATGGACGCTTAGGTTGTTTTCCACTTTTTTCTGTTACAGATAGGGCCGCACTGTCCCTCCCCCGTGGGTTCTTCCTCAGCTGGGATGGAGGGTTGAGGTGGTCCTTGTCATCCCAAATGCCTCTGGGCTGGAAGGCGTTTTGGGCTTTGGTGCTCAGGTGTAGGAGGGGAGGGCTCAGGGATTTCTCACGCTCCCAATTGAAGGGTGACATCTCCTGGCTCAGGTCTGCTTCTGGGTGGGGCTTGGGGGACTGATAACTCTCCATGTGGTATCTTTCAGCCCTTCGGCAGAGGAGCCATGAGGGAGTGCTTCAGGACGTAAGTGACTCAGCCTGGCGCTCAAGGCCCTTGCCCAGACTCCCAGAGGCCCCTAAGAGCTGGGGCACTGGGTCATTTTTGGCCAAGGAACAGAGACAGTGGCCTCTGCCCTCTTGTGTCCTGAGTTTCTCTCCTTCTGGTCCCCCTAGGCCTAGCTATTAGGGTGGCTCAGGAAGAGCAGGGAGTATCCCACCCATCTCTGCTCTGGTGCTTAGAGGTCAAGGCACACAGAATAGGAGGCCATTAACGATGACCCTTAACCCCACTTCCCAGCTCTTTGAAAGACACAAAGGGGCAGGAAAGGCCTGTCCACCTTACTGTCCTGATGACCCAGGGCTATGACCCCAGAGTGCCCAGGCAGGCACCTTGCTGCCTTCCCCCTTCCCAGGAAGAAGCTGTCCAACTTCCTGCATGCCCAGCAGTGGAAGGGAGCCTCCAACTACGTGGCAAAGTGCTACATTGAGCCCGTGAGCAGAGAGGTGTACTTTGAGGATGTGCGTCTACAGATGGAGGCCAAACTCTGGGGAGAGGAATATAATCGACACAAGCCCCCCAAGCAGGTATGTACCCTCCGCCTGCCTGCTCCCCATGCCAGGGCAGCTGGGCACAGTGTCTGGGAAGGAGGGGGGAAGGCTGGTCACAGGGTAAACAGTGGCTAATAACAGCCACCATTTTTTGGAACATGATGGACCCAGTACTCTATATGCAGAGAGTACTATTCACAGGCATGGAGTTCTGAGATTGGAATGTTTTTATCCTCATGTATAGATGAGTATTACGATCTTAGTTTGTAAATGACGGAAACTCACTCAAATTGGCTTACTCTGAAAAGGGAATTCACTCCCTTGGAAAATAGAGCCAGCCACAGGCATGGCTAAATCTAGGACCAAACTGAAGTCATCAGAAATCTTCCTCCGTCTCCGGGCAGGGTGTTATTTTGTGTCGGTGTCACTCTTGGGCAGCCTTTCCCCTTGCAGTGGCACATTGGCCCCCAGCAGTGGCAGGCTTGTGTTCTGTCTTCTCAACAACCTTGTTATCAATAGAAGGATGGCACCTATTTTCCCAGAAGTTCTACTAAATGTCTCCGAACCGGGTTTCGTTGACTTTGATAAGGTCAGATGGCTATCACTGAGCCAATTACAAGGGGCGGGAAGAGGCAGATAGAGCAGGCCTGAGCCTTGTGCCCACTTATGACCAGGAATATGAGTATTCCACCTAGACCAGCTAGTCTGAGATTAGGGAAGGGGTGGCTCCCAAGAAAAAATGGAAGAAAGAGGAAAACAGATATCACGTCTGCTCTCCAAGGAACCCAGGACTCAGGGAGGTTAAATAACTTGTCCCACCAGGCAGGGATGGAGCCAGGGCTCAAATCCAGGCTTTTCCATCCCACTGCCAGCTTGGCTCCTTCACTGGAGCTCCTAGGGTGCTGGATGACTATGGTCAGGTCTAAATTCCTGTTGCCTGGGGGCATTTAGGAAAAGTTGCACCAAGCCTCTGCCCTGCCCAAATTCACTGTCTGCTAGATGCAAGATCCCCTGGGTGTCTCAGGAGAGCCACACTTCTTAGGCAATCAGCAGAATTTATGGAGCACCTCCTGTTTCCTGGGCCCATGATTTAAGCACACTTGGGTTGGGCACAAAAGTCATAGTCTTTAGGAAGGCTGTGACTTCCTTAGCTATTCACTATACTCCAGCCCAGCTGCCTTGAGCGTGTTCCTGTCTCAGACATTTGCCCTGGCCATGACTCCAGTCTACATCACTTGTCTCCATGATGCTTGCCTGGCTGACTCCTCATGGTTCAGGTTTTAGCTAGGCTGGCTCAGACCACCCTAAGTGGAGCAGCCCCTCCACCTAGTTGCCTCTACCATGGCATTCTGGTTTGTTTGGTTTTCTTTTCTTTTCTTTCTTTCTTTTTTTTTTTGAGAAAGATTCTCCCTATGTCATCCTTGGTAGAGTGCCACAGCGTCACAACTCACAGAAACCTCATGCTCCTGGGCTTAAGCTATTCTCTTGTCTCAGCTTCCCAAGTAATTGGGACTACAGGCACCCACCACAACGCCCTGCTATTTTTTGTTCCAGTTGTCATTGTTCAGCTGGCCCAGGTCAGGTTCAAACCCGCCACCCTCGATGCATGTGGCTGGTGCCATAACCACTGTGCTATGGGTGCCAAGCCTGATTTTCTTTTCTTTGGAGAAGTTAGTGCTGAGAGAGCTTTATACATTTAATCCATATATTAGTTGCTTCTGTCCCTAAGGGGGGACAGAACTGTTCTCTGCTGTCTCCCAGGATCTAGGTGTTTTATAAGTACTGAAGGTTGAATGAAGGGAGAGAGAGGGATGTGGTTATTCAAGGAGGTCCTGGCTGTCCACATGTGTCCACCCAGGAGCCCTCTGGCTGAGCAGGTACCCCTGCTGCAGGTTTCCTGGTAGGGAATAGAGCCAGCATGTCGGGTGGAACCCTCTGAGAATTGCCCCACTCCTTTCCCTCAGGCTGATTCTCAGAACTGAGCTGGTGTTTGGGGGAAAAGTCTCAGCTCTTAGCTCAGGGTCCCTTTGGCCTCTGCAGCTTTTGTCTGGCTGCTTGGTGATTCACCATTCCTGGGAAACCCAGCCCTGGCTCCTTCCATCGTGTGGGTGACACTGAGGGGTTGGGTGCTCTAATAAGACCTTATATAACAGGGTAGGAGGTCTACATTAGAGTTACAGGTCTTTCCTACCCCACTTTACAGACCATACACAGTATTTATATATTTTCATATTTTCATATGTGTACAAATTAAACTTATACTTTGTTAAAAAAAATGTAGCAAAAAATGTCACGGTTTCTCATAATTCCCCATTGTAGGAGAGAACCACTGTTTACACATTGATATACTTGTATATTACCCTAAAATTGTGTCTATTGATAATAATAACAAAAGCCTGTCTCCTTTGTGCTTAATAAATTTAATGCACTTGCTAAGTCTGAGATCGCCATTCCTCAAATGAGTAAACTGAGGCACAGAGAGGTGTAATAACTTACCCAAAGTCACAGCATTTGTGTAAGACACAGGCTAAGTTGCCACACATATGTGCTGACAGGAAGGAGTTTCTTTTTTTTTTTTTT
>NW_003852491.1:533628-534678 GCF_000181295.1 Otolemur garnettii
GCCTTAGCCACTTGAGCCACAGGCACCAAGCCCAGGAAGGAGTTTCTTTCTTGCTTTTGTAAAGGTCCTGTTGATGGGTGCCTCAGGGTGGGCTGGTACCTTGCTTTCTTGAAGCCATCCAGAGACCTGGTTCCTTCTGTCTTATTGCTCTGCCATGCCCTGGGGGGTTGCTGTGAACCATGTGGTCACTTCTGGCTTATAGAAGAATCCACCTTACAGAGCAGGCTGGAGTGATGTCATTGTAGCTGCTCCCTTCCCATTGGCCAGGTGTGGTCACATGGCCACACCTACCTGCAAGGGAAGCTCAGCAATGTCATTCTAGCTGACAGCTATATATTCTGTTAAAATTCAGGGATGGGTGTTTTCATTCTAAAAGGAAAAGGGGAGGATAGATTCTGGGGACAAAGTGATAAGTGGTGGAGCCAGGATCTGTGCCCAGGTGGCTGGCTGCTTCAACCCTTCCCCCGCCCTTCTACCTCCCGCCAGGTGGACATCATGCAGATGTGCATTGTGGAGCTGAAGGACAGGCCGGGCAAGCCCCTCTTCCACCTGGAGCACTACATTGAGGGCAAGTACATCAAGTACAACTCCAACTCAGGCTTTGTTCGTGATGACAACATCCGCTTGACTCCGCAGGTGAGGCCCCAGACTCACCCTGCCTGCATCTCCACCCTGTGCCCACCTCAGCCCTTTGGAATGGGAGCCTGGCCAGGCTCAGCCTCTTGAGTCCTTATGCATATGGGGTCTCACACCCCCCGAGGACCCTCAAAGCCCCTTGGAGTATTCTGTAGGAGACTCTGTACTGGTATACCCATCGTCTCATGTTGACTTCTGTTAGCTGTCAGCAGACCTCAGGTAGTCACTGGTCAGCCGCCCTAAGGTCCCTGCTAATTGAACAAGCCCTCTTCCTTTGTCTTTTCCTCTATACACTTCCTTGTGGAGAAAGCCCCCCCAACATGGGCTGAGCTGGGGCATTTCATCCCAGGCCTAGTGGTTCACCAATGTCTGCACAGCCCACAGCCTGGTCTCTTTTTTTTTTTTTTTTTTTTT
>NW_003852491.1:534886-537313 GCF_000181295.1 Otolemur garnettii
ATTCGAACCCGCCACCTTAGGTGTACGTGGCTGGCGCCTTAGCCGGTTGAGCTATAGGCGCCGAGCCCACAGCCTGGTCTCTTGCAACCACTTTTTTATTCCTGTCCTCCACAGGCCTTCAGCCACTTCACATTTGAGCGTTCTGGTCATCAGCTGATAGTAGTGGACATCCAGGGAGTGGGCGACCTTTACACTGACCCACAGATCCACACGGAGACAGGCACTGATTTTGGAGATGGCAACCTAGGTAGGTGAGGAAAGCTAGCCTGTTTCCACGGATACCAAGCTACTCACTGAAATCTCCCAGCTCTTTGTCCACCCAAGGAAACAGGCTAAGATGGTGTCTTCCCTAAGGTCATTGAGATGGGAGGCTGGGATGTCTGATTTCTCTAAGCTCAGCACATTTTATACTTGCTCCAGCCACATTTATGGGGCTGGCGCTACCTCTCCCCTGCCACAAAGCAGAGCACTCCAGACACCCCCACTCTGTCCACAGGTGTCCGGGGGATGGCACTCTTCTTCCACTCTCATGCCTGTAACCGGATTTGCACAAGCATGGGGCTCGCTCCCTTCGACCTCTCGCCACGGGAGAGAGACACAGTGAATCAGAACACCAAGCTGCTGGTGGGTGCTCAGCATGAACCTGCTTGGCTGGCAGGCCCCTCTGTGACCTAGACTGCAAACCCTGCCTCCTTACGTGGAGACAGCCAGGCCTGGCAATGCTTAATTAAAGAAGACCAAGGCAGGAATGATCTGTCCCATCTATACTCTAACCCGTCTCCCCCAACTCAGTACACAAAGCCCTCCTGAGTGTCCCTATAGTACTGGCTGGCATCTGTTTGAGTTAGGTCCATTTTTGACCAGAGTGAGGGGAAGTCATGTAGAGACAGTGAGAAGGTATGTGCGTGGTGTGTGTGTGTGTAGGTTTGTGGGGGGGTGTATTGACAGGTGACTGGACTTAGTTCTGGCTCTCTGGGCACCTCAGTGTGTCCAAGATGAGGCTCCCTTCTTGTCATCTTGACACATAGATCAGATACAAAAGAATGGTGGCAAAGATAAGCTTGGGATTCTAAACACAGAGTAGGATACATTCTCTAGTTTAGAGCTGTAAAGTGTGGTCAGCACTTTAGGGGATGGCAAGTGCTTTGAGCTCCTGTTCCAGATGCCCGTCTTGGAGGTCTTAGGGTTAATCTCTACTGACCTTTTGTAAATTTTCTATTAGCTGTGGCTGCAAGGGTTTAGAGTTAGGGGGAACAACAGGAAGAGCCCTTCATTCCGCAAAGGGTGCCTGCATGACATGAGTATCCCTGTTAATGTCCCCAGCAATCAGCCAAGACCATCTTGAGGGGGACAGAGGAAAAGTGTGGAAGTCCCCGAGTAAGGACCCTCTCTGGCAGCCGGCCCCCTCTGCTCCTTCGCCTTTCAGAAAACTCTGGAGATGAGAACATGAGCGACGTGACCTTTGACTCTCTCCCTTCCTCCCCGTCTTCAGCCACACCACACAGCCAGAAGCTAGACCAGCTCCGTGAGTGATGGCTTGGTCCCTGGTGATTGTGGTTAGAAGAGACAGACAATAGGTAGGGAAGACCTAAACTGGCTTCCATTTAGGTTAGAAAAATCAGACATGCTAATTACAAGATTCATGGCCCTGATGGTTTTACAGGTGAGTTCTTTGAATGAACTCCCAGGACATAGGTCATCTAAATGCCATAAAAACAACTTTCTGTTGTAGAAAACAAGATAACATTTTTCAGGGTGTTTATGGAATTAGCAAAATGCTTTTACAAAGATTTGACAAAACACCAAAAAAGAAAACTATATCCCAACAACCTCACTTATACACATCCACACACCCACATAACACAAATATCCTAAATAAGGCATTAACAAGTGAACACTAGTAGTATCTTGAAGGAATAGTATGTCAAATAGGGTGTCACAGGAATCTGAGGAGGGGCCAACATTAGGAAATCTATTAATGCGATATTAATAAGTCAGAGGTGAAAAGCAGAATCATTATTTCTGAAGTTGAAGTGATAGTTTGTTGAGGGATGAGGCCCTTCAGGAAAGGGAAGAGTCAAGCCAACTCTAGGACTTGGCCCTGAAGAACTGGAAGGACAATGTGGTCATTTATTCAGGGAAAGTCTATAGGGAAAGAGGCTCAGAGCAGGAGAGGAAGATTTCAGTGTTGAAATATTAAAGGAACCTTTTAGCTGTCTGCACTGGGAGGTCTTTGGGATAGATAGTCTGGAGTAGGGGTTAACAGATTTTCCTTTAAAAAGCCAGAGAGTAAACATTTTAAGATTTGCAGGTTATTCAATCACTGTATTTCTGCATTTGCAGTAGGAAAGTAGCCATAGAAAAAATATGCAAATGAATGGGTGTGGCTATGTTCCAGTAAGAGTATTTGTGGACACTGATTTTTTT
>NW_003852491.1:538410-550203 GCF_000181295.1 Otolemur garnettii
AGCCGTCATTGTTGTTTGGCGGGTCTGGGCTGGGGATTCGAACCCACCACCTTAGGTGTACGTGGCTGGCGCCTTAGCCGGGTGAGCTATAGGCGCTGAGCCAAAAAAAAAATCATTTTTTAATCTGTGTAAAAATAAGTAGCCAGACAGATTTGGCTCTGGAAAGCTGAGGGCAGGAGATAGAGATGGGGAGTCATCAGGAGATGGTTAGCTTTGAAGCTATCTGAGGCCGTCTTCTTGGACCCAAAATGTAAATATGGCTTTTCTTACCTTACCACTGCCGCTTACCAGGGGCCAACTGTGGGCCAGGCGCCTATGCTGTAATTGCATTACAAATGTAATGGCATTTGTTATGACAGCCCTAGGGAGGCTTGGAGGTGAAGCTGCTTGATCAGGATCATTCACTTCACAAGTAGCGGACTTACCACAAGTTCTCAAGAAAGAACTATAGCCCCTCGGTGCTGACAACACTCTCCCTTTTTATGCCTTTCTTTAAAATTAAAAAAAATAACTAATAAAAACTTGGTGTCAGATGTGGTCTGCTTTGGGCTGTAGGTTGGTCTTGTGCATATTCCAGTGGTGGAACAAACACATTATCTCTGTTTCTCCCTGCCCAGATTGGCCACTGTTCAGTGATCTTGATAACATGGCACACAGAGACCATGACCATCTGGACAACCACCGGGTGAGCATGGAGGGAGAGGGGCTGCAGGCTCCAGTACCCTTGTGCTGGGAGGATTAGACTTTCTCCCAGTGGGACTGAGGGTGAATCTTCAATTTCAGGGGTGGGCAGCCCTGCTCAGGTATTATGCCCTGGACACTGTCAGGAAGGCAGGGGTGGGGACAGCAGGAGGATGCAGATGAACTCCAGCCTCCTTCCCAAGACACAGCTTTTCTCGTGGAAGAGCTGGGGCCGTTGTAGTCCCCAGAGATGGTTAGATATAGATAGTGGTAGATGTGGCCAGCACCCTACCCACTGAGAGGTGCGACCTTCTAGTAAGTGCCAGGTTCACCTCCAAGTTTGGTTTAGCCATGTGTGTGGACAGTTGTCTCATCAGTGGCCTATACTGGTCTCAGATCTATAAATGTAACACAGTGAGCCATGATGCTCTTGGATTGGATAAACAGAATGTTTCCTATAGCTTCAGGTTGACTCAGTGGTAAGAAACTGAAGACATCATATCTACCTTCATATAAATGTATATTATCGTGTCAAGTTAAAATTTCTTACAAATTCTGTAAAAAAACAGGCTTTACAGAAATATCACACTTGCACAGGCCATAGGCACACTTAAAGCTGTGTTCTCAAATTGTTCCAAAGGTTCAAGTTCACTATTGGCTGCTTTTCAGAGTTCTTGAGTGGAAGAAAAAAATAATCATTGCCGATACATCTGTGGTGAGTGTGGGGTCAGACAGCTTGGTTTGAACCCTGGCTCCATTACTGGGTGACTGTAAGCAAGCAGCTTACCTCCCTTGTGCCTCAGTTTCCTCTTTTCGAAACCAGAGATAATGAGAGAACTGCCGGACCAGTTGTCTCTATGAGCCTGGTAGATGGTCTCATTTAACCCTCATTACAAGATGTTTATTTTTTATTTCTTCTAGAATAGGTTTTATTCTAGAATTAGAACAAATGTTAGGATTTTAAAATAGGTAACAAATACATCCTCATGTGTTAAAAGGAAAAGGCAAGAAGGATTAGTCTGGTGACGAGTTTCCCCTGCACCCTGCCCTCTGCTGCCTGCTTCTTGTCCCCAGTGGTAGCAGCTGCTCTCATTATCTCTGGTTTAGAAAAGAGGAAACTGAGGCACAAGAGAGGTAAGCTGCTTGCTCCAGGTCACCCAGTAATGGAGCCAGGGTTGTCTGACCCCACACTCACCATCCTTTGCTGCCTCCTGCCCCTCTCCTTAGGGAAAGTATTCATGTCATTTCTCAGATGAGGAAACTGAGGCTTGGAGAGGTTGGCTATCTTGTCAGGATTTCAGAGCTAGGGTTTAGCACAGTGACTGCCATGCTAGAAAAAAATTTTTTTTTCCTTGGGGCCATGATGTTTTGTTAGGTCAAGAGGACGGTGCTCGTAGCTCAGTGGGTACGGTGCTGGCCACATACACTGAAGCTGGTGGGTTCGAACCCAGCCCAGGCCAGCTAAAACAATGACAACTGCAACAAGAACAACAAAAAATAGCTGGGCATTGTGGCGGGTGCCTGTAGTCCCAGCTACTTGGGAGCCTGAGGCAAGAGAATCGCTTAAGCCAGTGGTTCTAAACCTTCCTAATGCTGTGGCTCTTTAATACAGTTCCTGTGGGTCATGATTTCCAGTTGAGAACTGCTGGTTTAAGCCCAAGAGTTTGAGGTTGCTGTGAGCTGTGATGCCACAGCACTCTACCCAGGGCGACAGCTTGAGACTCTTTCTCAAAAAAAAAAAAAGATAGGTCAAGAGACATGTGAGTTATATATGCTTCATGGCACCCTGTCCTCAAAACTAGATTCTTATAGCTTGGAAATGACCCTGGAGAGTAGGACAAGGTGCCCAAAGTTGTGGAACTCCTGGGTAGGGCTTGTGATCCATTTTCAAAAACAGCCTTTCACAGCCAGGTGCAGTGGTGTGCACCTGTTGTCCCAGCTACTCAGGAGAATGAGGCAAGAGGGTCATCTGAGCCCCACCCCCCAAAAACAGCCTTTGTCTCAGCAAAATGAACACTTTAATTTTATTGTACATAAATTATACCTTAATTTAAAAAGTTGAAATTGCTGGGCGTGTTGGCTCATGCCTGTAATCCCAGCACTCTGGGAGGCCGACACGGGCAGATTGCCTGAGCTCACAAGTGGGAGACCAGCCTGAGCTAGAGCAAGACTCTGCCTCTAAAAATAGCCAGGCATTGTGAAGGACACCTGTAGTCCCAGCTACTCGAGAGGCTGGGGAGGCTGAGGCAAGATAGTCACTTGAGCCCAGGAGTCTGAGATTGCTGTGAGCTATGAAACCATGGTACTTGAGGATGACAAAGTGAGACTCTGTCTCAAAAAAAAATTTTTAAAAGCTGAAATTGTTTTTTAAAACACCCATCAGCCTTTTAGTCCACACAAAACAGAGGTAGAGAGGGCCTTTTGAGGATAGCATAGCTCCTTGGACTAGAGTGGATCCCTGGCCAGACCAGAGACCCAGGATTTCATTGTATGTGTTTGAATGGTTCCTGGCTATCTACAAGAGTGATCCAGGTTTCATGTTTATTCTGGTGACACCAAGTTGCTTTAAAAAATATATTTTGGCTCGGCGCCTATAGCTCAACGGGCAAAGGCGCCAGCCACATACACCTAAGGTGGCGGGTTCGAATCCCCAGCCCAGACCCGCCAAACAACAATGACGGCTGCAACCAAAAAATGGCCAGGCGTTGTGGCAGGCGCCTGTGGTCCCAGCTACTTGGGAGGCTGAGGCAGGAGACTCGCTTGAGCCCAGGAGTTGGAAGTTGCTGTGAGCCGTAATGCCACGGCACTCTACCCAGGGGACAGCTTGAGGCTCTGTCTCAAAAAAAAAAAAAAAAAAAATTTAAGTAACATACAATGAAATCAAGAAGCATAAATTCACAAAAGTGGTTTTATCTTGAATGAAAAGAGAGTAGGATGAGAAGGGGACACACAGAGTTCCAAATTTTAGTTTCTTTTTTTTTCTTTTTTTGAGACGGAGCCTCAAGCTATCCCCCTGGGTAGAGTGCTGTGGCATTACAGCTCACAGCAACCTCCAACTCCTGGGCTCAAGCGAGTCTCCTGCCTCAGCCTCCCAAGTAGCTGGGACTATAGGCGCCCGCCACAACGCCTGGCCATTTTTTGGTTGCAGCCATCATTGTTGTTTGGTGGCCCGGGCTGGGGATTCAAACCCGCCACCTTAGGTGTATGTGGCTGGCGCCTTAGCCGCTTGAGCCACAGGCGCCGAGCCTAGTTTCTTTTAAAAATAAAAAATTTCAAGTAATTTGTAGTGTTAGGAGTTGACAGAGTCAGGTGGTAGGTGCATTAGAGTTCGTTTTAGAATCTTTGGTGCTTACTTATGTGTCTGAAATACTTCTTAGTAGAATAGTGCCTCAAGGCATGGGATCCTGGCAGTCCCTAGGGAGGGCTGTAGTAACTAATGGGGCAGGCAATGTGCAGGAAGTGATGGAACTCACGGTTGGTAGGCACATGACTGAAGCTTTAGAGATTCCAAATTATACCAGACTCCCTTTCAGACTAGAACACGGATCTGGAATATAAGAGACATGCCCAGGTGCCTTTGCCATTTTAGTTGAGGGCTTTCTGGTAGTAAATATTGTTCCCAAGGCTGTATTTTTGTCTATGGGTCATAGACTTGAAACCAGCCTTTGTTTTTCTACCTGTGAAATAGGTGAGTCACCCTGAGTAAAGCATTTACTGAGATCCACATTTTCAGAGCGTAACACCCTGTTTCATCCTTGTAGCCAGCTCTTTGATGTAGGTGCTGTAATGCGTCCAATTTGTTGAGGACACTTGAAGTTCAGAGAGGGTAAGCAACTGCCCAAAGGTTGGAGCTGGAAAGTACCAGAACCAGGATTCCAGCCCAGGCAGTCTGGCTCCAGAGCTCATGGTCTTCACTGTCACTTTTCACTGCTCCCTTGTCACCCAGCCAGCAAGGGGCAAGTAGGAAGAGGATGCTAAGTGAGGTGATGGACAAAGGGGAGAAAGCCAGTGATTAGAATGTTCAGATGTCCCCAGGTACTCGGAGGACCACTGGGATCCTAATTCTGACTTCTCTCCACAGGATTCTGAGACTAGTGGAGACAGTGGATACCCCAGTGAGAAGCGGGGTGAGCTGGATGACCCTGAGCTCCGAGAACATGTAAGGAACCCACAAGAGATGAGATCAGAGTCCCCTGTTGCCTCCTTTATACTCCAGGAGGATAAAAACTTCCCTTCCTGAAGGGGGAATATGAGTGGGTCCTGAGAAGACAAGACAAAATTAAAATAAACAAGATTACTTCAGATGAAGATAAAGGCAGGGGAGAAGATAAAACAGGATCATGTAGATCAGCCAGGGGGCAAGTGAGGAAGCTTAGATAGAAGGTTGAAAATGGCCGACAGATCTTACAGCACGGCAGGAGAAGAGAGGATGCTGGGTAACAGGCAGGACCAGCACCGGCAAGGGTGAAGAGGGCCTGTCCTCAAGGCACAGGGTCAGTTTCTTCAGGCCCCCTACCCACAGCATCCTAGGAGGGTCAGCCACTTAAAGGCTGTACTACCATGTGCCCAAATTAAGGCTGCACTGCAGGGCCAGTCTTGCTTGGAGGCATCTGATCTCAGCTTTATGATTGTGAATATAAAACATGCAGTAAGAGCTTTGTCTAAATGAAGGACTTGGCACCATTTCCCCAGTGGCTTTGTAGTGGGATCCGGTTCCACCTGTCCACACAGGGCGAGGGACCACGAGGCTGTGGCTGCCCCTGCATACCATTCCTGCCTGTGACCCAGCATCTTGTCTGCTGGACAGACCTGGGAGGATGGAGCTGGTTGTCAGGAGGAGGTTCTTGGCAGGAAACTGTTGCCCTTTGCATCACTGTCGTCTCTGCCTCCATTCAGGGTCACTCCAACAGCAGTCGGCGGTATGAGTCTGACGAAGACAGCCTGGGCAGCTTTGGACGGGTAATGCACCTCTTGGCATCCTGGGCACCCCTGCCTGCCTGCCCACCTCCTCCGGGCTCTGTTGCTGTTTCTCCTCCTTTGTGTCACTGCTGCCTGCCGGTCTGTCTACATGTCCTAAAGGAAAATTTTGCAAAGGAACACATCCCCTCGGCAAATACTTTTTGAGCCTGTGCTCTGGACAGTATGCCAGGGGATTTGTGGGGTGGATTAGGGCAGGAAAGGACATCACAACAGCTGTGGCTCATGTTGTAAAGTGCCTGCCTGCTTGCTTTAGAGGCACCTTGCAGCATTACATCAGTTTACTTCTTACAGCCACCCAGGGATATGTTACTGATCCCCATACTATGGATGAGAGAACTGGGGTCTCATGTTCATATGTCCAACAAGAATCTTAGGTGATGGTCATCACTGGGCCAGTCTGGGAGTGACCTGCCCACTGTTCTAGCTGATTCCCTAACATGCTTTGAACCTCTCACCTCCAAGCCTTGCTAAGGGGAATCTCACTCTTCACAAGGTCCTTCCTCCTCCTCTGGTCATCACTCCTCAAATCCTACCTGCTCTCCAAGCCTGGAACCTGGTGGCTTCTCCTCCTAGAGTCTCCACTGCCCACCCTGCAGGCTTGATAATTGTTCCTCCCAGAACACCGATTATTTAACGGGATTTGTGTGTGGGGGGGGGGTATTGGGGTCTCCTCTGCTCTTGTGGAGCAAAGTTGCTCAACTGTGGCACTTTTGGCCTTCTGAGCTGGTCATTCTTTGCTGTGGGGGCTGCCCTATGCATCATAGCACACATACGGGCACCCACACAGCTGCCTGGCTTTATCCTACAAGACCCGCTGGACAGGATGTCTTTGGCTGAGAGAAATGATGTATCTTCTAAACCCATTCTCTGCATCTTCCTGTGGATGCTGTCCATAGCATTATGGTGATTTTGCAAAGGAAAGCAAAGTGGATTAGCAGGAAGGTGTGAAGACAGACTCTTCTGGTGCGTTATATGGGGAGCTGGCAAAGGGAGTTGCTACATTGATAAATGAGAGTGAAACACTTCCTTGAATGTCTGTTTTGCCAGCCCTGAGTCCTGTTGCTGGTGGAATTTGAGCTGTTAAAATTGGAGATGTAGGCTTGGCGCCTGTCACTCAGTGGTTAGGGTTCTGGCCACGTACACCAAGGCTGATGGATTCTAACCTGGCCCAGACCTGCTAAACAATGACAACTGCAACAACAACATAAAATTAGCTGGGCGAGGGCAGTGCCTGTGGCTCAAAGGAGTAGGGCGCCCACCTCATATACTGGAAGTGGCAGGTTCAAACCCAGCCCCAGTCAAAATAAATAAATAAATAAAATAAAAATAGCCGGGCATTGTGGTGAGCGCCTATAGTCCCAGCTACTTGGGAGGCTGAGGCAAGAGAATCCCTTAAGCCCAGGAGTTAGAGGTTGCTGTGAGCTGTGACTCCATGGTACTCTACCAAGGGCAACGTAATGAGACTATCTCAAAAAAAAAACCAAAACTGGAGATGTATTTGTCCAATACAATTTTGATACCATGAGGGTTCACTCTCTACCCCTCTTGACAGGCTCCTGTGTAGTGGGGGCTGCTGACAAGCATAATGATGGGCTCACCCCAGTCCCACACTTCTCTGGCTGGTTCTCTCCTTTTAGGTTTGCGTGGAGAAGTGGCATCTCCTCAACTCTTCTCGCCTCCACCTGCCAAGGGCTTCAGCTGTGGCTTTGGAAGTGCAAAGGCTTAATGCTCTGGACCTTGAAAAGAAAATTGGGAAGTCAATTCTGGGGAAGGTATTGGTGATGCCCATTTCCAGAGTCCCCTCTGCACTAACCCAGAGGTCCCTGGCTCACACCTCTCCTCTGCTAAGTGCTTCCTCCCCAGGCTGGCTGGGTGGCCTTGGGGTGCAGCTCTGGCCTCTTAGACTGCTGGGCCAACAGCAAAGTCTGTGTGGCAGGTCCATCTGGCCATGACACGCTACCATGAGGGCAGGCGCTTCTGTGAGAAGGATGAGGAGTGGGACCGCGAGTCAGCAGTCTTCCATCTGGAGCACGCAGCTGACCTGGGCGAACTGGAAGCCATCGTGGGCCTGGGACTCATGTACTCACAGCTGCCCCACCACATCCTGGCGGACGTCTCCATGGAGGTGAGGGAGGAGGGGGGAGTCTGGTCACCCCACCACTTGCCTGCTTCCCTTCCAGGAGATCATTCATTCACCTGTCTCCTGGGCTGGAGGTTTATGCATGGCACAGAAATGTCCTGGCCACTGGTCTCAGGGCAAGTCCGTCAAAGTTAGTTGAAACTGGCCAGGTGGGGTGGCTCCCACCTACAATTCCAGTGGTTTGGGGGGCTGAGGCAGGAACATTGCTTGAAGCCAGGAGTTTGAGACCAGCCTGGGCAACATAGCCAGACCTCATTTCTATAAAAAATTTAAAAATTAGCCAGGCACGGTGGTGCACACCTATATTCCAGCTACTCAGGAGGCTGAGGCAGGAGGATCACTTGAGCCTGGGAGTTCAGGGTTGCAGTGCACCACTGCACTCCAGCCTGGGCAACAGAGCAAAACCCTACCTCTTAAAAGAAAAGCAAAGTTGAAACTGGCAGAATTGATCTGTCTTTGGAGAGTGAGTAGAAAGTGACAGTCACATTTCTAGGCAATGGGAGATGGTGTGATGGGAGAAGCAGAAGGCACTGCTGAAGACACATGAGGAAGGTGTCAGTGTAGGCTTTCTGTGCATCAGTTCCAGGTGGCCAGAGCAAAGCCTGGCACTCAGTAGGTGCTCATAAATGATTGGTGAAGGGATATCTATGTTAGACCTAAAGGCCCAGTGGCAGTGAGCCAGTATAATGGGGGTGTGAGGAGTTCAGATAGAGGGAATAGTGTGTGCTGGGGCGGGAGGTGGAGACAAGGTGGTGAGTCAGAGGCCAGGAGGCAGATCAGTTCAGCTGGGGCTGGGGCATGAGCAGGAGAAGGAATGGACACAGGAGAGTGGGCCAGGCCCAGATCTAAAGCAACAGGATGTGCACAGGTAGGGAAATGATATGGGGGTTCTGTTCCTTCTTCCTTCCCTGGTCCGAGGGCACAGGGAGAACTGGAGTAAGTGAATGGGATTTGGTAAGAAACAGGGAATATAATCTTTTCCTAGAAGTTAAGAGGCCCTGGAGGGGCATGTGATCCCAGCATATCTAATCCCATCCTTCCCATCGTGTGGGCTAAGGTTGGGGACAGACAAGTGGTGGCAGGCATGTTAGCTATTCAAGAGGCTGAGGTCGAAGGTGGCTTGAGCCCTGAAGTTCGAGGTTGCTGTGAGCTGTGATGGTGCCACTGCAGTCCAGCCTAGGTAACAGGGGGGAAACCTGTCTCAAAAAAAAAACAAAACTCTCCTTTCTTTCCCTCATCCTCTCATTTTTGAATAACAGATAACCCATTATGATTCCTTACATACTCATGTAATTTCAGAGTATATTAGTTTCCTAAGACTACTTTTTTTTTTGAGACAGAATCTCAAGTTGTCACCCTCGGTAGAGTACTGTCATGTCACAGTTCACAGCAACCTCAAACTCTTGGGCTCAAGTGATTCTTTTGCCTAAGCCTCCCAAGTGGAAGGGGACTACAGGTGCCCACCACAACGCCCAGCTATTTTTTGTTGCAGTTGTCATTGTTGTTTAGCAGGCCCCGGCTGGGTTCGAACCCGCCAGCCTTGATGTATGTAGCTGGTGCCCTACCCACTGAGCTACAGGCACCGCCCTCCTAAGGCCACTTTAACAAGTTAGCACAAACTGGGTGTGGCTTATAACAACAGAAATGTATCCTTTCAGAGTTGGGGAGGCTAGAAGTCTAAAATCCAGGTGTCCGCAGGGCCATGTCTGAGGGCTCGGGTGAGGGGTCCTTCCTTGTTTCTTCTAGCTGCTGGGGGTTGCCAGCCGTCTTCCTTGGAAGGGATCACTCCAGTCTCTGTCTTGGTTTCCACATGGCCTTCTCCCTGTGTGTCTCTGTTACTTCTGCTCTTGTAAAGGTATTAGTCATGGGGGATTTCGGGCCCACCTAAAATCTAGCATGACTTCACCTTAACATAGCCAATTACATCTTCTCAGTCCCTGTTTTCAGATCAGATCGCATTCTGAGGTTCTGGCTGGATATAAATAACTGGAGAGAAACTGTTCAGCCCAGTATACATTTTTCTACATGTAAATATGAAATGGATTCTTATTTTCATCCTCTTCTTTTTCCTCCAAAGTTGACAGGCATACTATAGTGCTCCTGGACTTTGCTTTTTTTAACTTGACAGCATCTTAGGGACATTTTTCCTCACTGGTATAGAGATGTTTCCTCTTTCTTTTTGATAGCTATGTAATGTTCCACTATATGGGTAGGACATCCTTTATTTAACCTGTGCCCTATTGATGGACACTTGGGTTGGTTCCATTCTTCTGATATCACAAAAAATTGCTACAG
Source organism: Otolemur garnettii (assembly GCF_000181295.1). NCBI lineage: Eukaryota > Metazoa > Chordata > Mammalia > Primates > Galagidae > Otolemur > Otolemur garnettii. The sequence goes on from NW_003852491.1 coordinate 548,507, forward strand.
TAACTGGCCTTGTATATATTAGGTTGAACCTCGTAAAATTTCTATTTTTATAGGTCATAGATGGTAGAATATTGGTAGTTTCCTATGGGTCAGTTCAATGTATTATTTGGAATGTGGGCAAAGGATAATCCAGAGGTGTTTTTATTTCTTGTTTAAGGTCAGTGGTTCTCAATCTTCCTAATGCCCTTTAATACAGTTCCTGAGGGTCACGACCCACAGGTTGAGAACTGCTGTTTTTAGATGATGACAAGGAGCCTTGGTTGGTAGATGGGAACTTTCATTTGTGTTTTTATGCTCCTTGAGAGCAGAACTGAGTATTTCCCATTTACTGTTAAATGGTAAACATTTAATAGTCAGCTTTCAGGGGTGAGGAGGGAATGTGCACATTTATATGTATGTAAATATATTATAAATTTTGCTGATACAAAGAATATATAGATAGGCCAGGTGTGGTGGCTTATGCCTACAGTCCTAGCACTTTGGGAGGCTGAGGTGGGAGTATCACTTTAGGCCAGGAGTTTAAGACCAGCCTGAGCAAGTGGGACCCCCATCTCTAAAGAAAATTAAATTAGCCAGGCATGGTGGGGTATACCTGTAGTCCCAGCTACTTGGGAGGCTGAGGCAAGCGAATCACTTAAGCCCAAGAGTTTCAGGTTGCTGTGAGCTGTGACGCCACAGCACTCTACCAAGGGCAATATAGTGAGACTCTGTCTCAAAAAAAAAATAAAAAAAGAAGAAGTAGAACTTCATTTGCCATTGATGTGAGCAACTTCTTTCTTGAATCAGATCCAGTTTTAAATACTGGAAGAATATTTCTTTTTTTTTCTTTCAGATTAATATAAGGGCATTTATGATTAAGTAACCTTGTTTGCATTTATTAGGTAAAGTCCCAGTTGTTGAGCCCGTCACCCAAGAGGTGTGCCATATACCTGTACATTGTGCTCATTAGGTGAAAGCACACCAGTCCCCTCCCGGGAAGAATACTTCTTGATTTCCTGTGCTAGTCTTAGAATGGCCACAGACATGACCCACTTTTAAGTTTAATCTGCAGATTAATGTTTTCCATCCTTTCATAAGTTTAGATAATTGAAAAACCAATAAATCAAACCTTGTTTTGCCATCATCTGCTTTCTGTGGGGTAAGTGCTCCTACAATGGCCAATTTCATGTTACCACAATAGTTATAACTGAAAGAGCTGGGGAGAATGGGCAGTAATGCATCACTATACAGTTCTTCCATCATACACATGCAGTAACTACTAATTCTCAATCACAAGTTCTTTTTTTTGGAGACAGAGCCTCAAGCTGTCGCCCCCAGGTAGAGTGCCATGGCATCACAGCTCACATCAACCTCCAACTCCTGGGCTCAAGTGATTCTCCTGCCTCTGCCTCCTAGTAGTTGGAACTATAGACCCCTGCCACAACGCCCAGCTATTTTTCGGTTGCAACCGTCATTGTTGTTTTGGCAGGCCCCGGCTGGATTCGAACATGCCAGCTCATGTGTGTATGGCTGGTGCCTTAGCCACTTGAGCCACAGGTGCTGACCCTTTTTTTCTTTTTTTTTAGAGATAGAGTTTCACTTTATCACCCTCAGTAGAGTGCTGTGGCGTCACAGCTTACAGCAACCTCCAACTCCTGGGCTTAGGCAATTCTCTTGCCTCAGCCTCCTGAGTAGCTGGGACTACAGACACCCGCCAC
>NW_003852491.1:551223-561193 GCF_000181295.1 Otolemur garnettii
CTCTACCCAGGGGGATAGCTTGAGGCTCCGTCTCAAAAAAAAAAAAAAAAAGAAAGAAAAAGAAAAAGAAAATAAGATGAAGTAAAGGTGTCTCTCTTGCTGCTGTGGGATGGGCTGTAGGTGAGGAGAATGGAAGCAAGAGCTCTCCTACACTGCTGGTGGGGAAGTGCAAAGGTTCAGCCACTGTGGAAAACAAGCGGGCAGCTCCTCAAAAGGTTACACACACAGAGATACATGTGACCCAGCAATCCGCTTGTAGCTATATACCCAAAAGAATAAAAACTTACATCCACACTCAGACTCGTACATGAGTGTTCATAGCAGCATTACGCATGATAACCAAAAGCTAGAAACAACCCAAATATCCATCAGTGGATGAATGGATAAACCAAAGGTGAGATACCCATACACAGGACTATCATAAAGTACTGATACATGCTACAATATAGATGGAAGAATCGTGCTAAGTGAAATAAACCAGTCACAAAGGATCACATATGATTTCCATTTACAGGAAATTTCCAGAACAGGCAATCCACAGACACAGGAACTAGACTAGTCATTGCCTAGCGCTGGGGCAGAACGGGGAGTTTGATGGTGAAAGGGTATGGAATTTCTTTTTGGATTGATAAAAGCATTCTGAAGTTGACTGTGGTGGCTGCACAATTCTGTGAATATACTAAAAACAACTGACATATACGTCTATGGCAGCCCAGCCCAGAGCTCTCAAAATAATTCAAGGAACAGGGAGGAGATTGATTAGTGAGATCTTGGCAGCCCCTTCTAATGCAAGCCTTGTTTGCTTCTCTCCCTCTTTGGTTTGTATTGACAGGACACAGAACAGAATAAAACAAAAGGATTTGATTACTTACTAAAGGCAGCCAAAGCTGGTGACAGACAGTCCATGATCCTGGTGGCACGAGCTTTTGACACCGGGCAGAACCTCAGCCCAGACAGGTACTGGGGCTGTTGATCAGGTAGAGCTGGTGGGAACCGGGGCTGTGGGTGGACCTGCTCCTCCCGTGTCAGGACAGACCTGGGTTCCAGACTTGATTCCCCATTACCAATCCAGCGATGGTGGGCACGTTATTTTCCCTTCCTCGCTTGAGTTTCTTTATTTTGCAAACTGGGAGTAATTATAGCACCTGTATCGCGGGGCTGTTGTGGGAGAGTTGAATGAGATGTTGCTTGTGACCCTCACAGTGTTTGGCATATAAAGTATGTGATACATGGCAGCTGTTCTAGCCAGTAAGTGGAAGCCTCTGCCTAAGAAAAAAGAATCCAGAATGGCATGTGGCATCAAGGTCAGAGTGGTTTTCCTATAATGTTAGGATTATGGGCAATTTTAATTGGCTTTTCCTACTTTCATTTGTATTTGTAATTTTTTTTTTTTTTTTTACTTCCAAGAGGAAGGGGAGGGAAAGAGGCAAGCTCCACAGTGAGTTTTCCTGAATGGCTTTGGGACCCTGAAGGCTGTGGCTCTGTAGGTGTCAACCCTTTTCATTTATCCTTCAGGCTGAGATGTCAGCACTGATTTCTGCATTGATGGCCAGCTTCATCTCGGGTCCTTGGTTTGGCCAGTAGGAGGTCCTAGAAGTATATGGGGAAAGGTTGTTTAGGGGAATTGAACTTGTCATTGGACCCTTTGCTCACCCTCTGTGGCTTCCATTGGAACTTAGCAACCTCCACTCCATCTTTAGGAGCCTCCCATGGGTTTCTGGGAAGGAGTAGGGTGAGCACCTTCATTATCTAAACCTCCAGGGTTGGAGCAGCATGGCACTTCCCTCCTGTCTGGTGCCAAGGTCACAAATCCCTTGGTTTTTATTTATTTTGAAGACAATCTCACTCAGCCACCCCAGGTTTGAACGCCATGGTGTCAGCCTCAAACTCTTGGGCTCAAGCCATCCTCTTGTCTCAGCCTCCCAAGTAGCTGGTACTATAGGTGTGCACCAACAGCATGGATAGTTTTTCTTGTTTCTTTTCTTTTTCATTTTTTGAGATAGAGTCTGTCACCCTGGGTAGAGTGCCATGGTGTCATAGCTCACAGCAACCTCAAATTCTTAGGTTCAAGTGATCCTCTTGCCTCAGCCTCTTGAGTAGCTGGGACTACAGGCACCTGCCACAGTGCCCAGCTATTTTTTCTATTTTTAGTAGGGACGGGGTCTCACTCTTGCTCAGGCTAGTCTTGAACTCCTAAGCTTAAGGGATCCTCCCCCTGCTAGGATTATAGGCATGAGCCATGGCACCCTGCCTGATTTCCATTTCTTAATAAGATAAAATGGAATCAAAGTCATCTCCTGAACACCGTCCCAGCCAGCCACCAGTTTACCTTTATTCATTCAGCAGGTAGTTGAGCCTGTGCTGTTTGTCAGGCCCTGAAATTCAGCGGTAAACAAAGCAGACCAAGGTCCCTGGCTTTTTGGGGCTCATGTGCTAGTCAGGGGAGACCATGATTAAACAAGTGAACAAGGAAAATTGAAGATTGCAATAACTGTTGTAAGAAACAGGGTATTTGAGGGGGGTGGAAGTTTCTGAAGAGGTGCTATGTGAGCTGAGAATGGAGGGGTGAGGAGAGTTTGTCTTATGCTGCTATGAAACAATATCTAAATGGGATATTTATTAGCTCATATTTAAATGGGATATTTATTAGCTTAATCATAAATGGGAATTTATTAGCTCCCATTTCTGGAGGCTGGGAAGTCCAAAATCAAGGCTCTGGCATCTGGTGAGGGCCTGCATGCTGTGTGGTCATGTGGCAGGAGGTGAGAGGGTGAGAAGGAGGAAAAGAGAGAGAGAATTAAGCCCTAGGGAGTCAAGCTCACCCTTTGATAATGGACTCACTCTCCCCACAGCAGCATGAGCCCTCACCTGCCGTTCAGCTCTCAAAGGTCCCACCCACCTCCTAATACCATCAGTGGCAATCAAATTTCAACGTGAGGTTTGGAAGGAGCACACATTCAAGCAATAGCAAGGAGCCAGGTGTGAACAAAGTTAGGAGAACAGTGTTCCAAAGTGAGGAAATAGCAGTTGGAAGGCCAAGGAGCAGGCAGGAGCTGGTGCAGGCATCCTCAAACTATGGCCTGCGGGCCACATGCGGCCCATCGAGGACGTTTATCCGGCTGACCAGGTGTTTTTGCCGCTGCTGCCTGACCTGCTTAGCAACCGACTAGTCCCAGGGCCCACAGTCCGGCCCTCCAATGGTCTGAGGGACAGTGAACTGGCCCCCTGTTTAAAAAGTTTGAGGACCCCTGAGCTGGTGTGTCTGGGGAATAGGAGGCAGCCTTACAGCCTGGCACAGAGGGTGGTTAACAGAATGGGGTCAGATAGGCCTCAGAGGAAGCGGTTGCCACAGGGGAAAACAACCAGTCAGTAGGTGTTGCTTGTGGAATGTTTCATGAGAACCATAGACCTTATCTGGGTCTCTCTCTTTGCACTTTCCTGGTACACCATAAATAGTTACTCATATGGGTTACACCCATAGAAAAAGAGCCACACCCTATGTGCTCTATATTTTGTGTTGTATGGTTTGGCTGGAACCTGTGTATTTCCCTGGTGTGCACCAGTGGGAGAGGGATGAGGGTAAAGGGGCAGAGCTGGAATGGAAGGCGTCAGCTATTCCAGGGTAAGCTCTATGTTGTGCTTCAGAAGAGCCAGAACTGGCCAGCACAAGCAGGGCATAAAAGGGGGGCAGATGATTGCTGTTACCTCAGATGGCCCTGGAGGCCTCTGCTGAGGGTGTCCTGTGCTCCCCTTCTCTACCAGAATCAGAGAGCAGCTTAGCTAGGACACTGCTGATACTAGCTCATAGGTGCTTTTGCGCAAACAATAGCTCCATTCCTCCAAGTGCCCTACTCCCTTCCGTCGGTTGGGAGATTGTTGTAATGTACTGATTTTGTTAAGGAAAGCTGCTCGACTGCTCTCTTAATAAATGTATCAATCTACAATGTGAAGGTGCCCTTTTGATGCAATGGCCTTGATTAGGATGAGTGGTGAGCCGTAGGTGGCAGCCCTGCTGGGATGCGGGATTGCCCCTCCTGCATGGCCCTCCTTCCTCAGTGTCTTGGTAACTTTCCTTTCTCTTACCTCCTGGCAAGGTCCCAAGACTGGGTGGAGGCCCTGCACTGGTACAGTGCTGCCCTGGAGAGGACCGACTGTGATGAGGGTGGTGAGTACGACGGGATGCAAGACGAGCCCCGGTACTTGCTGCTGGCTAGGGAGGCCGAGATGCTGTTCATGGGTGGCTGTGGTCTGGAGAAGGACCCACAGAGATCAGGTAAGTCCTGGCAGACCCATCCCTGGAGTGAGTCTCTTTCCTAGGAGGGGGCTTTATGGAGCTGGTATGGAGGTGAAGATTTTTATTTTAATGGTTATATATTGGGCAGCGCCTGTGGCTCAGTGGATAGGGTGCTAGCCTTATATACCGAGGGTTGTGGGTTTGAACCCAGCCCCGGCCAAACTGCAACAAAAAAATAGCCAGCCATTGTGGCTGGTGCCTGTAGTAACAGCTACTTGGGAGGCTGAGGCAAGAGAATTGCCTAAGCCCAGGAGTTGGAGGTTGCTGTGAGCTATGACATCACAGCACTCTACTGAGGGCAATAAAGTGATACTCTGTCTCTAAAAACTTGTGGAGTTTTTTGCAATTTAAAAAAAATTGAGTTGAGAATTGAAATTTTCTTTTCTTTCTTTTTTTTTTAGAGACAGACAGAGTCTCACTTTTTTGCCCTCAATAGAGTGCTATAGTGTCACAGCTCACAGCAACCTCAGACTCTTGTGCTTTAGCAATTCTCTTGCCTCAGCCTCTCAAGTAGCTGGGACCACAGGCACCCACCACAATGCCCAGCTATTTTTTTTTTTAGTTGTAGTTGTCATTGTTGTTTGGCAGGCCCAGACTGGATTCGAACCCACCAACTCTGGTGTATATGGCTGGTGCCCTAGCCACTTGAGCCAAGCCTATAGGTGCCAAGCCTATTTAATTATTTTTTAATTAATTAATTTTTTTGAGACAGAGTCTCACTTTGCTACTCTCAGTAGAGTGTGGGGTCATAGCTCACAACAACCTCAAACTCAAGCCAGTCTCTTTCCTCAGCCTCCCAAGTAGCTGGGACTATAGGTGCTCGCCACAACACCCGGCTATTTTTTTTTTTTTTTTGAGAGATGAGGTCTGGGTTTGGCTGGGACTGGTCTCAAACTGGTGAGCTCAGGCAGTCCACTTGCGTCGGCCTTCCAGAGTGCTAGGATTATAGGCGTGAGCCACCACACCTGGCCTTAAAAGTTTTTTTAAAGTTGTGTTAAAAAATTAGCAAAGAGGCTCTGTGCCTGTAGCTCAGTGGCTAGGGCACCAGCCACATACACCGGAGCTGGCAGGTTCAAATCCAGCCTGGGGCTGCCAAACGACAATGACAACTACAACCAAAAACTAGCTGGGTGTTGTGGTAGGTGCCTGCAGTCTCAGTTTCTTGGGAGGCTGAGGAAAGAGAATGGCTTGAGCCTAAGAGTTTGAGGTTGCTGTGAGCAGTGACACCACACTCTACCTAGGGTGACAAAGTGAGACTGTCTTAAATAAATAAATAATTAGCTAACAATAATGCAAATCTATAATCTCATATTTAAAATTTCTAAATCCATAAAGCTCTGAGAACCAAAAGTAGTTTTGTAACTTTTACATAAATTCACTTGATAGCAAAATCTGTCCTGAGCTGGCTTGAAGCTGTTTATAATCTTTGATCCCCAATTGGTTATACAGAAGTCTTTATCCTGATTCTCATTGGCTCAAATTGAATCAGCTGCTCACCCCTAAACCAATCCCTGTAATTGTTGACATGACTTCCTGTGATTGGCCATCCTTAAGACTGGCCCAATCCCTGAGCCTGGTGGAGAATGAGGAGAGTGTTTTGATTGGTCAGACCTGATCACATGCTAACCCGTAGTCTACCACCTACAATGTCTGGAGGTAGAGTCTGACAAAAGGGGCGGTTTGGGTTCCTAAGGTAGCCCCAGAGTGCACTCCTGGGAGGGGTGGGGGACCCTGGGCTAGCCCAAAGAACAGATGGGTCACCTCTTTGTGCCTCACTTTGCTCTCTTCCAGGGGACTTGTACACCCAGGCGGCAGAGGCAGCCATGGAAGCCATGAAGGGCCGGCTAGCCAACCTGTACTACCAGAAGGCAGAGGAGGCTTGGGCTCAAATGGAGGAATGACCTACAGGAGGATCCCTGTCAGCTAGTCCCAAGCCAACCGGCTAGGAGGACACACACACACAAAGATTTATTTAGTTTGGAGAAGGAAAGCGTTTTTCGTGTGTTGTACATCAACTTTTGTATTTCATTTTTTAATTCTTCAAAATGTCTTGGCTACTAGCAGAGACATTATAGCTGTCCCCTGGGGCAGTAGTTTGGGGGGAGTGAGGATTTAAAAAAGCAGCCTAATGAACCAATTTATCTTTTTGAGGTTCTATTTTTACTTCCTTTTTTTGTCACGAAATGTAAGAAAGCGCTTTTTGCCTTGGATGGACAATATTAGGGCTCTGCTCTCCGGCCTTTTCAGGCTGGACTGAAATCTCAGGCCCACGGAGCCCTGTGTTTTGTAAATCAGGAAGGGGAATCTAGGGCTGCATAGTAACTTTTTAGGGGATGCATATTGTTGTCACTTAGTATGAAGTCTTCTTTCTCAAGGCATTTGGAAGTGTGCATGGCATTTTTTGGTGGATGTGAAATTGTACAATACCCAAACCCCCTTTTGCTTCAGGGATGGGCTCACCTTCTGGCTGTTTTCTAAACTTTTAGTTCAACTTCCTCCCCCATGCTACTGATTTTCTGGCCTACAGTCAAATGCTGTTTTTTAAGCATGCTTTCTACAGTGGGCTTTACAAAACAGTTTTGATATTTGTATGCGCACATTTACTACCTCTAACTCCTATATCAGCTAGTGTGGAAGAGGGTGCACCTCAAAGCTTTTACATGTAAGGACAGTGGCTTGGAATGTTGGAACCCTGCCTCCCAAGCTGACACGTACTGTGCATCTCAGTGGCAGCTTCCACAACGTGACTAAAGTGTCCCTTGTACAGTATTCCTCAATGTTTTCTTAGCATTGTTATGTAGAATCTGTTCCCCAATCCCTGTCTTGGGGATTTTCTGCTTGAAGCTGTGTTGATTTTTTTGTAATTTGCAGCAGGATGCTTTCAGCAGCAGCCCATTGAGATTTTATCTAAGATGTCTGAGAATAAAAGGGCAAGAACTATAAACACTCATTAATTCAAGTAGTTTCCCTAGGGCCAGGCTATGGTTATCTTTATTTAACAAGCTTTTCCTTTAAATGGAGTTATGATTTCATGTGAGGGCGATTTCATTTGGTGTTTCAAAATAGCAAACAGAATGCTTTGATCAACTCTAAATACTAAAGCAGCCTCTCTTTCTTTCTTTAAAAATCAAAACATAGAGGCTTGGCACCTGTGGCTCAAGAGGCTAAGGCATCAGCCACATACACCAGAGCTAGCAGGTTTGAACCCAGCCTGGGACTGCCAAACAACAATGACAACTACAACCAAAAAATAGCCAGGCATTGTGGTGGGCACCTGTGGTCCCAGCTACTTGGGAGGCTGAGGCAAGAGAATCACTTAAGCCCAAGAGTTTGAGGTTGCTGTGAGCTATGATGCCACAGCACTCTACCCAGGGGGACAGTTTGAGGTTCTACTTAAAAAAAAAAAAAAAAATTAGAAAAGCAGAGTATGACATATAAACCTTTTTTTTTTCTTTGAGACAGGGTATCACTATGTTGCCCAGCCTAGAGACCAGTGGCATGATCATAGTTCGTTGCAGCCTCAAATTCCTGGGCTTAAGTGATTCTCCTGCCTCAGCCTTCTGAGTAGCTCACACCACCATACCTGGCTAATTTTTAAAATTTTTGTAGAGATCAGGTTTCTCTAGGTTGCCCAGACTGGTCTCAAGCTCCTGGCCTCAAGCGATCCTTCTGCCTCAGCACCCCAAAATGCTGGGATTACAGGCATGAGCCACTGCTTTCAGTCAGCTATTCTTATTTATTAAAACAGGTTTTTCAGCACTTTAGTATTGAGTGCTGTGGAGTCATGAATCTGTGCAAGGATTAGGTTCTAAAGTCTAGAGTGTATGTACCCTCAAAGGAAAAATCAAGTGGCATCTAAATTACCCTTCACATTGCTTAGACCACCCATAAGTGACAGTGTCCCTGGTTTTTTCATATGGATTCATCACGACCAGTTTTCCTTAGAAGTTAGAACTGATCAGCCCTTTGTTACCTGTACCAGATCAGTAGTTGGTAAAGGTATGTGGATGTGTCTGTGTTAAACCAGCGCATATAGTTATATTGCATATAAATGTAAGAAGCAACTTTATTGTGACTTATTTCTTCGAAGTAGTCAAACCTCACATTATTCATGCTTTTTGTTAATTCAGCCACCTTCCTCTCTGAGATATTGTTATGCAAATAATTTGTATTACCATCTAATTTCTTAGCTATAAGTCATCTCTTCTTTAGTAGGAATTGGCAGACATTTTTGTAAAGGACTAGATAGATTTTACAGGTCAAAGGCCCTTGTTGCAACTATTCAACCCGTCTGTGCAGTGTAAATCAGCCATGGACGGTATATGAACAAATGAGTGTGGCAGGTGTTCCAGTTAAACTTTATTTACAAAAACAGTTGGCTTTCGGCTCGGCACCTGTGGCTCAAGTGGCTAAGGAGCCAGCCACATACACCTAAGGTGGCGGGTTCGAATCCCCAGCCCGGGCCACCAAAACAACAATGACGGCTGCAACCAAAAAATAGCCGAGCACTGTGGCGGGTGCCTGTAGTCCCAGCTACTTGGGAGGCAGAGGCAGGAGACTCGCTTGAGCCCAGGAGTTGGAGGTTGCTGTGAGCTGTGATGCCACAGCACTCTACCCAGGGGGACAGCTTGAGGCTCTGTCTCAGAAAAAAAACAAAACAAAAAACAGTTGGCTTTCCTGGGCTGTAGTTTGTCAAGCCTGCTCTAACTTGTGACTGAGGGCTACTTTATTAAGTCCTGGGGACTGGAGCTATCTCAACTTTGTGGCCCCCAGTGCTCAAAAAAACAATGCTTTGACACAGAGGAGGCACTCAACAAATGTATGAACAAATGGAAAGTCAGTCCCAGTCACTGCACTTACTTTTTGAAGCTATAGTTCTTCCAAGCAATCAATGTTAATTGTCTGGACTAGCTCGAACCCTCAGCCCCATCATCCCATTCCCCACCCACCCACCTACCCATATGACCTTCATGTGTCAGTAGTCGGTCTCCTCTGGGAGGCTGGGGTGGCCTGAATGTAGAGTTAAGCAAATGCTTCTTTAAGGATCCTTGAAAATAAAAAAGTACCTTGTAAGATATCGAATCCTTCTGAGCCAGCAGATGAACTGACTCCACCTTCAAAACCTCGTTTTGTGCCTTCTAAAGTTGGCTAAAATTTCCAAAAATTCTGAGCATGCCCCCCAAAAAAGGTACATCCGGGATATTCCAGCCCAGCTGGGACAACATCAGAAACTATCTTCAAGTGCAAGAAGTCCAGGAGATTAGCACAGCAGATATGTAATTATCATCTGGTACCTTCAATTCATTAACACAGAAACCAGAGTTATTCCCGGTAGATTATTTCATAGTGACACAGCTAGGTAAGGACTAAGCTAAAGCTAGTGTTTCAGAGCTGCTGATACTTAGAGGCTCCTGGGAATGTAATTTAAAGTTAAACCAGAGTTTAATGACCCTTTTAGTTTTGCTATAGGGAAGAGGAAAAAACATAAGCAAAGAAATAAATGACTGCCAGGCTATGCAGATATAAGTAAGAAGAGAAAAAACAAAGCCCCGTGCTTCTGAATATTCCTGTTCTCCCTGTCTCCTGAGGCACTGTGGGAATGTATCAAATGCAAGCTTGGGCTCGGCGCCTGTGGCTCAAGTGGCTAAGGCGCCAGCCACATACACCTAAGGTGGC
>NW_003852491.1:561410-566075 GCF_000181295.1 Otolemur garnettii
AAAAAAAAAAAAAAAAAAAATGCAAGCTTGATGCACAAAAGCAGGGAAACTGCTGTTGTAGCTGTTTTAGTGATCTTATTTCTTTTAATCCCAGCACATTTACCTGCAGTATGAGACATGTTTTACAAATCAACAAATGTTTACACAGTATATACAGCTTATTGGGGGGAAGAAGACAGAATATGCATATTCTCTGCTTGGATTTTTGCCTCTGTGTTTCCAGTCTCTGCGGGAACCATTTGCCCTACTCCAGGTGATACTCAGTGGGATCTAGAGAAGTGGCCTGTTACAGATTTATTTTGGCGTTTGTACTAAGTTCTATTTTGACTTTCCAAATAAAGTGGTTTCTTTCTTTCTTGTCTCCAGTGTCTGGTAAGAAATGAAGCAAAGTCTCTGGCTGGAGGCTGAGGTGACCCAGAGGGCTCATGCCCCATTTGAAAGGGGCAGCTATAATTCAGCTGTTGATTGTTGCTGTGGGAAGTGTGGGCCAATGTTGCTCCAGTTCTTGTTTTTGTTATTGTTTTTTTTTTTTTTTAGAGACAGAGTCTCACTTTGTCGCCCTCGGTAGAGTGCCATGGCATCACAGCTCATAGCAACCTCCAGCTCTTGGGCTTAGGTGATTCTCATGCATCAGCCTCCTGCATAGCTGGGACTACAGGCACCTGCCACAACATCTGGTGATTTTTTTGTTGCAGTTTGGCTAAGGTCTGGTTCAAACCCATCACTATTGGTATATGGGGCTGGCACCCTACTCACTGAGCCACAGGTGCCACCCTTCTTTTTCTTTTTCTTTTTTTGAGACAGAGTCTCACTATGTCACTCTCTATAGAGTACTGCAGTGTCACAGGTCACAGCAACCTCAAACTCTTGGGCTTAAGCAATTCTTTTGCCTCAGCCTCCCAAGTAGCTGGGACTACAAGTGCCTGCCACAATGCCCGGCTATTTTTTGTTGCAGTTATTGTTTAGCAGGCCTGGGCTAGGTTCCGAACTCTCTAACCCTGGTGTATGTGGCCAGCACTCTAGCCACTGAGCTACAGGGACCAAGCCTAGGGTGACCAGACATCCCACGGCATTTTTAAAAATTCCCAATTTTTGGAAAGAATGCACGAACAGGCAGGAGAACAGTAAGGGAATATACGGTTTTCAGCTGCCATGTGGCTATTTCGCCAGGATATGATTTTATATTATTTTTGTTAATTTTATAATGTTAAACTGTAATAATAACAAATAATTGTTGAGAACTGATTATCGAGAACTGCTTATCAAACTTTGCATTGTTGTCAGGCCCTGCCCCCCGGTCAGTGGTGTCCCACTTTACCAATGTTAAAATCTGGTCACCTTAACCAAGCCCAATGTTGCTCCATTTTCCAATTTTTTAAGAGCTGTAGAAAATTGTTTTTTCTAAATGCAAGGTCTTCTGATTTTTAACATTTATAATAAATTCTAATAATTTGTAAAGGCCTTCCAGATTTGGCCCCTGTGGTCAAATTTGCTTCAGATAAAGTATGTGAACCTTCCATTTTTTTTTTATTTGTTTGCCTGTAAAATATAAAGAGTAATCTTAACCATTACAGTGTTGATACCTGTGTCAGAGAAGACAGGGCATGTGAAAGTACTGATCCAAAGCTTAAGAAACTCTTGATTACCAGTATGAGCCTTTGCTTTCAAGTTAATAGTTTTGTAATTTTAAGACACTGAACATTAGCCTAACTGTACACATTAGATCGAACACATATATTTAGGTCCACTTGCTCCCAGATCCCCAGTACAATGAAGGAAGGGGCTTTTTTTTCATGGTGTAAGCCCAGAAGGATGAGGAGAGAGAGGAGTCGACAGCAATAAGGTTTTGGATGCTGGAAAACAGATGGACTAATTTAATGGACCCAAGAAGTCTGGATCCCAAGTCGGCAGTAGGAAAATCTGAGAAACAACCCAACTTTCTTTTTTTTTTGCAGCTTTTGGTCGGGGCTGGGTTTGAACCCGCCACCTCCAGCATATGGGGCCAGCGCCTTATTCCCTTGAGCCACAGGCGCCGCCCCACAACCCAACTTTCTTTCTTTCTTTTTTTTTTTTTTTTGGAGACAGGGCCTCAAGCTGTCCCCCTGGGTAGAGCTGTGGCATCACAGCTCATAGCAACCTCCAACTCCTGGGCTCAAGCGAGTCTCCTGCCTCAGCCTCCCAAGTAGCTGGGACCACAGGCACCTGCCACAACGCCCGGCTATTTTTTGGTTGCAGCCATCATTGTTGTTTGGCGGGCCCGGGCTGGATTTGAACCCGCCACCTTAGGTGTATGTGGCTGGTGCCTTAGCCACTTGGGCCACAGGCACCGAGCCACAACCCAACTTTCATTGTCAAAGAACCCCAATAAAGCTGAGGAATGATAGAAGGAACTTCTGGAAGAGGCAATGAAATAGATCTAAAAAGGCAGGGTAAGTTGACAGTTAAAGCATCAGACTGCTAGACCTTGTCTTTAGACTGACAGTAGCCAGTCAGCTGCCTCTCTGTTCCCCTGCAGAAGCCTGGGATGCCAGGCACATTGGAGGGGTAACTGGAAGATTCTACACTGAATGTAGAGGCCCTGCCAGCATTTCCCCTCTGGGCGTTTAGGCCCTGGCAGCCTGATTTGGACCCTCCTTGCACAAAGCAGACAATGGGAGAAATCTGTAGGGGACCCAACTAGCTTGAGAGAAAAGTCTTAAAGGTACTGACCTATAATGAAATAGGGCTCAGCCACTAGGTCCACCCATGCCACAGGACTTCCCAGACAACTTACTTAGACACCCATTGGTAAACTTGAGCAGACAAAACACCATGCAAAGAAAAGCATTTAGTATGAAAAACATCAAAACAGGCTGGGGCGATGGCTCGCACTTGTAATCCTAATACTTTGGGAGGCTAAGGCGGATGGATCACTTGAGCTCAGAAATTCAAGACTACCTCAAGCAAGAGTGATACCTCCGTCTCTACTAAAAATTGAAAAATTAGCCATGTGTTGTGGCCAGCACTTGTAGTCCCAGCTACTCGGGAGGCTGAGGCAGGAGGATTCCTTGAGTCCAGGAGTTTGAGGTTGCTGTGAGCTAGGCTGAAGCCATGGCACTATAACTTGGGCAACAGAGTGAAACTCTGTCTCAAATAAAACAAACATTAAAACAAACCAACAGAAGAAAGTACCTAACTGGAAACAATATGCAGGCAGAAGAAAACTTAAAAAATAACAACAAAATGCTGTCATGAATATCCTTGATAAAATATTGCTTCTATGGGGCAGTGCCCATAGCTCAGTGGGTAGGGTGCTGGCCACATACACAAAGGCTGGCAGATTTGAACCCAGCCTAGGCCAGCTAAAACAACAATGACAGCTGCAACAAAAAATAGTTAGGCGTTATAGTGGGCGCCTATAGTCCCAGCTACTTGGGCTGAGGCAAGAGAATTGCTTAAGCACAAGAGTTTGAGGTTGCTGTGAGCTGTGACTCCACAGCATTCTACCCACTCTACGTGACAGCTTGAGACTTGTCTCAAAAAAAAAAAAAATACTGCTTTTATGAAAAGAGCACTAGATGCCATTCTAAAATTCACACAACAAAGGAGGTCTTGGGAAAACTAAAACTGGAGACCTCAGATGGCTCATAAAAGGAAAAAACAATTCAGGGCTGAGTTATACTTCTATTTATTTATTTATTTTGCAGGTTTTTGGCCAGGGCTGGGTTTGAAACTGCCACCTCTGGTATATGGGGCCAGCGTTCTACTCCTCTGAGCCACAGGCACTGCCCAATATATTCATTTATTTTATTTATTTATTTTTGGGACAGAGTCTCAAGCTGTTGCGCTGGGTAGAGTGGCGTGGCATCACAGCTCACAGCAACCTCCAACTCTTGGGTTTAAGCGATTCTCTTGCCTCAGCCTCCCAAGTAGCTGGGACTAGAGGTCCCCAGCACAACGCCCGGCTGTTTTTTTGTTGCAGTTGTCATTGTTGTTCTAGCTGGCCCGGCCCAGTTTGAACCCACCAGCTCCCAGCTGGTGCCCTACCCACTTTGGTATGGGTACTGCCCACTTTATATTTAATTTTGGTAAAATTTATTCCAGTGTGCAAATCATTTAGCAGTAAGCAAATGCGTTTACTGTAATACAATGAGAGGTCCTAAAGGGTGTGGTTTCTTTCCTTCTACCTTAACATACTTACCAGTATTTTAGATCAC
This sequence comes from Otolemur garnettii, assembly GCF_000181295.1. Lineage (NCBI taxonomy): Eukaryota > Metazoa > Chordata > Mammalia > Primates > Galagidae > Otolemur > Otolemur garnettii. The sequence goes on from NW_003852491.1 coordinate 565,607, forward strand.
CAAAAGGAACTCCTAAGTCCATTAGGACTGGTTTATTCTTTTATAAGCCATTTGCGGTGTCAAGTTGTCTTTCTTTGTTCATATGTACATTTCTTTCTGGCTTCATGTATGTTTTTAGTTATCCCAATTAGGAACTAAATTAATTCCAAAGAATTAGCGATCTTAACTATAAAGTAGTATTTATTGGAAAACAGAAGTATAATAGTTATGATTAAACAAACAGTCCTCATTAAAAAAAAATAGGTCAAACAGCCTAATTTAGGCACCTGAGAAGGAGACAATAGGAAGACATTATTTTAAACATTTTAAAATTATTATTTTATTTTAACTTTTTTTTGAGACAGAGCCTCAAGCTATCCCCCTGGGTAGTGCTGTGGCATCACAGCTCATAGCAACCTCCAACTCCTGGGCTCAAGCGAGTCTCCTGCCTCAGCCTCCCAAGTAGCTGGGACCACAGGCACCTGCCACA
>NW_003852491.1:567761-581678 GCF_000181295.1 Otolemur garnettii
AAAAAAAAAAAAAAAAAAAGATGAATTCATAGAAATGATGTAAATTTTTAAAAAGGTAATGGTTGACTATAAAGAAACAATACTTTTCCAGGAAAGAAAAGATAATCATAGTTGAGTGCATGGCCAAGTTGAGTGGTGGAGGGGGAAAGGGACACATTCCAGTTTGCCAGGGAGAATACCAGGTCACGCCTGTGTATTCTTCCTCTCTCCAAGGAAGCATTTGTTTCAGACAAAAGGGTGACTTGCCAAGGTAACGGTTCTTCAATGCATTCTTCTGCAAGAGCAAGATTCCTTTTTGGAAAGCCTGGGTGATTGTGTGGGTTTCTTAGTTGCAGGGAATGAAAATCAATACTGGCTGAGTTTAGCAAGAAGCAATTTTTTGGAAGGAAGTAGCTTACAGAATGGAAGGTAAAACGGAAAGAATCAGAGTTTAGAACGGAAGGCACCAGAGCATGAAGTGGAGATGTAGGCAGCAGAAGAATAGCTCTGCTATATGAGCTAAATGATTAGTATTTGGCATCCAGATTCACCACCCAGGAGAAAACATCTGATTGGCCTAACCTGTCTCGTGCCCAACCTCCTTAGTGTTAATTGACAGTTCCTCCAAAACCACAGAGAAGGAGTGTTTCCCCTAAAAGAAAATCCGTGTTGAAACCAGACATAATGGGGGAATGGATGTTAAGACGACAAGAACACAGATTTCCACCCAGAGAGGGTGTTCTCACTGGGGAGGAAGAGAAGGGTCTAAAGATTACAGAGAAGTGTAAAAGAAAACTTTTCAGATGGTTTTGTTACAAGCATACTTCAAAATTTTATTACAGTCTTGCCACAAGTATAAACCTGCTGGGATTTTAATTCAGGGATGTGTACTTGGTAGGGGCATTTTCAAAAAATTTATTTTTATTACAGTATCACCTATGTAAATTGCACATTCTTAAGCATACAGCTAGATGAATTTTTACTTATGTACACATCCATGTATTAACAACCCAATTCAAGATATAGAATGTTTTCAGCACCACAGAAATCTCCCTCGGGTCCCCTCCCAGGCAATGCACATGATCCCACCCAAATAAGAGCGACTACTCCCTGACCTCTATCTTTGTAGATACAATTTATAGAAGAGAATGATCAGATAACCCTTGTCAGACAAGATAGAAAAGAATGATTCATTAAAGCTCACTGCACTCTTCACTGACAAATGAACAGTTAACTGGGTGGGTAGAAAACTAGTTTCCCAGTACAAATCTCAATGCCATTCAGTTTTATAGAAAAATGCACAAGCCTTTTATCAGGAATGCTAATTTATTGCCAGAAGGAGGTTCATGCAGAAACATTTGGTCTTAGAGCAGATTTTTATTTATTTATTTATTTTTTTGAGACAGACCCTCCAACTCCTGGGCTTAAGTGAGTCTCTTGCCTCCGCCTCCCAAGTAGCTGAGACCACAGGTGCCCGCCTCAACACCTGGCTATTTTTTGGTTGCAGCCGTCATTTGTTTGGTGGGCCGGGCTAGATTTGAACCCGCCACCTTAGGTGTATGTGGCTGGCGCCTTAGCCACCTTAGCCACAGGCATCGAGCCAGTCTTAGACCAGATTTGAGATCATTTTCCTTTTAGGAGGACAAGGGAGTAAAGAATGGAGGGGATCCAGACCCGAGCCTGACACTCCTTCCCACTTCCCACAGCCAGGGGTTTAGGATATGGAGACAGACACTCTCCACCCATAGCCTTTACATTGGGCGTGGGAGGCCAAGTGGGCAATGTTTGATCTGTAGTGCTTGATCTGAGTTCTAATGCAACATTCTGCATCTCCTCCTTGATAATTTCACATCTGATTGTCACAGGACTATTGTGGGCTGCACAGGACTACTTTGGGACAATAAAAAATTCCCAAAAGGCAGCCTTGGGCTCTGCCTTTCAGGATCAGTCTGTAGGCTCCTTGTTATATAAGCATACTGGTCAGGATGTGTTGGTACGGACAGACTCAAATTGCTCTAGAATGTTCTGGCAGAAACATCTCTGGTTTCATCTGATCTATTACCATGACAAGGGGAAAAGGAAGTTATTGGTTCTAATTGACAGCTACTAGTTAGCACTAACTTTAGCAGAAAAGTGGAATTTATTATAATGCTAAAGGGATGTGTTCAAGAATGGGCATCCCACTAGGCCTTGGGAAGGGTGTTGAGCTGGGAACCAGAAACCATCAGGATTTATGTATAACTCTGCTTTTCTTTTTTCTTTCTTTCTTTTTTTTTTTTTTGCAGTTTTTGGCTGGGGCTGGGTTTGAACCTGCCACCTCCAGCATATGGAGCCAGCGCCCTACTCCTTTGAGCCACAGGCGCTGCCCAGACTCTGCTTTTCTTCACTCATTCCCTCTTTTTCTTTTTTTTTTTTTTTCATTCCCTCTTTTTCTATGTATTGGCTTTCTCCGCCTCCCCAAGTCATCTTACAGAATAAGGCCATCCAAATCCCCCTTTCTCCCTAGTTCTAGCCAGTCTCTGAGACTAATTCTAATACAACACAGTTAAATTAACGAATCGATAACTCATTGTGTCTCAGTTCAAATTCTCAAGAATCTGGTCCAATCTGAATCTTATGTCCACCATAGAACCCACTTGCCAGGGCTGTGCAGTAGAGGCACACAGCACAACAGTGTCTGCCAGGGACTCACTCTTTGGGCTGCTCGGACAATTCCTAGAGGAATGGGACTGGGTAGAGATGCCAGTAATTATCCTTCACTGTGGGGATATTTCCTTTTCGAATACACAACTCAAACAAATTAAATCTGTCCTGCTACTAAAACACCATGACTAGATCAATGCTCCCTATTGATTTAGTCACTGATAAATTTTTTGGAAATGCCCCTACCGAGTACACATCCCTGAATTAAACTCCCAGCAAGTTTATGCTTGTGGCAAGACTGTAATCAGGGGCTATTCCTCATTTAGCTTTGAACTCCCCACAATGCCTGGTCTGTGTCCTTAATAGATGGCTGCTTCTGTATTTAAAAAAATTCCTGTAAAAGCAACAAACTCTCCTAGCACGATGAAATCTTTGTATATCATTACTTATATTGAAGGTGGATGGAGGAAAAAAAATGGACTAAAAAGGGATTGAAGAGAGGGAGAGATATGGTATGTCCAAATGTTAGGGGTGTGTACCAACTGGATATTAACCATAAACTTGAATCTATTCCAGAAATGTTTAATATGAATGAACTCAAAACCAGGATTCTACTTACGAAAGTATGATGTATATGGCTTGCTAGAGACATGTCCAGAGTATCACCAGCATTAGTGGAGTCTCTGATTAATTCCCCGGCAAGTTGACTCAGCAGCTTGTGCTGAGCTGAACTAATGGAGAAAGAAAGATGTGCAAATGGTAGAGGGAAAGAGAAATGGCAGAGAATGATAAAGGGAACAAAACCTCAGATATGAGGGACAGTTGAGATTTCTTACACCAATAAATATGAAAAATCAAGTGAAGTGCTTTGTTTCTCAGAAAACTATAGCTCACTAAATTTGACTCAGGAAAAAGTAGAAAACCTAAGAAGAAATAGAAAAAAAGTCATTAAAGTCATATAATTTGGTAATATTTAATAAAATGGAAAATGTACATATGATTCAGCAATTCCTTTTTTTTTTGAGACAGAGTTTCACTATGCTGCCCTTGGTAAAGGGATGTGGCGTCACAGATTATAGCAACTTCAAACTCCTGGGCTTAAGCGATTCTCTTGCCTCAGCCTCCTGAGTAGCTGGGACTAACGGTGCCCATCACAATGCTCTGCTATTTTTTGTTGTTGTTGCAGTTGTCATTGTTCACCTGGCCCAGGCCAGGTTTGAACTCGCCAACCTCAGTGTATGTGGCTGGTGCTATAACCACTGTGCTATGGGCGCCGAGACAGCAGTTCCATTTTTGATCTGTACTCTAGAGAAATATCCATGGACATGAATAAGGAATCATGTACAATGATACTTTCTGCTATATGTGTGTAATGTCAACAACTCAGAAACAAATGTCCTTAGCTTGGAAAGAATTAGATGTATAGACATTGTAACACACCTCAGAAACATAATGTTGGAGTGAAAATAGAAGATTTAGAATAATATTGGTACCATGTGGTAACATTAACATAAAGGGAAAATATACAGAAAACCATACTATCTATTATTCATAGATATATGTAGAAGTATAAGAAATTACTGGAAGGATTGACATCAAATTCATGATAGTTGCAATGGGCAGGAGAGGATGTTTGGGAAGGGGGCTTTACTTTTATTTGTAATGCTCTAATAATTGTTATTCATAATAGTGGAATATATATATATATATATTTTAACTTTTTGTGAGACAGAGTCTCACTATGTCACCCTTGGTAGAGCACTGTGGCCTCACAGCAACCTCAGACTCTTGTGCTTGGGGTGGTGCCTGTGGCTCAAAGGAGTAGGGCGCTGGTCCCATATGCCAGAGGTGGCGGGTTCAAACCCAGCCCCAGCCAAAGAAAAAAAAAGAAAGCTACCAAAAACAAATAAACAAACAAACAAACAAAAAACCCCCCCAAAACTCTTGTGCTTAAGCGATTCTCTTGCCTCAGCCTCCCAAGTACCTGGGACTACAGGCGCCCACCACAATGCCCAGCTATTTTTTGTTATAGTTGTCATTGTTGGTTAGCTGGTTCAGACCTGGATTGAACTGCCAACTTGGGTATATGTGGCTGGCACCGTAACCACTATACTACCCGTGCCAAGCCAATAGTGGAATATATTTTAAAATGAATTTTTAGAAGGACAACATATTTATGTCATTTCCTATAAACTTTTTTTTTTTTTTTTTTGAGACAGAGCCTCAAGCTATCCCCTTGGGTAGAGTGCTGAGGCTTCACAGCTCACAGCAACCTCCAACTCCTGGGCTCAAGCGAGTCTTCTGCCTCAGCCTCCCGAGTAGCTGGGACCACAGGTGCCTGCCACAACGCCCAGCTATTCTTTGGTTGCAGCCGTCATTGTTGTTTGGCGGGTCCAGGCTGGATTCGAACCCGTCACCTTAGGTGTATGTGGCTGGCACCCCAGCCACTTGAGCCACAGGCGCCAAGCCTCCTATAAAATTTTTAATAAAAAATATGTAAATAAGGAACTGGAAGCAAAAAGTCCACAATATTAGCAGTAATTAATTCTAGATCATGGGACCGTGGATGATTATTTTTTCTTTGTACTTTTCTTGTATTTTAAAATATCTATTAATAAATAACAACATTAATAGATATTACAATATATATAATCTAGTGGGGAGGGAAATAGCCAATTGCAGATCTATACTAATAGTAAGATAATATTTCTCTTAAAACCAATACACAATAAACAAATACACAAAATTATTTTCTGTGAATATATATCTCCATTTGAAAATATCCATACAAATTCACAGCAAAAGATCTGGAAGGAAATATATATACTGTTTTAGTTAGTTTTCGGTTGTTTATAACAGAATACCTGAAACTGGATGCTTTATAAAGAAAAATAATTTATTTTTTACAGTTATGGAAGTCCAAGGTCAAGGGGGTGCATTTGGTAAGAGGTTTCTTACTGTGGAGAGGACCCTCTGCAGAGTCCCCAAGTGGAGCTGGGTACCATGTAGTGAGGGGGCTGAGCGCGCTAATGCAAGCGCAGATTTCTCTGCTTTTACAAAGTCTCCAGTTCCACTCACACGACAACTCATGAATCCATTAATCCATTAATCCACTAATCCATGAATGGAGTAAATCCATTCAAGAGCCTTTGTGATCTCCAATCACCTCTTAAAGGCCACACCTTTCAATAAAGCCACATTGAGAATTAAGTTTCCAACACATGAAATTTAGGGGGCATATGTAAACCACAGCATATACTAAGCTGATAATAATGATTACCTCTGCGGAGGGGACTAGGATGGGAGTCAAAGGTCAAAGAGCATTTATTTGTATCTAAAAAGTTTAATATTTGGAGATAATTCACGTGTTATTTGTATAAATAAAAACTTAAACACATAATTTGTCAGAGAGAGCTGCCCAGGCCAGCTCCCCTGGTTTGGCAGTCAGAGTCCAAGGCGCGCGTTACTGCCCCGATCAATCTCCTGTCCTGTAGACACCTAATTCGTGTCGTGTGGGTTACTGTGCAGGTTAACCAGGAGTGTTTCTGGGTTAACCACTCGATTCAGAATACAGATTCTTAAACCGCTTTTCACTTTTCCAAGAAGTCTGGGTGTAAAATATTGTAGCAAATATTTTATTTCAAACACACGGCATATTCTAAATAATTCCATTGGCAACAAATGAAAGCATATATTAAACGAAGAAACGCCGACAGAACACATATCAATTTAAAAAACTCCCCTAAATCTGCAAAATGCCATTAAGTAGTTTTCTAGGAAGCGTTTTCTGCGTCTGGGTAGCGTGGCCGAGCGGTCTAAGGCGCTGGATTAAGGCTCCAGTCTCTTCGGGGGCGTGGGTTCGAATCCCACCGCTGCCAAGGGTTTCCGTTTTGTCCCTTCAACGCTCACTTCGAGCTGTTTTGCGCGGTGATCAGCGCCCCCTGCCGAAGAGCCGGGCTCACGTCCTTGCATGAATGGCGCAGCGGAGAGGCGGGGCCGCGCGCGCCGGGGCGGGGCATTGTGGGTAAAAGGAAGCTCTAAGGTAGGCCCCGCTCCCCCCACGTGTCCGCCGGAGTTTTTCTACGAGCAACATGGCCGCCGCCTGAGAGGAGAGCCGGGCCACTGCCACCTCTGCAGCCCGCGGTAGCTGGGCAGTTGCTGCCGCCCACGTGCGGCCCCCGCGGAGAGGTGAGTCCGAGTAGGCAGCCCTGAGGCTTGGACTACAGCCGGACCGCACTCACGAGGTGGGATTCAACTAAAGGCTTCAAAATAGGCCGGGGAGGCCCACGCCGCGCCGTGCCGAGAGGCTGGCGGCCTCCCGGGACTCGGATGCTTAGGACTGGCAGCTCGCCCTAGTAAACCCGGGCCGCCCGCGGACTCTGACCTGCAGATCCGGCCTAGGAGTCAGAGGCCTCGGCCGAGGCTGGGCGCGGTGACTCAGGGTCCAGCCGTTCTGCCCCGCCCGGGCTGGGCCGGCCTCCTACGGCAGAAACACCTGTCCGGGGGCAGCCCGTGTCCCGCCAGCGTGGCGGCGACTGCGTTGTGGGCGTGAGAAGGGGGGGCCTGACCACCACTAGGGAGGCGAAACTCATTGGACAGTGTGGCTCGGGTCTGGCGGCCCGCCCTATGGGCAGGGGTGGGTACCTAAGTCTACCGAGCCCCTTCGCAGCAGAATTGGGTACTCTGCCCGGCGAGGCCCTAAATTCTTTATTCATTCTATTCATATCTGTTTTGTTGCAGATATGAGTCTGACCATTTGGTCAAAGGAGATGTCAGTAAACAAACAAGGTCGTTTTGTTTGGTTAGCTTTAGGGTCATTGGGCTTGGGGGTGGAATGAAGAAATCTCAGCAATTGGCACTTTCTCATCTGTGAAATGGGGATGATAGATACTCCTACTTCATAGGGTTGTGGTGAGGGCTCAGATGAGCGACGCTCCTGCTCGCAGTGCTTGATTTGTGGCAAAGTCTCTTACCTTCTTCCTTTGAAAGAAAACATGTTGCCAGGTTACAAACCTTCCCATAGGTTACATTTATTACCATACTTCTTCTCCCCCGGTAGTCCTCTGGGTCTGATACATTATTCCGGTGTTAGGGATGAAAATAGGAAAGGTTAAGAGACCAAGCGTAGACACCTCAGGGTGGAGCCACATATGGTAAGCAGAAGCTGCGGGACTTGAACCTGTACAGTTCTGCTTTGCAGTCCAGATGCTTACCCACTAACCCATACTGCCTTTTCTGAAGGAGGTGTGCAGTGTAGTGGTTAAGGCTCTTTGACATCAGCTAAACCTAGGTTTTTGTCCTGATTTCACCTTGGTTTACCTCTCTGAACCTCAATTTCCTCATTTCTAAATAAATCTTGATTTATAGGATTAATGAGAAAATTAAATGTAAATTATTCTTTGTACTATATTGAGTGTCTAATTCAATGCCAGGCACTATTGTAAGTATTGGGAGAATGGGACTAGATTAAAAAAAAAATGATCCCGGTAACAACTTGATGAAGTATAATTATTATCTCCATATTCTGGTTGAGGAAACTGAAGAGCTGAGAGGCCTTTGTGGAACTTACATCCTACCACAGAAGACAGAATATACCTAAGCAAGTAGACCAGGTAGTTTCAGATTATGGTAAAAGCCAACAAGGGAAGAAAACAAGGAGATGTGATAGGACCTGGAAAGGGGGAGGCTCTTTAAGATAGAATGGTCAGGAACCATTCTCTTGGGGGGAAGGAGGTGCTGTCTAATGAAAAGGAGCCAGGCTTGAAGAGCCTTGGGGAAATAGATAATGTGCAAAGGCCCTGAGGTAGCTGGAGCTTGGCCTGTTGGAGGGCCAGCAAGTGGCCACCCAGCCAAGTGGGTGGTAAGGGGAAGGCAGGGGCAAGATCTTGAGGCCCTTGGGGGGCCATGGAAAGAATTTAAACTTTATTTTATGTGACAGTTGAAGGATTTTAAACAAGGAAATGATGTCATTTACTTTTTTACAAGGACTGGTTGCTGGAGGTAGGAAAGGGGCCGTAGAGAGGCTTGTTGGCTTAGTGCTTTTCACATTACAAATCAAGATTTATTAGTGGAATAAGAAATCACCTTAAGGAGATTATAACCAACCTTTTTATTGGGAATATACTTTTTATTTGGACAGAAAACACTGCTGCATCACATATAGTAGGGACAAGTACAGTTAGGTAAAACCTTGTTTTGGTTACATAATTGTACATATTTCTGGGTCATTTATATGAAAAAAATATTTTTTTGAAATTAATTTCTTACTGTGGGTATTAGGCTGAAAACTTTGAAGGCTACTTAGTTGAATTATGTTGGCTGGGAGGATGAAGGGAGGATGCCCTTTGCATTAACCCAGTCAGGTGTCCTCTCCAGAGGGAGGCACTCTGGCTCTCCAGTTGAGAGGGCACCTCATCTTCCCTGATTCTGGTGGCTGGACAGAGGCCAATAGACCACAGCAATAACTGAGAGTGCTTGCATCTTGAGAACCTCCCAGGCAACACCCTCTTAGTGCATGTGATCTGCTCCCTTGAACACCTGGAAGTCCCCAGGCTCTCAGTTGTCCACAGAGGCAGCTGCAGAGAAGGTGAGTACTTGGCATGTGTCTGTGACCCTTAGCAGCGGGTGCAAGTAGAGTGGGGGCTTGGCCTCCCCACACTGCCCTGTGTCTCTATAGTAGCAGGCTCCTAAAACTTGATTTTTGGCTTCTGATTTTTATCTAGTCCACCACCTCCTATACTTTAATGAGAGCCTGTTTCCTTGCAGTTTCTCTCTGTACCAGATCTTCCTCTGCTCAAAATCATTACATAGTTCCCTATTAAATAGCATTCCTGTACTTCATTTATTCAGGCAACAAACATGCATGGAGTTCCTGCTTGGTGGGTGGGTGGGGTACCACACAGGACAAAATAAATGAAATCCTCTGCCTTCACATAGCTTATGGCTTACTAGCAGTGGGGGTGGGGATAGATTCAGAGCTGTAAACTGTCACATGGTGGTATGTCCCATGGAGAAAACCAAAGCGGGGGAGGGGGGATGTTTACAATTTTAAATTGGACAGGGAAGGTCTTAGAGATACGGTGACATTTTAGCAAAAACCTGAAAAAGATGAAAGAGGAACTCGTGAGGTTATTGGAGGCAGAGCAGCCACAGAGACCCAGAGAGGGGATGGGGAAAGGGGAGGGGAGGAGGCCTGTGGGAGATGAAGTCTGAGAGATCAAGAGGCAGGGGTTGTTCAGGGCCTACATCAGACAATAAAGAGTTTGGCTTTTAATCTGAGTGAGAGGGGAAGGAAGGCTTTTATGTGGAATGACATGTCTAATTGGCTGTAGGGACAGGCAGAGATTACAGGGGATAGGGTGGAAGCAGGAAGACCAGGAGGTGGCTGCTGTGAGCGGGCAGTAGATCCAGCAAGTGATCAGGAGCTGTCTAGGCTGGGGTGGCGGTGGTGGGGGCCAGATTTTGGCTGTACTTTGAGGGTAGAACCAATAGGATTTGCTGATGTGGGATGAAAGGAAGAACAGGGATGATGCCAGCACTTTGACCTAAGCAATCTCAAGTTCAGAATGTGTACCTGTAATAATTGAGATGGCTTCAGGGGGTGGCTGGGAGGGGGCTTACATGACATTGAATACCATGGTGAAGGCATTATGCCCTTTTAGGTAGTTCAGGTGTTAAGTAGATAAGATAAAAATTTGCTGGTCTTATCCAAAAGCTGGCAACTGCTTAGGTATGTGGGTACCCAGGTGACTTCCTAATTGATACCTCCTCTTTGGGTTTAGGAAGTGTCCTCTCAGCTGAACTGCTCCTCCCTTCACCTGGAGATCCATAGCCTTTCCTCCAGGTACTGGGGAGGTGCCTTCTGGAATTTCTTCTGGCATCTGTTGTCACTCCTTGTCCAAATCCTTCTGTCCATCAGGGCACAGCCTACATGACCCCCTCACCCCTACCCAGCAGGAAGGCCCTGGCTTATTCTGAGCTCCCTCACCTATACCTGTCACCTGAAGTCAGAGGGCTTGGATTTGAAGTCTGGTCTTTCCTCTTGCTTGCTGTGTGACTTTGGCTAAAGACATGTAAAGTGTCTCCAAGTTTCATTTTGTCTCTTCATTATAAAACGGGGACACTCCAGCCACCTCACAGGGTTGTGTTGAATGCTTGAGAGAAAAGTATGTGAAGAGGGTCATTTTTAGACCAGAAACACAGAGAGAAGAGTCATCTCACTGGGGATTAAAGTCAGCCTGAAAATCAAGTATCAGAGACAGCGTTTGGATGTCATGCTTCCTGTTTGGTGTCTAGCTATTTAAAGCATCCCTGTGACCCTCAGTTCCCCAGTGTTTTAATCATGGCTATAGCCCAGCCAGCCTCTATCTTCTTGCCTGGTGGCAGGTTCTTTTTGAGTGGTGAAGAATTCCTTAAAAGCAGTCATTTATTTTCCCCACGAGTACTGTTGACACATGTTGATGGGTCTACCTGTTTACTCCCATTACTGGGTGGTTTATCTCTTTTTCTTTATTTCTTTGGCTGATGGGGTAGGTAGTTGGCAGTCCACTGTTGACTTCATGGTAGATACAAAAAGGTTGGTTTGGACTCAGAGCCCGTAGCTCAGTGAGTAGGACACCAGCCACATACACTGAGGCTGGCCCAGGTCTGCTAAACAATAATGACAACTGCAACCAAAAAAATAGCCGGTGTTGTGGTGGGCGCCTGTAGTCCCAGCTACTTGGGAGGCTGAGGCAAGAGAATCCCTTAAGCCCAAGAGTTTGAGGTTTCTGTGAGCCATAAAACCACAGCACTCTACCAAGGGCAACATAGTGAGACTCTGTCTGGGGAAAAAAAAAGGTCAGTTTGTCTCAGGCTTCCTCCTTACCAATGCAGGGTCTTTTGCAGAAAAGGTGCCCCTAGAAATGCTCTGTTGAGTGACTGATTATTCAGGTCTCTTGTTCTCCTTTGCAGATCAAGCTTGAGAACTACGCAGCTGGCTCTCCCCTAGTATGGCCAATGAAGAGGATGACCCAGTCGTACAGGAGGTGACTCTGCTGTCCATCCCATTACCTTGTAGGGTTGTGGAACTGGGTTCCTTCTATGCATCCTCAGGCCATTTTGGGACCTTTTGGTGTCCTGGGGACCTCTAATCCTTGTTGTTCCTCTGTCTGGATCCCTCATCCTCTCCCCACATACCTGTATGGCTGACACCCCTCATTCCTTAGGTCTCTGATCCAGCATCACCTGTCAGAGACCTCCCTGTCCCCCTCACCCCTGCAGCTTTCCTCCTACACAGCCCCCTGCATCTCTCCCTTGCTCTTACCTTGGCTGTACCTCCTGCTGGCCATAGTACTTGTCAGCCCTAAGTTATCAGTCTGTTTGCTTTTTGTTCAGTTTACTGCTGTGTCTACAAAGCCAAGCACCGTGCCTGGCACATAATCCATACTTAGTATGGATTCATACCTGAATGAATGAGTAGGCTCTGCAGCTCCCCTTCCTTCCCAGGCTTACCCAGATTCAGCCATTCTACAGTTGCTTGCTGGACCCACTGTGTGCCAGGGGCTATGACACAGCAGGAAGCAGGGCAATGTCCTTGCCCCCCCTGGAGGCCTATAGGTCGTGGGTGACACTGATCAGGAAGGAGTCTCGGGGTGTGATGGGGAGGGGAAGGCAGGTTCCAGAGGTGGCATAAAAAGAGGCAGTTTTTTATGCTTCAGAATCCTTTCAACACAGGACTTAGGTCATTTGAAGTCAAAAGGCAAAAAGTAACTGCCTTTCCCTTCAGCCTCCCTATATGTAGAGCCTGACCTCCAGAAGATCTCTGGGGATGAGTACAGGTGCTTTGGAGCTGTTGCTAAGCTTTTGGATTTGAGTTTTTTAATGCATTGAAGCCATGACTATCCCGTGGTAGCAGAAGTTATAATAGGGTTTGTTCGTGATGGTCTAGGAGAGCCCAAGGGACTCAGGGACAGAGGTAGCATCCCCTGCAGCCATGCTCCCTATTCAGTTGGTGACTCAGCTGAGCCACTAAGATGGGGGGGCCAGTGAAGGCTGGTGAGGCACGTGGCAAGAACACTCTAGGTGGAGGAAAGAGCATGTGCAAAGTCCCACATGATTCATAGGAAAAGCCAGGAAGCAAGAAAAGAAACTGCTGTGAGGTGGGGGAGGGGTGGCTAGTGCCAGGAAGAAAGAAAATGGGGCCAAGTAGTTGGAAGGACCTTGCAGACCACTTGATCGAGGATAGAGGGGCCAGCACAGAGAGGCAGCTCATATGCAGTATGAGCCCTCACCTGCCCAGCAGCTCAGAAAAGCACTTATCCTGACCAGGCTATGTGGGCGAGGATATGTTCTTGTGGGTCGTAGTGAACTGGGTACGAGTCAGACAACTCTTGTCTTGGTCCCTTGGAGCTGCTAGGAGGGATTCCTGGGTACGTGCAGTGTGAAAACTTGGTTTTTCTTCCCCCAAGCCACCTCTCTTGAGCCCTTAGTCCTTGTTTGAAGTGTGAGGGGCATGCATACCCCTCAGGGTGTGATGAGGAGGTGGGCACTGTGCTCAGGTGGCACACTGAGGGCCCATCAGGGTGTGATGGGCAGGTGGGCACTGTGCTCAGCCTCCTGGTTAAGTCTTCTTCCCTTGTTCCCAGATCGACGTGTACTTGGCCAAGAGTCTGGCAGAGAAGCTCTATTTGTTTCAGGTAATTGTGGGACTTGAAGGTGAAGGGGAAAAGCAAGTGTTGATGGGTGGGGAGAAGCTGGGTAAGAAATGATGGGAAACCTCAGCCTTGCTAAGTGTTCTAGTATGATGTGTGTGATAAGATGGCAGTCTCTGCTTTTGCGGGTGGGTTAATGTTAGTTTCTCATTTCAAAGATGAGAATACCAGAGGCAATGCGGAAGAGGCTGAACCATGCAGTGGTTAAAGCTTGGGCTGTGGGGTCAGACTGTCTGGATTGAGTGATCCAACTCCATGAAGACTTAGCTTTGAGCCCTTGGGCAAGTTTCTTAATCATTCTGTGCCTAAGTTTTGTCATTTGCTCAGTGGTGATAGTAATGATGCCTGTCTCATAGGGTCCCTTGAGGTTGGAATGTATCCACATTAAAATGCTTAGAACTTCTTGGCATGAAGTTAGCGCCAGCTTCAAGGTGGAGTCCATGAGCCCTCAATCCTGCCAGCTGTCAGTGTGCCCAGATTATCATCCCAATTCCCAGCCCTTGCTGCTGGTACACTAGATTATCACAGTCGCTAATGTATTGAGCATTGACTGAATACAGGTACTATTTAAAACACTTTACTAAAGTTAACTCATTTGATCCCA
>NW_003852491.1:582027-598737 GCF_000181295.1 Otolemur garnettii
GAGCTGACAGTCTCTTTTTTATATATATTTTTTTTCTTTGAGAAAGAGTCTGTGTTGCCTCTGAACTTTTCCCATCATTTCTACTATGTTGCCCTCGGTAGAGTGCTGTGTGGTGTCACAGCTCACAGCAACCTCAAACTCTTGGGCTTAAGCGATTCTCTTGCCTTAGCCTCCCAAGTAGCTGGGCCTGCAGGCACCTGCCACAACACCTGGCTAGTTATTGGTCTTAGTTGTCGTTGTTGTTTGACAGGTCTGCGCTGGGTTACAACCTGCTAGCTCCGGTGTATGTGGCTGGTGCCCTAGCCGCTGAGCCCAAGACAGAGTCTCATTTTGTCACCCTTGGTAGAGTGCTATAGTGTCATAGTTCATCGCAATCCCAAACTCCTGGGCTTAAGTGATCCTCTTGCCTCAGCCTCCTGAGTAGCTGGCATTATAGGTGCCTGCCACAATGCCTAGCTAGTTTTTAGAGATGAGGTCTCGCTTTTGCTCAGGCTACTCTCAAACTCTTGAGCTTAAGCGATCCATCTGCCTTGGCCTCCCAGAGTGCTAGGATTATAGGGGTGAGCCACTGTACCCAACCTTAATCATTATATTTTTGTAACAATTGCATTGAGATATCAATGACATATCATGTAATTTCTCCATGTAGGTGTGCATGAAGTAGATTGCAGTCTATTCATGGGTTTGTGCAACTAAGTTTTGTCATTTGCTCAGTGGTGATAGTAATGATGCCATTAATAGATAGCATCACATCTATTTTAGGACACTTTTGTGCCCTCAAGAGAAACCTCAAACCCATTAGCATTCAATACTCATGTGCTCCATACCTCATTCCCACCTCTAGCCCAGGTGACCATTCACCTGTCTGTCTATGGATTGCCCATTCTGGACATTTATGTGGCTAGGACCATGCTATATGTGGCCTTTTGCAGCTGACTCCTTTCACTTAGCCTGACATGTTGTAGTGTGTAGTATTTCCTTTTTTTTTTTTGTGGATAATACGCTAAAGTATAGATGTGCCACAGTTTGCATATCCATTCATTAGCTGATGAGTATTTGGGTTTCCACTTTTTGGCTATTAATAATGCCACCGTGAACATTTCACAAACAAGGGTGTTTTTTTTTTTTGAGACAGAGTCTCACTTTGCAACAGAGTGCCGTGGTGTCATAGCTCTCAGCAACCTCTAACCCTTGGCTCAAGTAATTCTTTTGCTTCAGCTTCCCGAGTAGCTGGGACTATGGGCGCCCACTACAATGCCCAGTTATTTTTAGAGGCAGGGTCTTGCTCTGGCTCAGGCTGGTTTTGAACCTGTGACCTCAGGCAATCCCACCTGCCTCAGCCTCCCAGAATGCTGGGATTACAGGCATGAACCACTGGGCTGTGCCCAAGTTTTTTTTATTTTTTATTTTTAAGATTAGGTCTTATTCTCTTGCCCAGGCTAGAAGGCAGTGGGAAGGTCGTAGCTCACTATGTCCTCAAACTCTGGAGCTCAAGTGATCCTCTTGCCTTAGCCTTCTGAGTAGCTGGGGCTGCATGTGTGTGCTACCATGCCTGGTTAAAGAGTCTCACTATGTCACCCTCAGTAGAGTGCTATGGCATCACAGCTCACAGCAACCTCAAATGTTTGGGCTTAAGCAATTCTCTCTTGCCTCAGTCTCCCAAGTAGCTGGGACTACAAGCATCTGCCACAATGCCCAGCTATTTTTTTTTTTCTTGTTATTGTAGTTGTTTAGCTTGCCCAGGCTGGGTTTGAACCCACCACCCTTGGTGTATGTGGCTGGCGCTGTAACCACTGTGCTACAGGCGCTGAGCCTGCCTGGTTAATTTAAAATTTTTTTTTTTGTAGAGATGGGTCTTGCTATGATGCCCAGGCTGGTCTTAAACTCCTAGGTTTAAACAATCTTCCTGCCTTGGCCTCCCAAACTGTTGGCATTAAAATGTGAGCCACCACACTAGGCACACACACAAGTTTTTGTATGGACATAAGTTCTCATTTCTCTTCATGTTTACCTATGAGTGGAATTGCTAGAGCATATGGTAACTTCATGTTAGGTCTTTTGAGGAGCTGCTGGGTTATTTTGTATCACTTTACATTCTCATAAAAGGTTTTAAACATGAGAAAGTGAGGCATAGAAAGGCCCTAACTTGCACAGGGTCTCCCTTTCTGGCTGTGGGTGTGGGGGTCTGTCCTTGGCTGACTGACAGTGATGGTGACCCCTGAGTGTGTCCACAGTGTGCTAGACTCTGAATGACCCTCAGCTTCCTTTGCACCTCCATACACACAGTGGCCCTGAGAGGTGAGGGGCTTGCCCAGGCACATAGCAAGTGCCTGAGTGGGGACCAGAGGCCAGGCCTATCTGATTCTAGAACCTGTGCTCCTCAGCTTCTCACCTCGAGGGCAGGTGATCTCAGAGCTACTATTTAAGTGAACTTTTAAGAAGTGACTGTTTCTTTAGGCTAGAACATAACTGATCTGAAATGGTCCCCAGAAGTAGAGCCTGTTTCTGCATTGCCATGCCTTTACCAGGTTCATGCCAGAGGCTGTCCTGCAACCAGGCAGTGATGAAGGATGTATCTACCACCCATAGCGTGCCGTGGGAGAGAAAGGAAGGCATCCTGTATGTTCAGAGTGAAGAAATAGGTTTCAGAGCAAAGTGTTACAGCCTGAGCCATTTACAGAAATAACTTTACACGAGAGCATGAGTGGCCCCTGAGAGGGCTGTGCCGAGCTCCCTTTACTCTGCAACCTTTTGTTCACACAACTATAAAAGGAGAGAGAATGGGAGTTCCCACATCCGTCTTCCAGCGTTGATGGTGAACAGCACTGGTCTTGCTTTCCCTCTTGCTTTCTTTTGGTTTCATTTTGCTCAGCCTTACTGGTGGTTAGGCCTTAGACCCTCACTCTTTACTCCCACAGCTGTGCTGTGAGTTGCTAGAGCCACAGGGCACATACTTGGATTTCTGGTGCTTAGGCGTATCCCTCAGGAGTCAAAGACATCCTAAAATTGCCCTTTGGAAGGAGGCCAGTGAGGGGCCTGTGGTATGGCCTGTTGGGCCCTGGGTCCCTAGCCTCTGTGCAGGTTGGAATCAGAGGCCCTGGAGCCCAGCTTGTGGGCATTGTGTCCTGATGGCTCCCTTTCCCTCTCTAGTACCCTGTACGTCCAGCCTCAATGACCTATGATGACATCCCACACCTCTCAGCCAAGATCAAGCCCAAGCAGCAGAAGGTGGGGCTTCTCTCTCAGAGCATCATGTATGTCGAGGGGTGGGGGCTAATTAGGGTATGAGCTGCTAGAGGCATAGTCATGGGCCTTTGGGGACTGGAAGCCCAGAGAAGGAGTGAATGGAGAATTAGGAGAACCAGCAGCTCATGGGGGCTTAAAGAGGTGAGGAAAGAAAGAATTTCCAGAAAGAACAGGGGTAGGCAGCTGCATAGAGGCCAGGGCCAAATGAGGTTCAGGGTGATCTGGGGAGTGGGGTTATGGATAAGTTCAGGTTCCTAGGATGAGGTGAGCCTTATAGGAGGATGCTCTAGTGCCTAGATGGGGTGGGGTGCCAGGGGCAAGGAGAATCAGAGTTAATAGACTGCCCCTGGTGGATGGGGCAGCTGCTATTCTAGCCCCTTGCAGCTGCATGGAAGTACTGTTCCAAGATTGTCAGTTCTGCTGACGTTTCAAGAGAAGTTGGAAATAAGGGTTTTTATCAGAAATATTTTGATCTGTGGGAGTAGAGTAGGGAACAAACAAGATTGTATGGATATTTTCTATTGGAACCTCAAGTATGGATGGAAGCCCAGGGTTACTTGGGGAAGGACATGATTAGTCTTGCTTCTTAGTCATCTTAGGAGGTGGCCAGAGTGGGGCCATGAGTGACCCTGGGAAGCTGTGCCTTGGGGGTCCTCACAGCTGGGGGGGTGCTTTGTGCTTCCAGGTAGAGCTTGAAATGGCCATCGACACCCTGAATCCCAACTATTGCCGCAGCAAAGGGGAACAGATTGCGCTGAATGTGGATGGGGCCTGCGCCGATGAGACCAGCACATACTCCTCGTGAGTCCCTGACCTCCCTTATTCTCAATTAGGATCCTCCTGCTTCATTACTGGGCTCCACACCAGTGTCCCAGCTTTTCAGGGGGCTGGGCTTGTCCTAGGCTGGTCCCTGGAGCTTCCACATACCCCTTGTTTCTTGGTCCACAAACAGTACTGTGGATTTTCTCATCCCCTGGCTCCCTTCTTGAGGTAGACACAGGCTGCCCTGTGGCCTTGGTCTCTGGCTGTCACATTTCAGGAGGTGTCTCGGTGGCATGGGCTGTGCCAGCCAGCCTTGGCTCTGGAATTTTCTTCCCCTAACGTCGGTTCTGCCTGTGCTCCCAGGAAGCTGATGGACAAGCAGACCTTCTGCTCTTCCCAGACCACCAGTAACACATCCCGGTACGCGGCTGCGCTCTACAGGCAAGGTACCCGGGGCTGGGCATTGTGGGGGAAGAAGGATGGGGATTGGGGCAGAGATACTTTAGGCAGCCTGGGTCCAGCTCCCACCTCCTTTAAATGCTAGACACCTGTGGGGTCCAGGCATGTGTGGAAATGACAGAAGTTACAGATTTTTAGGGGGCTAGAAGTGGCCACCTTTGGGGACTTTTGGTTGGGCACTGCCCAACCTAATAGGGGTGGGGGATCAAAACCATGATATCCTTCTGGGACACAGAAACATACACACAGCACAACATACTTTTAGGAGAGAATTTTGTTTTTAAATATAAGGTATTTATGACATAGCCGTTCCATTCCTAGGCATCATCTATCCACGAAAAATTAAAACATGTATCCACACAAACATTTGTATACAGATGTTCATAGTAGCATTTAGAAAAGCAGAAACAACCCAAACATCCATCAACGGATTCATGGTTAAACAAAATGTGCATCTATGCAATGGAGTATTTGGCCGGGTAAAGGATTAAAGCGCTGATACATAGTACCATGTGGATAAGCCTTTGAGACCTTACGTTAAGAGACAGAAGGCAGCTACAAGTCATCATTCCATTTACAGTGATGTGCTGCATGATGACATTTCAGTTGATGATGGACTGCACGTACAACTGTGGTCCCACACGGTTATAATGCTGCTGAAAAAAAAAATTTTTTTTTTCGAGACAGAGTCTCATTATGTCACCCTCAGTAAAGTGCTGTGGTGTCACAGCTCACAGCAACCTCCAACTCTTGGGCTTAAGTCAATGGTTCTCAACCTGTGGGTTGAGACCCCTTTAGAGGTTGAACGACCCTTTCACAGGGGCTGCCTAAATATATCCTGCGTATCAGATATTTATATTACGATTCATAACAGTAGTAAAATTATAGTTAAGAAGTAGCAATGAAAATAATTTTATGGTTGGGGGTCACCACAACATGAGGAACTTATTAAAGGGTCGTGGTATTGGGAAGGTTGAGAACCACTGGCTTAAGTGATCCTCTTGCCTCAGCCTGCCAAGTAGCTGGTACTACAGGCGCCCACCACAATGCCTGGCTATTTTTTGTTGCAGTTGTCATTGTAGTTTTAGCTGGCCTGGGCCATGTTTGGACCTGCCAGCTTCGGTGTATGTGGCTGGCGCCGTAACCACTGTGCTACAGGCACTGAGCCAGTGTAAAAGGTAATTAAAAAAGAAAGTTTTTAGGCTTGGCACCCATAGTACAATGGTTTTTAGGCAGGAACCCAGGCCTGCTAAACAACAGTGACAGCAACAACAACAATATAGCCAGGTGTTGTGGCTGGTGCATGTAGTCCCAGCTACCTAGGAGGCTGAGGCAAGAGGATCACTTAAGCCCGAGTTTGAGGTTGCTGTGCGCTGTGATACCACAGCACTCTACCAAGGGCAACATAGTAAGTGAGACTCTGTCTCAAAAAAAAAAGTTGTTTTTTTTTTTTTTTTTTTTTTTTTTTTTTTTTTGGGCAGGGCTGGGTTTGAACCCACCACCTCCAGCATATGGGGCAGGTGCCCTACTCCTTGAGCTACAGGTGCCACCCCAAAAAAAAGTTTTTAAATAGGAAAAGCTTATAGAATAGGATATAAAGAAAGAACATTTTTGTGTAGCTGTACAGTGTTTTTGTTTTGTATTATCACAAGAATCTAAAATTTTTAAAAAATTAAAAACTTTATAAAGTAAAAAAAAAATAGTAAGCTTAGACCTGCTATAGTAAACTAAGGCAATTTATTATTGAACAAAGAAAAACACTTGTTATAAATTTAATATATCCTAGGTATAGTGTTTATAAAGTCTGTAGTAATAGACAGTAATGTCCTAGGCCCTCATTCACTCATCACCCAGAACAACTTCCAGTCCTGTATGATCCATTCATGGTTACTAAGCCTTATACTTTTTTAAATCTTTTATACCATATTTTTACCAGACCTTTTCAACATTGAGATACACAGATGCTACAGTTACCTACAGTATTTTTATTTATTTCTTTGCTTTTGAGACAAGTCTCACTCATTCCCCCTGGGATTGAGCACTGTGGTGTCATAGCTCATAGTAACCTCAAACTCTTGGCCTCAAGCAATCTTCTGTCTCAGCCTCCCAAGTAGCTGGGACTTTAGGCACCCACCACAATATCCCAAAGACAGGGTCTCACTCTTGGTCTCGAAATCCTAAGCTCAGATGATCCACCTTGCCTTGGCCTTCCAGAGTACTAGGATTACAGGAGCAAGCCATTGTGCCCGGCCTGTCTATAGTATTTAGCACAGTAACATGCTGTGCTGGTTTATAGCCTAGCAGCCATAGGCTACACCATTCCATATAGCCTAGGTGTGTAGAGGGCTAGACCATCTAGGTTTGTGTAAGTACATTCAGTGAATTTCTTGACAGAATTGCTAAAGACTGATTTTTTAGAACACACCTGTGTTACGAAGTGATGCATAATTATATATGAAATGTCTAAAATAGGCAAATCCATAGAAACAGAGCTAGAGTAATGGTTACCAATGGAGGAGTAGAGCAGAGATGACCTGTTCTTTCTGGGGAGATGAAAAAGTTCTAAAATTGATTGTGGTGGCAAGGTATGGTGGCTCATACCTGTAATCCTAGCACTGTGAGAGGCTGAGGCAGGTGGATGACCTGAGCTCAGAAGTTCAGGATCAGCCTGAGGGAGAGCAAGACCCCATCTCTACTAAACATAGAAAAACTAGCTGGGTATTGTGGCAGGAGCCTGTAGTCCTCAGCTACGTAGGAGGCTGAGGCAGGAGGAATTCTTGAGCCCAGGAGTTTGAGGTTGCTGTGAGCTATAATGATGCCATGGCATTGAACACAGGGTGACAGAGTAAAACTCTGCCTCAAAAAAGAAAACCCATAAAAATAAATAAATAAAATAAAATTGGTTGTTCAACTCTGCATAAGTTAAAATGCACTGAATTATTTGTTTCTAATGAGCAAGTTGCATATGTCATATCTCAAAGCTGGTAAAAAATACAAAGTGCTTATGTATTTTGTTTCTAAAACAATAAATATATTAATTTGAGGCTCGGCGCCCGTAGCACAGTAGTTGCGGCACCGGCCACATACACAGAGGCAGGCGGGTTTGAACCCTGCCTGAGCCATCTGGGTAACGGTGACAACTGCAACAACAAAAAGAAAAATAGCCAGGTGTTGTGGTGGGCACCTGTAGTCCCAGCTACTTGGGAGGTTGAGGCAAGAGAATTGCTTAAGCCCAGGAGTTTGAGGTTGCTGTGAGCTGTGATACCATGTCACTCTACCCAGGGCAACATAGTGAGACTCCCAAAAAAAAAAAATTATATACACATATATTAATTTGAACACAGGAACCAGAACAGAATCAAAAGTAGTTATGTCAGTAACTACAGTGTTCTGTTTTGACCTAGTATCTTAAAAGTGTAATCCTTAAAGCCGTATCCTTTGTAGCCAAGACTATAAAGAAAAGTCAGAATCTTTAGAGACCATGTAGCCAGGGGTCCTCAAACTTTTTAAACAGGGGACCAGTTCAGTGTCCCTCAGACCATTGGGGTCCGGACTGTGGGCCCTGGGACAAGTTGACTGCTAAGCAGGACAGGCAGTGGCGGCAAAAACACCCGGTGGGCTGGATAAATGTCCTCGGCGGGCCGTATGAAGCCCACGGGCTGTAGTTTGAGGACGCCTGATGTAGACAGTCCACTCACCTGAGGCAGGGCTGCTTCTCTAGCCACATTGGCACTAGCAAACTTCTTAATGAGATGGGTGGGGTTTTGACAGGAGGAGGTGGAGGATGAGAAGAGGAAGTGCAGGTAGAGAGGCAGGGGTGGTGAGGATAGCCTGGCAGAGGACTGGAAGGGAAAGAGCAAGGCATGTTTGCTAAGGATATGCCAGTGTTGGCAAGCAGGTGGGGAAGTGGCCCTGAGGGAAGTGGCTTTGATCAGAAGAGTCCAGGTTCATGTCTGGCTTGGGTCCCTTCTATGTCCAGCAAAACCAGGGGGAGTTGGGATTGGGTCACAGCCTGGTGGTTCCAGGGCCATAGATGGAGGACTGGGGCAGGGGTGGGGGGAAGAGGATGATTTGGCAGTGTCTGGGCCTTCATGGTACTTTGTGATAACTTTGAGCCAAGCTTGGTGGGTCATCCATCTTTAGTTTCTAGAGTCAAGTCCAAGCCTTTCTTCCTCCTCCAGGGGAGCTTCACCTAACACCTTTGCATGGCATCCTGCAGCTACGGCCCAGCTTCTCCTACCTCGATAAGGCAGACGCCAAGCACCGTGAGAGGGAGGTGGCCAATGAGGGTGAGCCCTGGATTCCTGCCCTGCTGTCTATCTGCATCTTGGTGGGATCGCTTGGTTATGGTAAAGTATTAGAGGGATGGGATTTTAGGATGCTTAGCAGCATCTCTGGTGTCTACCCACTACATGCCAGTGGAACCCACCCTCACAGTCATGACAACCAAAAATGTCCTCACACATTGCCAAATGTTCCCTGGAGGGCAAAACTCCCCCCTAGTCGAGAACCACTGACTTATGCAACTGCCTCTTTCTGTAGGAAGATTCACAGGTACCCTGCCTGAGGCCTCTTAGTGGGTGCGTTTGAGACAGGGAGTTGGGGGTCCACTAGAGACTGCAAGCAGTGGTTCTTTCTGTTGCAGCTGGGGATTCTTCGCAGGACGAGGCGGAAGATGATGTTAAGCAGATCACGGTGAGCTCTGGCCCTGGAAGGGAAGAGGGTGCGGTGTCAGTAGTAATAGGACCACTTTTGTAGCTCAGCTACCCAGAGATACAGGCACCCGGAGAGTCTATCTGGAAAGGGGCTGGAGCACATAACAGTATCCAGCCTTTTATTTTTTTGAGACAGCCTCAAGCTGTTGCCCTGGGTAGAGTGCTGTGGCATCACAGCTTACAGCAACCTCCAACTCCTGGGCTCAAGCAAGTCTCCTGCCTCTGCCTCCCAAGTAGCTGGGACCACAGGCGCCCATCACAAGGCCTGACTATTTTTTGGTTGCATCCATTATTGTTGTTTGGCGGGCCCAGGCTGGATTCGAACCTGCCAACTCAGGTGTATGTAGCTGGCGCCTTAGCCACTTGAACCATAGGTTCCGAGCCTATCCATCCTTTTTGAGCCTTTTTGCTGGACCATCTGGAAGGAACAGCCTGAGTTGTCATAGCTATACACAAGACAAAAGTCCTGGCTGTGTGTGATGTGTGGCTCCTGGTGCCTGTTGCAGCTGCCCAGAATAGGAAGCCAGGGCCTGGGAGCCCACATGACCTTCAGGGAGCTGCACGTGATCTGCAGACACAGTATGTGCCTGGGAACCGTTATCTATGATTCCGTCCTTTCCATGGTGCACAGATGAACAGTTTCCATTTTAATAGTTATTCCCGAACTTTAAAGATTGTTTGAAGAATATTAACTTTCCATTTATGGTTTACGAGATTTTCTCCATTAAGCATATTTAGGTTAAAATGAGTAGTGTTTAAAGACATGGTACCTAGATGATAACGCAGGTAGTGCATAGGCATGACTAGAATGGTGATGAGTGCTTGTGTGGCCCCGAGGCCTGGGGAGTGCTGGCACTGCTGATGTGGGGATAGAGTTCATAGCAGCTTCTGTGTATGTTGCCCCCAGATTCTATAATCCAGTTAAAGCCTCTGGGCAAGGCAGACAAAAGCAAGGAAAAGCGGCTCCCTGGCTTGTGTAGGCAGTTCACAAAGAGGGACATGATTGAAATTGAAAAAAACAATTGCGTGTGTGTGTGTGTGCGTGTCTGTGTACACACACATATATACAAAAATACATATTTTTTTCTTCTGAGATAGTGTCTTGATCTGTCACCTAGGCTAGCATGCAGTGGAGTGATCATAGCTCACTGCAACCTAGAATTCCCGGGCTCAAGCCATCCTGCCTCAGCCTCCTGAGTAGTTGGGACTATGGGCATGTGCTCCCACACCTAGCTAATATTTTTATTTCATGTAGACAGGATCTCACTGTATTGCCTAGATCAGTGGTTCTCAACCTTCCAAATGCCACAGCCCTTTAATACTGTTCTGTGGGTTGCAACCCAAAGGTTGAGAATCGCTAGTCTAGATGATCTTGAACTCCTGGTCTCAAGCAATCCTCTTGCCTCAGCCTCCCAAAGTGCCGGAATTGCAGGCATTGGTTATTGCACCCAGCCTTTGGAACTGAATTTAAATGATCCTTGTCAGGAAAAGAAGAGAGAGTGGAAAACCTCAATGTGGAGTTCTCTGGTTTCCTGGCAGTATCTGAGATAGCAGCCCAGGAAGGGTCAAGGCCTGAGGGTACGACTCTCCCCTCTCATCCTACCCCAGGTACGGTTTTCCCGGCCAGAATCAGAGCAGGCTCGCCAACGCCGAGTGCAGTCCTATGAGTTTCTGCAGAAGAAGCATGCTGAGGAGCCCTGGGTCCATCTGCACTACTATGGCCTCAGGGTGAGCTGGGTCTGATGGTGTGCTAGGGAAAAACCCCATTGCCCAGAAGTATTAGGGTGTGGACTCCTGTTCTCATCTCATACCAGATTCCTGTGTAGCCATTCAGTAATACCACAGAGAGAGGACTAGGTCTCATGAGCAGTCTGTTCTTCACTCTAGCCATACCAGTGAGCCAGCATGTGCACAGAGAGGCAAGGCTACCATTCTCCTGGTTGGGATTTTGGCCCTTTGAAGTCCCCTTGAGTGTGGGCATTTTGCTGGGCTTGCCATGGGGCTAGTGTTTGGTTACATATTTTTCATGCACTATTGGCCTAGACCACAGGCCAGACATTACCTGATGCTGTCAGATGCTCTAAAGTTGTGATACTTGGTTTTCATCTTGTACATTGACTTTAGAACCTAATCCTTGAAACCTGTGTATTGAGTGAAGGAAGCAATTGAATATTAACTCCCATAGACATCATGGACTAGGGCTCCTTGGTGTTTTTTTGTGGGTTTTTGGGTGTTTTCTTCCCCTGGAAGAAATCAGCAGCTCCTGATTTCTCTGGAACCTTTCTGGAAGAGATTTGTGTTGGCAGGGTCAGGCTTCCAGACACTCTGCTGTTTCCTGCTGTGTAACCTTGGGCAAGTTACCTAACCTCTCTTTCCTTATCTATAAAATGAGAGGAGTAATAATAGTAACTACCTTGCCGAGTTATTTTGAGGATGAGATATATATGTAGCCATTGGAACAGAGCCTGGCACTTCCTAGGCACACATCAATGAATGGGAGCTGTTCTTTTATTCATTGGTGGTAGTGTTCCTGCATTATAGACAGGCACTGAGGCCCTGGTGCTCGGATGGGCAAGTCATAAAGCCTGGAAAATAGGTGATTGCAGCCAGATTCAGAGGCCAGGGTGCTGTTCTCAGGAGGTTGGACATGGTCCTGTGGCTGGCCTTGGCACTCAGCAGTGGATGGCAGGAGTCAAAGGTGGAGGAGGCCTTGGGGATGGCTGAGGCTCTTCCCCACACCCTTCTTTCCCCCCAATAGGACAGCCGCTCTGAGCATGAGCGCCAGTACCTGCTGTGCCCAGGCTCAAGTGCTGTGGAGAACACGGAGCTCATCAAGTCACCCAGGTGGGCTGGGCTGGGCCAGGGCCCCCAGGAGAGGGTCCCTCGAGAATAGGTCCTCCCTTGGGACTGTGGGCCTTTCTCTAGCATGAGGGAGGGACAGGGATCCCATTGTCCTCTGGAAAGGGCCAGGAGGGTGGGCCTAGGAAGAGATGACCCCCCTCTCCTGTAGGAGTGTTCATCTTGAGATCTCAGGGCTTCTGAGGGTTCAGTCTGTGACCTTCCCCAGACCCTTAGCAGGTACTGCTGCTGAGGAGGCTCAGCCTCCATGCAGCCCTGGGCCTCTGACTCCTGCCCTCTTCCCACAGTGAGTACCTCATGATGCTGATGCCGCCTAGCCAGGAGGAGGAAAAGTGAGTAAAGTGGGCTGGACTCCTTCTTCCTCCCCTGGGCCAGCCTCCTTTAACCTATCACCTTCTCCTTCAACAGAGATAAGCCAGTGGCCCCCAGCAATGTCCTGTCCATGGCCCAGCTACGCACTCTGCCTCTGGCTGATCAGATCAAGATTCTGATGAAGAATGGTGGGTAGCCACTCTCTGGCCTCTGAGGGGCCCTAGCCCTGCTGATGCCTAGGGAAATGGAATCTGTGGGATAGTTTAAGGACCAAGGGTGAGGCCAGAGGCCCCTATGCCCAGAGTCTGCCCCACTTTATAGCTCTGTCACTGGAAATATAATACACAAAGCAGTGCAGCGGGGTTCCCATCCTGTTGTCACCATTGCCTGCTATGAACTTAGGCAGGTGACTAACCTTTCTGAACTTTAGTTTATTAATCTATAAAAAGAGACTGATGATAGTTCCTAGGGACTGATGTGAAGAATCAGAGGTGAGGCTTCTAAAGGGCTTAGTGGGTATATAAATGTGAATTAGGATCTTTTTTTTTTGAGATAGTGTCTTATTGTGTTGCCACTTCATAGTTCTGAACTATCCCTGAGCGAGCCTGAGTAGTAATGGACTGTTCCCTCCTGAGGCTCAAGTCTTCCTCATAGGATCCTCAAAAGGGTTCAGCGAGGCACATAGTGCCTGGCACATAGTGAGCAGCCAGTGAATGTCAGTCATCCCTCTTACAGATATTGTTACACTTTGTGGGGTAGCTGGGAGGGCCAGGCCACTTTCCTTTGCCTGACGACGCTTATGTCCTCCTCAGTGAAGGTCATGCCTTTTGCCAACTTGATGAGCCTCTTGGGCCCATCTGTCGACTCTGTGGCTGTTATGCGTGGCATCCAGAAGGTGGCGATGTTAGTTCAAGGAAACTGGGTAGTGAAGAGGTATGTTCTGTGGTCTGGGGGCACTTGGTCCATTTCACTTTAATGTGGTTTCTGATGTTTTGGGTTAAATCTACAGTACTTTCTGTTTGTCCTGCCTGCTGTTTCCTTTTTTTTCCTACTAAGGAAAGTTATTCTCTCTTGGCTCATAAATTGGTTATTCTACAATGTTCAGCTAGCTTTCATGCTCATCCTAGTTTAATACTAATTGCCACTTTTTACCCTTTTCTAAGAGAGTTCAAAGATCTTAGAATATATTTATCCTCCTAAGTCAGTGGTTCTCAACCTTCCTAATACCATGACCTTTTAAAACAGTTCCTCATTTTGTGGAGACCCCCAGCCATAGAATTATTTTCATTGTTACTTCATAACTATAATTTTGCTACTGTTATGAATTGTAATGTAAATATCTGATATGCAGGATATCTTAGGCAACCCCCCTGTGAAGGGGCTGTTCGATCCCCAAAGGGGTCACAACCAACAGGTTGAGAACCTCTGTTCTAAGTCATATGTTGCTGTATTTGTATACAGTATTTTCCTTTTTTTGACATGGAGTCTCTATTTGTCAACCTTGGTAGAGTGATATGGCATCATAGCTCACAGCAACCTCAAAATCGTGGGAGTGATCCTCTTGCCTCAGCCTCCTAAGTAGCTGGGACTATAGGTACCCACTACAGTACCTGGCTGTTTTTAGAGCCAGGGTCTTGCTCTTGCTCAGGCTGGTCTTGAACCTGTGAGCTTAGGCAGTCCACCTGCCTCCACCTCCTACCACGCTGGGATTATAGGCATGAGCCACCATGCCCAGCCAACAGTATTTTAATTCTCTTATTTTAAACCCCACAAGGCATTGCTGTATCCAGTCAGTCGATATTCTTTTGATCTACTAACATGTTTACCTTTTTAATTCACTTGTCATTCCTTTCTGTATCTCTTGAGTTTTTATCTGGGATAATTTCCTTCTAACTAATAATGCTATAGTATTTTCTTTAATGCAGGTCAGCTAGTGATGAATTTTCCTTGGTTTTTGTTAATCTGGGAGTGTCTATTTCACTTTTTTTGTTTGTTTGTTTGAGTTAGAGTCTCACTGTGTTGCCCTTGGCAGAGTGCTGTGGTGTCACAGTTAACAGTGTCCTCACTGTGTCCTTTTGGGCTTTAGTGATTCTCTTGCCTCAGCCTCCCAAGTAGCTGGGACTACAGGTGCCCACCACTCCACCTGGCTATTTTTTGTTTTAGTTGTTGTTTAGCAGGCGTGGGCCAGATTTGAACCTGCCAGCCCCCATGTATGTGGCCAGTGCCCTAACCACTGAGCTATGAGCACCAAGCCTAAAATTCATTTTTTTAAGTAGCATAGTATAGTGTAAAGTGAACAGTATGAGAAAAAGAATTGCTCCAAATTTTAAAAAAAGTAATTACTTGCAGAAAGCTTATTACCATTTCAGCTGGTTGGCCAAATAAATCACAAAGTGTATTCATATACTGCCACGTGGTGGCACTCTTTCACTGGTAAATATGACTGTCAGTACCTTGCCGCTATTGCCTGTTTTACACTAGGTTTTCAATACAGAAGCCTTTTGCAATAGCAAGTCACTTGTTAAATGGGACCAGCTCCTAAATGTGTTTATTCCATGAATAACAAAAACCTGGAAAGGCTTTCCCATCACTCATCTGAGGATACTGGCCCAGAGAGACAAAGGGACGTGCCAGAAGTCTTGCAGCAAGGCAGGGTTTAGAGCTGAGCTCCAGGACTCCACTCTGGGCTCTGTGCCTAGCACTGCATGCACCACCCTTGTAGTTATGATTTAGCCTAGGACTTGAAGGTAGGGACTCTAGGGCCTTGGCTGGTCTGCTAATCCCACTCTGATCTGCCCACGCTAGGCTGTGGCCTGTGAGTGATGGTCCTTCCATATGCCCTCAGCCTTTATGTCTGGGAGAAGATAACATAAAATTCATGTCTTCATTCAGAAATATGTCTTGATTGTTTGTTCTGTGCTGTGCACAGAGCTCTCATTCAGAAACTGTTCCTGTCCTCAAGACACTGTGTGGAGGGGGGGCTAGGGTAGGGGCCACTGCAGTTGAGCACACTGACTACAGACCACAACATGGACCAGACTTATGGTCCAACATGGTGCACATCTCTGTGGGGCAGCCGAGAACACCACAGGCAGAGTCCTGTCCCATAGAACTCAACCTTGAAGGCTGAGGTGCCAGGTAGGATTGAGCAAGGGAGAAGGGAGGGCCTTGATGTGTAGGGAACTGGTCAGTGAGAGTGAGGGTGGCCTGAGTGGCATTTGATGTTGTTGGGTCTATGGCTGGAGGTGGGTCAGGATTACCCTATGGAGACTTGGGTGCCTCGGCACCCACCCTGTTTACTCTGCCCTGGGCCTTTTCCTGAAGTTCTCCAAGCCATGAGTACTGGTCCTTTGTTCTTGAGCCTAATGTGCCACTTGCATTCCAGAACCTGACCAGACTCCAGCCCAGTGCCAACCCTTACCTTAGCTCACACACCCACTCGCTCCTTTCAGCAGGTCGAGAGGCTTTGTTGATTGCTTTGTCACCTTCTCTTGATGTCACTTCACAGATGAGACTTCGTGGCTTCCAGAAAGTCCTGGGCTGTGCCCTTGTCTGTCTCTGATACCCTGACCTCTTGCTGAATGTGTAGGGGGCTGGGCCAGTGTGTGCATGGTGGGTTGAGAAGGATTAAGAAGAACTCTTAGGTGCATGGGGAGGGGCAGCTTCTTTCCCGTGTTCACAGGGAACTCAGGCCTGTACTGTCTATGCTAGAAAGAGGCAGGACCTGGGCTATGCTTCAGCTTAGAGCCTGGACAGCAGGCAATGAGAGGGGCTCCTTAGCCTGACCTGCCATCCCTACCTTTATTGGCAGTGACATCCTATACCCCAAGGACTCGTCCAGCCCTCACAGTGGCGTGTCTGCTGAGGTACTCTGCAGGGGCCGGGACTTTGTTGTAAGTACCTGGTAGGGGGGTGCCCTCTGGGGTCACCGAGCAGGGGATGGGGGTATGGGAAAAGAACTGGGGGGTGGGACAGAGTTTCCATTCAGAGGACTGGCACAGCGGTGGCAGCAGTGTTCCCGCTGAGACAGGTGTGTCTGAGAAGGCCGTGCTACTGGCGGCCTAGGACTCTGTCTTTCCCTTCCTTTTCTTAGAATCTTGGGGTCTGGCTCGGCGCCTGTGGCTCAAGTGGCTAAGGTGCCAGCCACATACACCTAAGGTGGTGGGTTCGAATCCAGCCCAGGCTCGCCAAACAACAATGATGGCTGCAACCAAAAAAAACAGCCAGGCGTTATGGCAGGTGCCTGTGGTTCCCTGCTACTTGGGAGGCAGAGGCAAGAGACTCACTTGAGCCCAGGAGTTGGAGGTTGCTGTGAGCTGTGATGCCACAGCACTCTACCCAGGGGGACAGCTTGAGG
>NW_003852491.1:599090-612351 GCF_000181295.1 Otolemur garnettii
CACTGGAGGAGCCACGTTCCCATATGGCACTGACCTTGGATGGGGCTGACGGGCCCTAGTTTATCGCAGTCCCAGGTGCCTCTGCCTGCTACAACAAGCTGTTTTCCCCCTCAGATGTGGAAGTTCACGCAGAGCCGCTGGGTGGTCAGGAAAGAGGTGGCAACGGTGACCAAAGTAAGTGTGTCCTTGTGGTCTGAGGCAGGCCTGCTGCCAAAGGGGAAGAGGGCTCTGCCTCACCTTGGCTGTCCTCTCCCCTCCCCCTCAGCTCTGCACCGAGGATGTGAGGGACTTTCTGGAGCACATGGCTGTAGTGAGGATCAACAAAGGCTGGGAGTTCATACTGCCTTATGATGGCGAGTTCATCAAGAAGCATCCAGATGTGGTGCAGCGGCAGCACATGTTATGGACAGGCATCCAGGCCAAGTAAGGGCCTGCTGGGCAGACAAGGGGCAGCCCTGCCTCTCGGGAGCAATGGGGATGGGGAGTCTGGCCGGCGGGGGCCAGGTGGGGCCTGCACCATGCAACTCCTCCATGCATTCAGACATCGCTAGCTGGTCCCAGAGTCCTTAGAACACAGGCTGGACGTAGCTATTCCCTGCTCGTCAGGACTAGTGTATTCTGGAGGTTGGTGGGGTTAGGGGGAGACCAGGTATAAAGGAGGGAGGGAAGCACTGAGGAGCAGGAGACTGGCAGAGGGCAGGTGGTCATGGGGCTGGGAGGGGCATGGGGAAAGAAGGACCCAGTGGAGCTGGCCACACTGTATTCAGGGAATGCACATGCTGGGGATCGGGGCATATTTCTATCATGAGGCAGATGACAGGAGACATGGTTTGAAGTTGAGAGAGTTTACTCTTCTTTTCAGATTGGAGAAAGTTTATAATCTTGTAAAGGAAGCCATGCCAAAGAAGCCAGATGGACAGTCAGGTATGTGAGGGGCTTTGGGCTGGGCAGACTTCAACCCAGATACTATCCCAGAAGGGCTGCTGTTGCAGAGCAGGGCTGAGGCTGGACCAGGGGATATAAGGTTCTCTGCCTGTTCGCTGCCCTTTTGGAGGCCTCCTCTCCTTCCCTACTGCCCTCTGTCTAGCAGCAGGGCCTCAGGGGTTCCAGGCCTGGGACCTTGCTCTGTTGGGTGAACAGAAGGTAGGGGCGCAGGAGCAGCAGCTGGTAGGAAGGTGAAATAGCCTATCCTTGCTTGACTCTGGAACATGAGAATGATAATTTCCCTAGTTTTCTTTTTTTCCTCATTATTGGGATAACTAAATTCCCTGAGTAAAGCGGGATAAAAGGGCTGGGCCACTTTGTTCTATCTCTGCAATATCCTGTTGGGCCTTTATTTATGGGGGATCCTGTGCCCTCTTGAGCAGTGCGGCCTCCCTTCTCACAGGGCCTGCCCGGCTGGTCTCTGGGGAACAGCGGGTCCAAGTAGCCAAAACCAAGGCCCAGCAGAACCACATATTGCTGGAGCGGGAGCTGGAGCGGCAGAAGGAACAGATCCGGGCATCCTCGGTTCTGTCCGGAGTGCGGATCAAGGAGGAGCCCGTGAGTGAGGAAGGAGAGGAAGAGGAAGAGCAGGAAGCAGAGGAGGAGCCCATGGACACATCACCCAGTGGTGGCTGCAACAGCTGGCTGGCCAATGGGCTGCCTGCCCGGCGGGCAGCAGGCATGGACAGCTTCAATGGGCACCCACCCCCAGGTTGTGCTAGCAGCCCTGTGGCCCGGGAACTGAGAGCCTTTGTGGAGGCCACCTTTCAGAGACAGTTTGTACTCACCCTGAGTGAACTCAAGCGCCTCTTCAACCTGCACTTGGCCAGCCTACCCCCTGGCCACACCCTCTTCAGTGGCATCTCAGACCGCATGCTTCAGGACACGGTGCTGGCCGCTGGTTGCAAGCAGATATTGGTGCCTGTAAGTAGAGCCTGCATTTGCTGGGGTAGGCAGACAAAATGAAGCCACCATCAGCCCCACAGGAGGATACCTAGGCAGGCAGGACCTTTCCTGGCAGAGAGGAGCTGTGGGAAGCCTGTTCACTTTAGGAGGGGCCTATGGAAGCCTGATATTGGGAAGCTGCATGGGGACACAGAGGGCCATTCTTAGTGTGACTCTCTGTTCTTATGTGGTGGCTTGGTGGCCGTGTATAACCTTGGGCACGTTAGCCTCTCTGAGGCTCTGTGCCCTCATCTGAAGTAGGTTAACATTGGTTTTTGTATCATAAGACTTTGGTAAGGGCTAAATAAGATGTCTGAGGGCCCTAACCTACTGATGGGGATATGGCAGGGTTCTTCTTGGTTTCCAGCCCCCAGCCTTGATGGCATTGTTAGGGATGATTCCACTTCTCTTACTATTCAGTCCTTTCACAGTCTGCTGATGAAGAAACTGAGGTTCTTCTTTTTTTTTTTTTTTGTAGTTTTTGGCTGGGGCTAGGTTTGAACCTACCACCGCTGGCATATGGGGCTGGCGCCCTACTCCTTTGAGCCACAGGCACCACCTGAAACTGAGATTCTAAGAAGTGAAATGAACTTGTTTAAAGCTCACACCCTTGGGAAGTGGCAGAGCTGGAATTTGAACCTCAGTGTAGTGGCTCCACGTCTTGGATCTGTTCTGCTTAAATTAGATGAGCTGA
Organism: Otolemur garnettii; assembly: GCF_000181295.1. Taxonomy (NCBI): domain Eukaryota; kingdom Metazoa; phylum Chordata; class Mammalia; order Primates; family Galagidae; genus Otolemur; species Otolemur garnettii. The sequence continues at coordinate 601,714 of NW_003852491.1, forward strand.
GTGCTTCCCGGGTGCCCTCAGATTGTGCCTGGATCCTGCTCTGTGGCTGCACACCGCTTTGTGTGCCAGGGGTGTAGTGAGCCCCCTGCATCTTGGGCTGCTTTTCTGTCCTGGGAGGGGCCATGACGTGGAAGAGGGAGGAGTGGAAGGTGTTAGAGCCTGTTTCCCTCCCCTTAGGATGAGCCAGCCAGGCTCTGCCCAGACTTGGCAGCAGAATGGACTAAGGTGGGGCTGTGGCTGTCCCCATTGTTTTCCATGCCAAGATCAGAAGCACCTGCAGCCTTGAGTGATATCCTGAGGCCCAGGCCCATCCCTGTGTATATAAAGAACAGAAACTAGACAAAAGGCCCTATGGATCCTAGGCTGGCTGGGCTGAGGGTCAGCTCTCCATTGGGAGCCTCTTTGGTGAGGTCCCCTATAGTAGCTAACTGGGGTCTTTGATCCTGCCTACCTTTCTCTGTGAGCTGTGCCAGGTAAGAGAGGGTGCCTACCTGGTGTTAGTGAGGTCATCGTAGGTCACTGGAGTGAACAAAGGTAGACAATGTGATGTGGCCCCTCTGAACCCCAACTCCTCCCCCAGGACCTGCTCTCACCATGCCTCTTCCTCTTGGTAGGGCCAGAGGCTGTAGGACATCCCATGGCCCTATCTGGAGCTCTCTTCTGGGGACTGTATCCGAGTTGTATCCAAGATGGCTATCACCTCACATCTGTTAAGGCTCTTGTTTTTTATACAAGGGAACTAAGGCCTAGGGAGAGCAAGTCACAAGGACTTAACTCCTGGCAGTGTTACTTACTGGCCGTGTGACCTTGGACAGTGAATAAGCCTCTCTGAGCTTTCTTTTCCTTATGAAGAGTAGGGGTTTGATACCTTCTACCTCTCCCGTTTCTCCCAATCAAGTGAGATTGTTGTGTTTAAAGCTCCTCTTAGCACTTTACATGGTAGTAAACCATTGTTTTTTGTGTTACGGAACCAGGATAGGAACCCACTGTTCTAGGTGCCTCCTCCTTTTTATCCCCCCTTCTCTCCAGATACCCTGGCCGCCTGTGCCTCCCTTTTCCTGGTCCCCCTTTAGACAAAGTGGCATGGATTACCTAGGAGTTGGGCCGTGTCTCATGTTGACATAGTCCTTGTGGGAAGCCATCGAAAGGAACCCCTATGGGTACCCCTAAGGAATTAGGAGAAAGGGGCACTTCAAATATAAGAAAGTTGACATGTTAGGGTGTGAGGACATTGAATGTTAAAGCATAGAGCTGAGTTTGTGCCAGGCTAATGGGGAAAATAGAAGAACCCGGTTTCTCCAACTATGCTGAATACAGCTGAGGGCTTTAAGATGGGCAGTTAACTAGGCACATCGCAGGCCATGCTCCTCATCCCAGAGCACTGGCTGCCTCCCTGTGGTGAGGAAACAGACACAGGTTTTGCTGCTACCCAGGGCCCTTATGGCTAGTGGAAGGAGCTGGGAATGGAACCTGTATTCTTAGAACTGTGCTGGTGCAGGTGGGGAGGGGTGAAGCAGGCAGGTAGATCCATGTGGTAAAGACAAATGACCAGCTCATGCCTGGGCCATCCTCAGTTTCCCCCACAGACTGCTGCTTCACCGGATGAGCAGAAAGTGTTTGCCCTCTGGGAGTCTGGAGACATGAGTGATCAGGTGAGATGAGATTTGCTGCTATTGTCCCCTGACTGGGGTGGGGATTCCAGGAAGGTTGATGCTTTGGGGGAGATGTGTATCCAAAGTACACTCATATGTACATTTTAGATTTTCCAGCAACTTCTGGTTTTAAATATTGTCCCTATCTTTGAATGCTTGACATAATAGGCTGAATGTGCTAATAGTCTGAGCTTAAATGGGTGGTTCCAAAATGCCAGTCTGGGCTGGTTCTATCAGAATCCTTTAAAAAACAGATTCTTCACTTTCTATAGAATCTGTTGGGGGGAAGAAAATGTCTATATATTTATATGCATATATATATGTATATATGTACACACACATACATACATACATACATATATACATATGTATATATTTATACACACACAATTCAGTTCCCTTCAGTAGGCATGGGGTGGTGTCCTAGGTCATTTTGACACCAGCCAGGCTTTCAGACCTCTGATGAACCCCATTTCTCAGGTAGCCTCTGATAGCAGGAGTCAAAAGGAGTCCTTATCAGATCTCAGGTCCCAGGTTTTTAGGTTGGCAAAATCGGTCATTTTGCCTCTTGTCACAACTTGGCAGGGAGGGTTACAGCGAACAGAACCTGGGTTACAGGTGTCCAGTGAACAGAAATGTGAATGAAACTAGTAGTGCTCTTTGTTTAGTGCAGAGTCATGGACCCTAAGCTCCAGAGGGTTTCCTTAAATCATGAACTCACCTAAACTTTAAAGATCAAGGTTGGAGTAGTTTTTTGTTTTTTGGTTTTTTTGAGACAGTGTCTCACTGTGTTGCCCTTGGTAGAGTGCCATGGCATCACAGCTCACAGCAATGTCAAACTCTTGGGCTTAAGTGATTCTCTTGCCTCAGCCTCCTGAATAGCTGGGACTACAGGTGCCTGCCATGCCGCCCGGCTATTTTTGGTTGCAGTTGTCATTGTTATTTAGCAGGCCCAGGCCAACCTCGAACCCACCAGCTTTGGTATATGTGGCTGGCGCCCTACTCACTGAGCTACGGGGCGCTGAGCCGTGTTTTGTTTCTTTTTTTTTTTTTGAAAGTCTCACTTGGTCACCCTCCGTAGAGCTCCATGATATCATAGCTCACAGCAACATCTCAAACTCTTGAGCTTAAGCAATCTTATTGCCTCAGTTTTTCATTTTTAGTGGAGATGGGGTCTCACTCTTGCTCAGGTTGGTTGCAAATTCCTGAGCTCAATCAATACACCTGCCTCGGCCTCCCAGAGTGCTAGGATTACAGGTGTGAGCCACTGGGATCCACGCTGTTTAGATGTGGCTTCTTCCCCTGTCTGCTAAATCAGTTGTGAGCTCCTCTTTTATCCTCAGTGTCTCTTCACCAACTCTGCTTGTGCATACCTTTATTTGTATACATCAGTTGGGACAAATTTACTCATCTTTAAAGAGATGGAGGTCTCACTTTGTCACCCAGGCTGGAGGGTAGTAGTGCCGTCATAGCTCACCACAGCCTGGCATTCCTTCTGTGGAGAAAAGATTTTTATCAGCCTGCAATGTAGGGTTAGGTCAATGGCTTTCAGTATCTTGTTTGGGGATGTTTCTCTTTTAGATTACTGTTTTCCATAATAACATGTTTTTGCTACTAAAGCATCGACAGGTTTTACTTGAAATTTTTTCCAAAAATTACCGGGTACGCCGAAACATGATCCAGTCTCGGTTAACTCAAGAGTGTGGAGAAGATCTGAGTAAACAGGAAGTGGATAAAGTGCTAAAGGTACATCTGTTTTGTGCATAACTATATCCAAAGGCTCTGGGCTTAGGAGTGAGGGTGTCCATGACTAGGTAACCCTTTGTCTTAAGAAGGGGCTGACAGTGTGTAGTAAGAATTCATGTTTGATATTTTTCTTTCCACTGTGTATTAAATCGGCTTTCTTTCCACTGTGTATTAAATCGGCTTCTTTCTCAGTCTTGTCTTTAGCAACTGATAATGATTGGTATTGATGTGGGGGCATGTGTGAGAGTACTAACCTGTTTGAATACTAGTCTTCATGGGTCACAGGCATAGGTCAGAATCCTGATCCTCCTCCCCTTTGAGTTTTGCACTGCCCTAGCCACATACTAACATTTGTATGACTTTCAATATAACATTTAACCTAAAAGTACTTGAGTGTACAACCTATAATGCTTTGCCTTTTTTTTTTTTTTTGAGACAGTCTTGCTATATCACCTTTGGTAGAGTACGTGGTGTCACAGCTCACAGCAACCTCAAACTCTTGGGCTCAAGTGATTCTCTTGCCTTGGCCTCCCGAGTAGCTGGGACTACAGTCGCCCACCACAATGCCTGGCTATCTTTTTGTTGTAGTTTTTTGGTGGGCTCTAGCTGGGTTCAAACCCACCAGCTTCAGTGTATGTAGCCAGCACCCTAGCTGCTGAGCTACAGGCGCCGAGCCAGTTACTACACAGATGTAAATACCATATTTGTAGAAACATTGGAACACAGGAGGCTGATAAGATCTTTTACTATCTTAAACATATAGTGATATGATTATTAAGTACCTTTGTTCTGACCAACTTATCAATAGTATTTGTGTCTTGTGTTTATAAAGCACATTCATTTTATAGTCCCTCACTCTTAAAATATCCATGGAGATAGGCTGAAGCAAGAGAATCGCTTAAGCCCAAGAGTTTGAGGTTGCTGTGAGCTGTGACGCCAAGACATTCTACCAAGGGCAACACAGTGAGACTCTGTCTCAAAAAAAAAAAAAGAAGAAAAAGAAAGTAACTGGTAGTTACGATACTAGTATTGTTAGGTAGTTCTTGATTTTCTATTTGTATTTTACCTACTAATCATAAATTAAGTATTGATATTTTAGACAGAATGTAATGGCTACTTTAACTTGCTTTTCTCTCTCCATAGGACTGCTGTGTAAGCTATGGTGGCATGTGGTATCTTAAAGGGACAGTACAGTCTTGACAGTAGTAGCAAACCACTAACCCAAGGAATCCAAGCCCAAGGAAGAAGGACAGAGCTGGAAGTAGAGTCTCTACTTGCTTCAGAAGACACAGAGCGAGAAGAACTGACTTGACCATCTCATGGCCCATGGCGCTGCATGGTCCAGTGAATAGAAGAGACCATCCTCAGCCAGTGGCAGGGTCAGCTTAAGTTAGATCACTCCCAAAAGAGACCAGCTGGGACCTTCTTTGCAGTACAATTTGAAAATGCTGATGTACTTTGTTTATTTGGTTTCATTCTCATAATAAAGTGAGCGTGTACTGACACAGGCAGGATGACAGAAATCATGGTTTAATATTTTCCATTTAAACTTAATGCCAACAAGGTCTAAGTTATGTTTACAAGATAAGGAACCTCATGGTTTTTAATATTTAAAATACCTAGAAGACAATATTTAGCCTTGGATTATCTATCTGCTAAGACCTCTGCCAATTTCATTAAACAAACCAAATTGAATTGTTTTACTCTTGGGTTTCTATAGCCACTTTACCTTTTGCAACAACCTTACTTTCTGTAGCTGTCTAAACTGTTTACATGAACCATAGCAAAAAAAATTAGAATCAAATCCATCTATTCTTAATGTTTGCATAAAGATGCAAACAAAACCAGGTAAGTATGGAACAATGTGTAAGTGAGGTTATCATTTTGATGTAAAAATTTCTATTTTGTGTATTTTTAAAATAAATACTAACACTAAAGCGGTATCTTGGTGTTGCTGTCATGAAATGATAACGTCTGTGCTCGCACTTAGCAGGGAGAGAACACCTTAGAGCAGTATTGTCCAATAGAAACTTGAGAGTCACATCTAGAAAGTTTTTAGCAGCCACATTAAAATAGTAAAAAAATAAGTTTTAGTATTTATTTAGCTCAAAAATATGCAAAACATATTAAAAGTAGTATAAAAAAGTAAAATATTAAGTATTCAAAATCTAGCATTTTTAATTTTTTAATTTTTTTATTTCTGGAGACAGAATCTCAAGCTGTCCCCCTGGGTAGAGTGCTGTGGCATCACAGCTCACAGCAACCTCTAACTCCTGGGCTCAAGCGAGTCTCCTGCCTCAGCCTCCCAATTAGCTGGGACTACAGGCACCTGCCACAACGCCCGGCTATTTTTTGTTTGCAGCCATCATTGTTGTTTGGCAGGCCCAGGCTGGATTTGAACCCACCACCTTAGGTGTATGTGGCTGGCGCCTTAGCCACTTGAGCCATAGGCGCCAAGCCCAAAATCTAGCATTTTATATAACACTGAATTTGGACTAGCTACAGTTTAAGTGCTCACTTGCCATGTGGCTAGTGGCAACTGCATTGGACAGCATGGCCCTAAAAGAAGATAGAAAAACTAAGACTAGAATGGGTTAAATTTTGATACATACTTAAGGCTTTGCCATCATCTCTCTTGTATAGTATAGCCACTGAAGATTTAAATGATGGTCTGTGCCGCTTCTCCTACCAAAACAAGGCATAGGTCAGGAACATACTTTGGCAAATAAGTATTTGGTGACACAGTTATCAGATTGATTATGTGTTACATATCTAATTGTTAACATGCATAAACCTGAAAAATTGCCAAAACAGATTTGGAACATGTCTCAGCTATTGTCTCATGCTAATGTCTCTTTCTCCCTTTGAAAGGGGAAAACTTCATGTGGCCTGGCACAGAGTGTTAGCACTACCATGTAGCAGAACTTCTTGGGCTTCAATGGGAGAAGTTGGAGTCTTACCATATTAAAAAGGAATCAGTTAAACACTGAATTTTTTTTTTTTTTGAGACAGTTTCATTATGTTGCCCTCAGTAGAGTGCTATGGCGTCACAGCTCATAGCAACCTCACTTGGGCTTAAGTGATCCTCTTGCCTCAGCCTCCCAAATAGCTGGAACTACAGGCGCCCGCCACAACGTCTGGCTATTTTTTTGGTTGTAGTTGTCCCAGGCAGGATTTGAACCCACCAGCTCTGGTGTATGTGGCTGGCAACCTAGCTGCTGAGTTACAAGTGCCGAGCCTAAACACTGAATTCTAATAGCAAGGAAATCTTACTGTAGGAGGAAATCACTGTTAAACAAATCGAGAGGGAACTTGGAATATGAGCAAGATGGTGAAAGAGGACTTTCCAGAGCTTGTAGATACATGCATTTGAACAACTATCCATGCACAAAAATATCTTCACAAGAGCTAAGAACACATGAGAGATGGAAGCCCCTAGGTATGGCACAGAAGGTGCATTGAAGAGGGTAGGAAAAACTGCGTTATGTTACTGGCATCACCCCTCCCTGTCCTGAGGCAGCACACTGGGGAGAGATACCCTCTGTGTTGAGAAAGGAGGGAGAAGTGAGTATCAGATACCAAAACAGGGCCCACTCAAGTAAAACAGCCCCAAGCTTCAGGCTCACTCTACAATCCAATCTAGCCCAGACCAGGTTGGGCCACACGTTTCAGGCTCGAGAGCTGCTCTAGCCCTATGTCAGCACCCCTAGCCTTAGGCTGTAGACATACCCAAATGCTAGGCCTGCTCCTGTGGCCCCACACTAGCAGACTCAGTGCTCGCTCATCTGAGTAAATCCCAGTGCTGGGCTGGCTCCCATAGACCCAGGATCCAAGACTGCCTTTAGGGGAACCTAGGTTTCAGGCTAGGCCTTATGGACCTTGTCTCAAGTCCAGTACCTGCACACTCAGCTTCCAGGGTTTCCCCTGCAGACCTAGCCTCCAGGCCAGCACCCATGATCTCAGGCTCTAGAATGACCAGTGGACCCAAGCACCAACACCTGCCTTAGCACCAAACTAGCCAAAGGCTCTAGGCCTATTCCAGTAGACTCAAGGTCCACGCCTGCCCCAGTAGATCCCAATGCCAGTAGGTCCTACCAGGTTGAGGCTCCAGGACGGTCCCTGTGACCTAGGCACACTCCTATAGATTCAGGCTACAGCTATGGATGGACCTCAGCCTCAGGTCAGCCCCTGGACCCAGGCTACTGTCACACCCCCACAGACCCAATCCACTGGTCCATCCTAGTGGATCTAGTTTCCAGGATTACCCCGAGTGCTGATCAGCCCGAGTTCAGCAGCAATTCCAAGGGCTCTGTTTAAAATGGGACCAAAAAATCCCTATCAAATCCTTCTAGTGATACCTGTTGGAAGAAAAACCTAGCTGACCGTTGTAACGTCAAAATGGTTTATACTTAAGAGGCACTAGATTTATTTGTTCATTTTCATATGTAGCTTTATTGGACTTAGAAAAATATATACAATAATTAGAACCATAGTTCTTAAATAGTTTTAAATTAAATGTATGCAAGTGAGAGGATAAGTATATTTCCACAGTCAGAACATCAATACTGCTTAATAAAGTAGTAGACAGGAATTTCTGCAGCAAGTCAAAAACATTTACAGGAATGGTAAGAAATGAGCAAGAGCAGCTTGTGCCTGGCGAGTTAGCCAGCTCAGACATGTAGGAGAGGAAGGGGTTTGAATTTGAGAAAGGGATTACAGATTTACATATTTACCTATCCTAAAAGCTAGAGATTTGAGTACAAATATTTGAATGTGGGGATGGAGACCCTCTAGGGTATATGCTAACAAGCTAACTTTGATCAAACCAAAGATTGCCAGTTCAATTTATTCAGCTGGATTTAGATATATTGGATTATCTGTCAGTCACAGTTCAAATAGTAGCAAATAGATATAACAAAACTCAAGAGCCTTGGAGTATTTGCTAATGACATTTTGGATTAGACCCCTGCTTTCTCCTGAACATTCTTCTTAATGAATTCACAGTATCCAGCAGTGTTTGCAAAAGAGATTTCACTTTTGCAGCCCTCTGACTGTATATGGTTTTGAGAAGCTGTGTTTAAGGAAACAATAGGAATTGCTCCAAGTTTGTTCCACTTCTGCCCTCTCTCCCCATACTATACTAACTCCAGCCCTACTTCTTTAGAAGTATAGATCTTCCCACCATTGGTTCTTTGCCAGGAATTGCAGTTTAATCAGCACACCAGCCAGAGGCCAGTTTGTCATGGGATTTCCTGGGGAAATCAGTAGCCACCTCCAATCCTTACTGCATACATTTGCTAAACACCCAAAGCAACAAGAAGATGTCATGAGCAACATCAGGCTTTAGAGTCTAGAAACACTTATATGAATAGGAAAGAGAGGTGATAGGAAATAGGCAAATTACAGCAGAGCTAGAGGTTCATTTAGGAATAAGAAGAGAGTGATCGGTATTTTGTTCTCTGTTCATCTATTTCCTGCTTAGTTTTCTTGATGCAACTGAAGATCTCCTTGAAAAGTGCTTTGTATTCTGGAGGTGGCGTGGTGGTGGGGGAAGCGATGGGTTCTGGGGCAATAGAGGCCAGTTCCCAGCCATCAGTGATGGGCTCCAGCTGGGCATTGCCTCCAGTCAGGTCCTTGGTTTGTGCCCTGGAGGTCTGCACAGCCTTATGGGACAGAGAGTCCTGCTCCTGCTGGCACTTCTTCAGCAGCTCCTCATACTTTACCTTCAAGGCACTGTACTGAGTGTCCACTTCATGCAGAAGGGAGATACCCCTCTGCTTCACAGCCTTGGCCCTCCTGATACAGGTCTCCTCATGGCCCTTCACAATGTCGCCCCCTGCCAGGCTGCTTAGGATTGTCTCACTGCTACTGCGCTTGAGAGGCTTTCTCTGTGCTTCCGGCACAGTCAGGAACATCTCTTCCAATAGGCTCTGGCTGGGATCTTTGAAAGGAACAAAGAGAGAGTCTGGCACCAGCTTTTCAACCCCATTGGCAAATGGGTGCTCTGACTGCAACATCTGCCGCATCTCTGCCACCTCAGCCTCCAGCTCCAGCGCCCGGGCGCGGTAGGCGTCCGTGGCCCCCAGCTGCTGCTCCAGTTCGCTGTTCTCCTTCAGCACCAGCCCGTACTCCTCCTCCATGGTCACCCGCTTCTGCCGCTCCAAGCTCAGCTGGGCCTGCAGCATTGTCACTGTTTTTTTCAAGTGCTCGTTTTCTTCTTCATCAGGGCTTCTCTGACTTTGCAAGGATGTGATCTTCTCCGCAAACACATGATCATACACAAAGTGTCTATGGGAAAGAATGTTGAAATAATACAGGTCACCTGACAATGAAATGAGGAAGATTATTGATTCTTCTCAACTAAATATTTCAGAGGAGCTGTGACAGTGAATGGTTTTTTAGCTACTGAGAGGAGTGGCTAAGATGAGGCATGAAAGCAAACTTAATTTTTGTGACTAATCTTTTTTTAACATTAAAAGTACAACACAACATCAGTTTTCCTTACAGCTACTTTACAAAAAGAGAGAATGGTCCTTAACCTTCAACTGCAGACCAGAATCACTGTGTAGTCTTAAAAAAATACCTATGTCTGGGTCCTATCCTATGGATTCCAACCTCACCTGGATTTGGGGATTTTTCTCCAAGTGATTCATAATACATAGCCAAGATTGAGAACCACTGCAATTTTTAATCAGGGAAGCATATCCTGGGAAGCTTTTTACCCACATCTAGAAATTTATTTGTGCCTGAGGAAATGCGCTGGTATTTGTGTTTGTTTGTTTGTTGACAGAGTCTCACTTTGTCACCCCAGGTAGAATTCCATGGCATCACAGTTCACAGTAACCTCAGATTCTTGGGCTCAAGTAATTCTGTTTCAGCCTCCCAAGTAGCTGGGCCTACAGGTGCTGGCCACAACTCCTGGCTATTTTTAGAGACAGAGTTAGCTCAGGCTGGTCTCAAATGGGTCCAGGTGATCCACCTACCTCAGCCCCCCAAGAGTGCTGGGATTATAGGCATGAGCCACCAGTATTTGTGTTTTGAAAAACACCCACAGGTGATCTGATGGATAGGTAAGGCTGAGAACAACGAAATGGATCAGCTGGTCTCTCCGGTTACGTCATAGGCAACCTGCAACTGTGTTTTCTTTTTTCTTTTTTTGGAGACAGTCTGACTATGTCACCCTGAGTAGAGGGCTGTGGCATCACAGCTCATAGCAACCTCTAATTCTTTTTTTTTTTTT
>NW_003852491.1:612536-627157 GCF_000181295.1 Otolemur garnettii
GGGCTGGGGATTTGAACCCGCCACCTTAGGTGTACGTGGCTGGCGCCTTAGCCGGTTGAGCTATAGGCTCCGAGCCGCAACCTCTAATTCTTAAGTAATTCTCTTGCCTCAGCCTCCCAAGTAGCTGGGACTAGAGGTGCTCACCACAATGCCTGGCTATTTTTGTTGTTGTTGTTGCAGTTGTCATTGTTGTTCAGCTGGCCTGGGCCACGTTTGAACCCGCCAGCCTCAGTGTATGTGGCTGGAGCCGTAACCACTGTGCTCTGGGCACCAAGACTGTATTTATGCTTTCTTTGCTTGCCTGCCTCTCCATTAGACTAAAGGCTCATGAAGGCAGGAACTGCGTCTATTTTGGCCATCATTTCTTAACATTGGCATAGTTTCCTATATGGTAAGTGTTCAATAAACAGTTCTTAAATATTCAAACTCATAAAGGCATTTCTTATTTATTATTATTATTTTTTTTTTGCAGTTTCTGGCCAGGGCTGGGTTTGAACCCACCACCTCCGGCATATGGGGCTGGCACCCTACCCCTTTGAGCCACAGGCACTGCCCCATAAAGGCATTTCTATGGGTTAAAAAAGCTAGTGCTTTCCTGGATTTTTGTTTTACTGAAGTTTCCATTTTTTTCCCCTCACACTAAGGTAAAATACAACCCCCAAACCTGTAATCTATAGGAAGTAAATCATCTTAAACTATGATTTAACACATTAAAAACCACTGAAATAAATGCTCTGAAGACAGAATAACTAATACCCAAGAACTCTAGAATTTGCATGTTTAAGTTAAATGGCTTTGTTCAAATCACTGGTAGTTTAATAGCTAAGGGGTGTTTCTTAAAATGGTAGTTTCAATCTACTGGAATCCAGAATGTGTCAATGACATGAGACAGTCCCTGCTTGTAAATCCACAGAAAGGCAGGCTCTTACTGGCGGAGGTCATACAGCTCTTTAAGACAGGAGAAACTAGGTGCTGATTTCTCCTGGTCACACTTCCCCAGGCTCCTCTTCCCACGGCTAGATGACTTCAGTTCCTCCACTTGGCTCTGGAGGTGGTCAATGTTGGTTTGTAGGCATTCAATTGTTTCAGTCAAGCTGTGAAGAATAGACAGAAGCCAATTGCTGCTTGTCACATTAGATTAAGGACAAAAGAGGTGAGATGAGATTAGGTGCAAGCCACTCAAACTGGGCTTTCTTAATTGGAAAGGACTTCTGGTTAATCTCCACTCTCAAAAAAGAATTAAGTTCAACTTTACCCCATGTCCACCCAAACTTGCAGCAGCCACCTTCTATTCTATTAATAGTTTATAATAAGTAACTCCCCCTGGGGCTTCCCCTGTAAATTCTAGAAAATTTACCTCAGAATCTTTTGCTGTGAGGCTTTGCTGTCAGCCACTAGCTTTTGATTTGTTTCTTCCAGTTCTCTTGCTGTGACATCTAATTGCTCATAAACCTTTGCATGCTGTTCATTCATTTGCCGCAGAAGCTCCACCTGCTTGGTCAGATACTGTAAGAGAAGATGATTGGGACTAGGTGACAGAAACAGATGAGACACCTGCAATGTTCCAACACCAATTCTCTGATTCTCTGACACCAGCTGGTGTGAGGATAGAGGCCAGAGGCCAGTAGAATGCTGTAGCTCTGGGCTCCCCAGCCTCCCAGCAAGTCCATTTGTTCACCAATGCAGAAGCTCCCTGAGACCCATTTCAGAGTTTCAGGGATGCTTTATTACATAGGCATTATTGGTGAACGTATCCAGCTTCAGTCCCTCTCCCCCTCCAAGGTTGGGGGTTGGGAACAATAATTCCAATGCTCTAATCACATGATTGGTTCCTCTGGGGACAAAGTCCCCATCCTTCCAAGAAATTCCAAAGGTTAAGGAGCTCTATGCCAGGAACCAGGGACAATGATTAAATAATTTTAATCAAGCCAATTGTTTTCTGAGTATGACATTCTAGATATAAAGTAGTGAAAAGTACATTGATTTTTTTTTTTTTGCAGGTTTTGGCCAGGGCTGGGTTTGAACCCGCCACCTCTGGCATATGGAGCTGGTGCCCTACTCCTTTGAGCCACAGGTACCACCTGAAAAGTCCATTGATTTAACCAGAAAGAAATACTTTGGCTTAATATTCTTCAAAGACCACTGCTATTTTCTTAGTTCTATGAGAATGTTACATCACTATTATCCTCTTTATTTGTAAGAAATTTTCCAGAGTATTTACTAGAGTAAATACCAACACCAACTGGTGTGAGGATAGAGGCTAGCATAACTTACTATTTACTCTAGTAAATAATCTAATACTGGTTTGTAAATAGCCAAGGATAAAGAGGAATAATCACAATCATTTTTTTAGTTTTTTTTTCTTTTTGGCCGGGGCTGGGTTTGAACCCACCACCTTCGGCATATGGGGCTGGCACCCTACTCTTTTGAGCCACAGGCGCCACCCAATAATCACAATCTTAATGCTGCAGTGCTGTCAACTTGATCCTCTCACTTAACTCCTCCCAAAGATGCTAAAATGCAGATATTCCAAATGAAATATTCATATTTCCATGGACCTGATCAGAAAGAGGAAAAAAGAGGTTTGAGATGTTACTAATGATGAAGTGATAATAGACTGAGGACTTGACTTTGAAAACACTCTTTTGTATTTTTTGAGACAGAGTCTCACTATGTTACCCTCAGTAGAGTGCCATACCGTCACAGCTCACAGTAACCTCAAACTCTCAGTTTTAAGCAATTCTTTTGCCTCAGCCTCCCAAGTACCTGGAACTACAGGTGCCCCCACAACACCCAGCTATTTTTTGTTGTTGTAATTGTCATTGTTGTTTAGCAGGCCCGCCGGGGGAAGGGGGGGAGGTGGGGAGAAGGGTTTGAACCCGCCAGCCCTGGTGTATGTGGCTGGTTCCATAACCACTGAGCTACAGGCACCAAGCCAGAAAACACTCTTCTTGAGGTTTCTTATGACTACACAAGTATTTGCAAGGCCAATGACAAAGTTCTTTCAAAGAATGAGCTACATGATATTCAAAGGCCTCTTATGTAAAGTGTTAAAAGTATATATGGAATTTTTTTTTTTTTTTTTGGCAGTTTTTGGCCGGGGCTGGGTTTGAACCTGCCACCTTCAGTACATTGGGCTGGCGCCCTACTCCTTTGAGCCACAGGTGCCACCCTATATGGCCTTATTTTTCAAATCTAGTTAGTTAAATAACTCAGCAGCAATATGTTAAATAAACATTTAACCTCTCTTTAACCTCAACTCTCTCATCTGAAACTCCTGGGGCCAAAAGTGTTTTGGAAAATTCCTTGAATTTTAGAAAGACAACGTGGCACTCGTACCTTACACATACCTTATACTTTATAATATCAATTGTGAGGTTTGGGCATCACCCTGTAATCAAGCATTAATATGCCTACATCAAAAGTATGAACAAAGATTATAAACAGCCTCACATCAATTCAGGTCAGAATTTGCTTCCAAATACAAATTCTGCAAACTTAAAAAAATTTTAGCTTACAGAGCTTTTGGGGTTAGGAATTCATAGTGATTATGTTAGTATCTACCATGTAGAAGTGACAGGATTAAATGAGATAAGTGAGCACACATCAGGGACCTGTAAAAGCCTGTTTATTTTTCACTGTCTCAATCCTGCCCAGCTTCTCTTGGTCCCTTGAAAATCAACCACTAATTCTCATAGGCAAAGCTTTTTCAGAACTATAGAAGTAGGCACTTAATCTCACTCTCTGGCTAGCAATGCTAGTACCGGTCACTGATGGGAATGTGCAATCTCTTAGGAATATCACAGTGGAAAAAAGCTTTAGAATCACAGGAAAAAAATAATATATATATATGTATATATGTTAGCTGCAGAATTTGTGCAAGCTATTTTATAAAGTACAGGCTTCGAGTATTCTTCCGGACTGATTCAGAACAACCTTAAAAAAGGTTAATGTATAAACCAGACACCTAAATAATTTACAATAGGAGCTATTCCTGCCCTAGCGACTGCAATATTCACACCCTCTACATAGGACACATCTGCCCCACAAAGGGCATGTGTAAGGCCAATACATGCATGGATATCTTTCTGTGGTCGGCACAACATCAAAGAGGCTGATGGGAGGCAGTGGTACAGTAGCTAAGAGGACAGGCTTTGGAGTCAATTTCGTTTGAAGTCTGCTTTGCATTTATAACTGGGTGACCTTCAGCAAGTAATTTAATTTTTCTAAAGTGAGCGAGCTTTCCTTATCAATTACCTTATAAGGCTATGAAGATTAATGTATGCATGGGAGAGACTAGAATATGTCACTCCAAAATAGGCTTCTTTGGCACAAAAACAAAAGATATCCTGCCTCTCCCTCTGTCAGAAAGAACAAAGGTTAACCACTGATGACACTTTAGGTCCTTATGGGCCAGAAGATAGCACCAAAGGAATCTACATTAACAAGCTTTGCTAGTTTCCCTTATTTACCATGTATTAGCCTTCCCACAAGCTGCTGCCCCTAGACACACTTTTCCTTTGTCTTGTTACTTCTCTAAAAATTTACCATTCTTTGTTGAAAATGCTTTATAAACTGAAAATCATATTGTTTTGAGAATTATTTATTCACTGGGTATTTCTCATGAATATATATGAAATATACATGTCAATAAACTTCTGCTTCTCTCTCTGGTTAATCTGCCTTTTGTTACAGGGGTCCGTTCTAATTAAGAACTCATGAGGGTTGAAAAAACTTTTTTTTCTTCCCCTACATATGCAAATTATTAATATATACAAAGCTAATATATGTAAAGAGTTCAGCATGTTATCTGGCATTTGATAAAATTCCTCCATAGGAGGTAGCTACTGTCATCTTTTATCTGTAATTTTCACAACCTTACATGTGCTAAGATTCACTAGGAAGGTTTTATTAAAGTATAGGAACCTGGGTTCCTTCCCCTCCACAATACTAACTCAGTAAAACTGGGGTAGAGCTATGATTCTGCATTTTTAGCAAATAACCCAGTGCTGTTAGTGCAAGTGGTTCGTGGATCACATTTTGTAAAGAAATGTTGATTTTGGACATGGAGAATCCTGGAAGTCCCCTCCTCTGACCCTATATCTCCTTTTTGGGTCTAGGAAATAAGCAGTCACTGGGATAAACAATCACTCTTAAATTTAATGCTTACCATTTCCCTTCTTAAGACTTAGCTTTTGCAGTTATTTACTAAGATTAGGTTAGTGAATTTTAACTGTATCACAGCAATTTTTGCCATGTTATATTTTGATGGTGGGCAGCTGAGACAGTGCCTCGCTCTGTCTCCTATGCTAGAGTACAGTGGTGTCATTGTAGTTCACAGCAACCTCAAATTCTTGGCCTCAAGGGATCCTCCTGCCTTAGCCTACTGAGTAGCTGGAACTACAGATACCTCTCACCACACCCAACTAATTTTTCTGGGTTTTTTTTTAGAGATGGCATCTTGCTCTTGCTCAGGCTGGTCTCAAACTCCTGACTTCAAGTGATCCTCCTATCTCAACCTCCCAAAGTGCTATGGGTGTGAGCCACCATGCCTGGCTATTTTGATGCTCTTACAATCGTTAGTTCTTTGAAATTACAAACTAATTACTTTAACCTTCAGTCCTCCTTGCTAACTTCTCAATCCACACAAATACTAACTTTCTATATGTGGCTAATTTCCTCTGCCACATTTTAAAACTTTCTACTGTGGGTAATCATCCAGTTTCAACAATTATTAACACAAAGCCAACCTTACTTCTCTGCTCTCACTGGCAATCACTTCAAAGCAAATCCAAGTAATCTTAATTCAAGTATACATCTCTCTTCTTCTAAGAGATAAGACTTTTCATTTTAATATAACCACAATTCCTTAAAGGAAAATAAAAACCAATAACTCCTTAACGTCTACTATGTTTTAGCACTATTATTTTCCCAATTATTTCGTAAATGGTTTTTCTATCTTCATTTGTTACTGATTTTTTTCTTACTTCACAGCCAAATTTTAGAGTTGTCCCAGACTAAGTCCGCTCCTCCTTCTTTTAGGGTCTTTTTTTCTACTATCTCCCATGACCAAGGATACAATTCTCCTGGTTGGCTCCAGCTAATCCAGCAATTCATTTTGCTACCCTTTTATTGGAGACAGGGCCTTGCTCTCTTGCCTGGGGTATAGTGCAGTAGCATGCTTGAAGCTCACTGCAACCTCAAATTCTTGGATCCACGCAACCCTCCTGCCTCGAGCCTCTCAAGGAGCTGGAACCACAGGCATACACTACCAGGCCTGGCTAATTCTTCTTCTTCTTCTTCTTTTTTTTTTTTTTGTAAAGAAAGGGTCTTATTTATGCCACTCAGCCTGGTCTTGAACTCCCGGCTTCAAGTGATCCTCCCACCTCAGCTACCAAAAGTGCTAGGATACCAGGAATAAGCTGCTATGCTGGAACCATTTTGCTTACTTCTAATTGAAATTATGAATGGAGGTATTAAATAAAATTTATAGGAAGCCATTGGTTTGGATTGAGCTCCAGTACTAGGCCCAACAAATTAAACCAGAATGAAATCACTCAAAGTTCCATGTCACTACTCTGAAACTAAGTTGTTTACTTGACTTGCAAATTTGGGATGACAGATAATAACCAAATGCCAGTTTTAGCCAGCATGATAAGAAAATCCCCTCTGCTTTAACCTTTATAAGGAAATTAACTTTGGAACAACCAATCTGTTTTGTTTCCTGTTTCTGCTTTCCTCAGTCCTTTTCTGTCTATAAAACCAATCTCCTCTGCTTGGCTCATGTGAGTATCCTTTCTTTTTTTTTTGAGACAGAGTTTTACTTTGTCACCCCTGGTAGAATGCTATAGCATCATAGCTCACAGCAACATCAAACTCTTGGGCTGAATTGATTCTCTTGCCTCAGCCTCCCAAATAGCTGCTACAGGCACCAGCCACAATGCCCTGCTGGGCTCAATTGAATATTAATTCTAGTTTATTCTACTTTATAGAATAAGATATTCCCCAATTCTAGCATTGAAAATAAAAGCCAATTGAGATTCTTATACTAAATTTATTAGTTTTTGCTTCATTTTGGTTTTTAGAGACAATGTTTACTCTGTCACCCAGGCTAAAAAGCAGTGGCATGATCTTAGCTCATGCAGCCTCAAACTCCTGGGTTCAAGCTATTATCCTGCCTCAGCCTCCTAAGTAGCTAGAACTACAGGTCTTTGCCACCATGGCCTAGCTATACAATTTTATCTTTTGACAGGCAATAAATCACCAGTAGTATTAGAAGTAATCTGTGACTTCATCACCAACAAATATCATACTATGAATATGAAATAAGAAAATAGCACATTATAGCAGTTGTAGAAATCTTGATTATTGCTTATATTCATCACTATTTGAAATTATAGTAGTTTCTGGATCTTGGCATTTAATGTGTTAATATCTACATTACTATATTACACATGTATTTTTTTAATATTTGGTAGGTATTTCAATGTAACAGATTTCCATTATAATAATTCAAATTCAGGCTAGAGCACAATGGTATGATCTCAACCTCCTGAGCTCAAGCAATTGCCTCAGCCTCCCAAATACTGAAGACTATAGACAAGTACTTCCATACCTGGACAATTTTTAAATTTTTTTGATGAGACAGGGTCTGATTATACTGTCCAAGCTGGTCTCAAACTCCTCTGTTCTCAAACGATCCTTCCACTTCAGCCTCCCAAACTGCTGAGATTACAGGTGTGAGCCATCATGCCCAGCCCTCTATGTATTTTAAGAGGATCATCACAGGTCTCATTGGACAGCCAAAGGGATCCATGGCAAAAAAAGAGATTACAAATTCTGGTCATCCTTCAGACCTCATTTCAAGCAACCTCTCAGGGAGCCTTTTCAAAACACCTAGTTTAAAGCAACACTCTTTCCAAGGTACCTCATTAATTTCTCTTAAAATGTAACACAGTAAAAATCAACTAAATTGTTTATTATTGTCATCCTCTTTCTAAGAAAGGAAGGCTCTTGTATATCTAATCCATTTCTTTCACACAGCAGGGACTAAAAAATCATAGGCTAACTGGCAATTTCTAGATCTCTATTCACAACAGCTTATCAGCCTCAGAACTCAGAATGCCAAATGAGATTTAACTCAAAGATTTTGAGAAGGGTTTTTGTTATAACCCTCTTGAGGAAAGAGCCTTTTCTCTACCTTCTCTATATTTATTCCCGTGGCACCAATATCCCCAACTAACTGAAAGGAAGACATCTACAATTCCTATCAGCTACCATATGGGGCCCAAGTTGTTGCTCTCTTTTAAAGGTATAATGTTCAAATTATGGTTGTGGCCAAGATATAGAAAACAAGTCAATATGTAGTACAACCAGGTCATTTTTTTAAACAAAAGAAAGCTCCTCTTGTTTATTTTTTGAGATAGAGCCTCAAGCTATCCCCCTGGGTAGAGCACCATGGCATCACAGCTCACAGCAACCTCCAACTCCTAGGCTCAAGCAAGTCTCCTGCCTCCGCCTCCCACTTCCCACCTCCCAAGCAGCTGGGACTACAGGTGCCCACCACAATGCCCAGCTATTTTTTGGTTGCAGCCATCATCGTTGTTTGGTGGCCCAGGCTGGATTCGAACCTGCCAGCTCAGGTGTATGTGGCTGGCGCCTTAGCCGCTTGAGCCACAGGTGCTGAGCCCTCTTGTTTAATATATAAAAACCTATGATAGAAAACACAGTGAAACCATTTAAGAACTTGTGATATTTGGCCTTAGAGGACCTGGCTTTAAGGATGATCTAAACAATGGCAGAGAGCCTATTTTCAAATGGTAGGAGTTTAATCTTATTATATTAAATCAAAACTAATCAGAAAAGCCATTCACTTCTCTAAGAATTGGTTACAGGATTCCTATGAAGAAGTCTGATTAAATTCATCAGGAACTTAAAAATTATTAAATCTCTAAGCAAGTGCTAACGAAAGGCAAGACACGACATATCTCTATGTAGTCAGATATGGTGCATAAAGGCTTTGTCTCTAAAACTTCTAGTGTTTATCATTTTTTTTCCCTGAATTTAGAAGGAAATTGGTTGGCTAATTTCCTACCATTCATATCTCTAGGTATAGATATGATTCTGACGTTCTGGTTTTCTCTTTGATACACAGCCTCAAATAAATCTGCTATATTTAACAGGGGAAAGAGATATTTTAAGCAAAATGATGGGAGAAGGGAAACACAGGGTGACAGAAATGTGGATAAAAACGTCAATTTATAGCAAAAGTTTCTAAGTTGAAATGTCTAGGAATATATATATAGACTGTCACCTCAACTATGAGTACAAGGTTCAGGTTATACACAAAAATTATAAACAGGCCACCCAGAAACTAAAGTAAACCAAGGCCAGCAGATCATGTTAATACCTATTTCCAATTGCAGAACCCTAACCTGGAATGCAGGAAAAGACAGACAACCCAATCTAAAAACACATAAGAAATGAAATGGAAATTTGGCTGTTAAGCAGCATTGGGATTATCCTCAAATTAAGGATTATAGCCAAAATCCTCTGAATTTAGTATCAAAATGAACTTTCACAATAGTGAATAAATATTTCCTATTACCTTTTCTTTCTCCTGATTAAAGTAATATATTTCCGCTGCAGGAAATTCAGAGGGGGGGAAAAAAGCATGAGCATGAAAAAAAAAAAAAAAGACCTATAATCCCACTGTTAAATGCTTAGATTGTTTCTAAGATCTACTTTCCAGTAATCCAAGAGGATTTTCTTCCAGAATTAAGATTTTTTCATGACTATAGTTAACAATAATTTATTGTATATTTCAAAATAGCTAGGAGAGAAGATTAGGAATGTTTCCAGCACAGAGAAATAGTAAATGTTTGAGAGTGATAGATATCCCAATTACCCAGATTTGATTATACATTGTATGCATGCATCAAAATTTCACATGCACTTTTATGCATATAAATACATACAATGGATATGTATACATAAAATTTTAAAAATTCTTTCATTATTAAAATTTTAAAGACATGGGTATACATCCATAATCTCATCCCTTCAGAACAGCCCTGTACCAAAGTAGTACAAGCACTCATGACCATTCTCTAAAGGAGCAAACGGATTTGAGGGGTAATTTACACGCCTAAATTCTCTAGCTACTTGCAAATAAAATTGAGAGCTTAAACTTGAATCTCCTAACACAGAGGTCAGAGTGCTTTTTACCTTCTTTAAAAATTTCCAGAGATGGAGCAGTGCCTATGACTCAAAAGGGTAGGGCGCCAGCCCCATATGCCGGAGGTGGTGGGTTCAAACCCAGCCCTAGCCAAAAAAAAAAAAAAAAAAAAAAATCTCCAGAGATGGAAACACACAGTTTAGAAATTCCTGGAAGAGCTCTGTAAAGTGCTTATCCTCTGTTAGAAACTGATTTTAACAAGTATTTACCAATTACCTACTATATGCAGAAGACCCTAAACACAGGAATAATCTTTAAGTTGCAATAGGAAACGAGAAGAAAGTAGAATAAAACAAATCAAGAAATAAGTATAATACATCATAGAGTACTGAGAAATGTAGTAAGAGCAGCAAAAATGTTTTAAAACTTTCAAAGAGGGCACGGAATCTCGAAAGAAAGGATGCCTTGAGCAGTCGGCACAACTCCTTTGGGGATAATGCAAGCGTCTAAGCACAGGCGTAACAAACACACAAGGCTGCAGGCTGATTACATGATTGTAGGAAAGTGTAAGTGAATCCAATTGTGTCTGATGGTGTCAGATCTCATTACTCTCCACACCTTTTCTCCCCTTCTCCTTTCCCCCATCAAGGAGAGGAAAAACTTACTCCAGAATGACTCTTTCAAATTAGCACAAGAAGTAAGGCTACAGGCTTCTCTGAAGCCAATAGAAGCATTACTGTCAATAGCTTATTTAATTTTCTTTTAACCTTAAAAACAATGCCTACCAAAACTATTGATCAATATTTATTGGGTGTATTTGAAACCTACTAACATTCTTTGAAAGAACACCTGTGGTTCTACTTGCAAAATACCCTTTGGTAGTGTCCCAGTTGTCTATTTTTATAATAAGTCAGAGTTAAATTTCTCTGGGTAGTAAGAGTTGATTTTTTGATTTTCAACTATTTATTTTTCTAAATTAAAAAAATGATTATGTATTACTTTCCTAGTCAGGAAAACTCTCCAATAAGTGCTGTAAAGAGTTAGTTTAAAACTTTTACAAGTGTCTTGGCGCCCGTGGCTCAAGTGGCTAAGGCACCAGCCACATACACCTAAGATGGCAGGTTCGAATCCAGCCCGGGCCCACCAAAACAATGACGGTTGCAACCAAAAAATAGCTGGGTGTTGTGGTGGGCACTTGTGGTCCCAACAACTTGGGAGGCTGAGGCAGGAGACTTGCTTGAGCCCAGGAATTGGAGGTTGCTGTGAACTATGATTCCATAGCACTCTACCCAGGGGGATAGCTTGAGGCTCTGTCTCAAAAAAAAAAAAAAAACTTTTACAAGTGATTGACAACTGCAACAACAAAAAAAAGCTGGCACTGTTTTTGTTTCTTCAAAAACATAAATAAATTAATTAAATAAAAAAAGAGATAAGGTCTCCCTTGAGTACCCAGGTAGATCTTTTCTTTTCTTTTTTTTTTTTTGAGACAGACTCTCAAGCTGTCGCCCTGGGTAGAGTGCTATGGTGTCACAGCTCACAGCAACCTCAGACTTGTGGGCTTAAGCAATTCTCTTGCCTCAGCCTCCCACATAGCTGAGACTACAGGCACCGGCCACAACACCTGGCTATTTCTTTGTTGTTGTTGCTGTTGCAGTTGTCATTGTTGTTTTTAGCAGGCCAGGGCTGGGTTTGAACCTGCCAGCCCTAGTGTATGTGGCTGATATCCTAGTCACTGAGTTATAGGCGCTGCCCCAGCTTGGTCTTAAACTCCTTGATTCAAGCAATCCTTCCATCTTATCCTCCTAAGTAGCTGGGATTACAGGCATATGCCATTATGCCCAGCTCTTAAAAGTTGCAATTTGTGTAATCATAATTGGTTCTAAGGCAAGGACTATTTAATTCTACTTGTTTGAATTCCCAGCACCTGTTTCAGTAAATAATCAGAGCTTAGGAAGTACTGATTATGATAAACTGCTTCACCGGTCTAGGGTCTTTTTACATTTTTTTATGCATAGACAAGAGTCTTTAGTCTACTATACCAATTTAAGGGGCAAGGATTTCTAATTTTTTTTTGAGATAGAGTCTCACTTTTTTGCCCAGGTAGAGTGCCCTAGTGTCACAGCTCACAGCAACCTTAAACTTTTAGGCTCAAGTGATCATCTTGCCTCAGCCTCCCAAGTAGCTGGGACTACAGCTGCCCACCAGAATGCCCAGCTATTTTTTTTTTTTTTTAGAGAGGGGTCTTGGTCTTTCTCTTGCTCAGGCTGGTTTAGAACCCCTGAGCTCAAGCAATCCACCCACTTTGGCCTCCCACAGTGCTAGGATTATAGGCATGAGCAACCACACCCAGTCAGAATTTCTAATTTAAAGTGCAAAACTTTTTTGTAGGAGGGGAATTGGGCATGGAGATAGGTGTTCTGAAGGGATGGACAACTGGCTAATATCCACAATTATTATAGTTAAGTCATCTACACATAACTGGACTATTTGAGTGGGACTATGAATAAAAGAGCAGTACTTTCCATTTTAAAGTCTTCATCTGGCATTTTTCATTTCAGTTTGTTAAACTAGGCAAAAAGTAATATTTTAAGGAAAAATATACACCAAAAATGTAAATAAATCAAGTTTGTAGAGGAAGAAATAAACATGTATTTTATTTTATTTTATTTTTATTTTTGCAGTTTTTGGCCGGAGCTGAGTTTGAATCCGCCACCTCCAGCATATGGGGCCAGCTCCCCACCCCCTTTGAGCCACAGGTGCCACCCATAAACATGTATATTATAATCAATTCTTTAGTGCAAAAAAGTTTAAATACATTATGAAATCAGGTATTATTATTTTAACTTTTTATCTAAACCCAAGTTTAGGATGGTCTTTGGTAATGGGAGGGAAAGAGAAACCATCAAGGAAGACAAAGAGAAGAAATTTCAACATGTGGGTGGTTTTCTATCTTAAGCTGGGTAGTGGATACTCAGGTGTTCAGTGTATTATTCTTTTATACTTTTCTGGATATCTTAAATACTACATATTTTTTAAAAGAAAAAGACTTATGGCCAGGTGTGATGGCTGACACCTGTAACCCTAACACTTTGGGAGGCCAAGGTGGGAGTATTGCTTTAGGTCAGGAGGTAAAAACAAACAAACAAACAAAACCCCAGAACATTATGCTTCACATAATGGCAAATACTGGACCATTTACTTCTACTATACTCCACCAGGGTGAAGAAAGCAATCTCATCATAGTAGACTTACATGCTGGGAAAGCAGAAATCAACCTCCCCATTTCACTGATGGTTCTTGTTCTCAAAGTCTGTTAGAAATTAAATGCTGTTTCTAACTGTAAGTGTTACTTTAGCAGTATATGACTAGTGGAACAACGACAACATGTCACGTCTCAAAGTCTAACTCTCCTGATGAGTAGATTACCTCAATTTCCTGTAACTGCTCCTGATTGGTTGTATACATCTGCTGAAGAGATTCCTCCAATTCTGTGTTCCGATCCAGTAATGTCTTTCCAAGCTCAGCAGCAAGTTGGAGATCTAGCACAACAAATGAATCTTAGAATAACAAATGATCTTACTTCAATATTTTATATAACCCAGCCCCTCAAATAAGTCCCAGTACACATTACTAGTTTAAGTCAGATCCCAATGGAAGGTAGAATGGCAAAGAAGAAAACCTGAGTCCTTCATAAAATTCGGTTAAACTGGGGCCTTCTAAAGCATGTATCCTCTTAGGATATCAAAAATAGTAATCTTCCTTATGGAGAGTTAGTCATTAGTTCAGGAATGGTCGTTCAGCATTGTTGACTTCTAAAATCATAATTATTTGCTAATGGAATGAACATACACATATCCTGACAGTCTACTTTTTTCAATGGACTCTTAGGCCAAAGTACAGACAAATATTTTAATAATTTCTAAAGTTCCCATGAATGTGGCTGCTGAGAATACAACTGACAAAGCAAAGTTTATTGTTACATATCCTGGATTCCTAAGGGTACTAAAATGATTAAGCTCACAAAAGAAAAAATATATCAGCATCAAGAACATTGCCCCAGGTCGTTTTTCTACATCTCTCATGTCCTTTTGCAAGATGAACAAACCAGAAAAGCAAAGCAGCAATGTGGTTTCTGAAGTAATTACATGTTAGCAGCTCATATTTCCACTTAGCACAGAACCATATTTTGTTTTAAACCTCATTTTCAACTTTTTCTTAGGCATATATGCACATAAGACAGGGTTTGTTTATATTATTCTCAATCCAAGAAATGAAAATTTAGTAACAATACAAAAAAGGACACTAGCTGTAACATAGGTATTGAAATCACACAGTAAATTTTACGGAGCAGTCCATTTATACAGTGGGTTCCCCACTGTACTCTGACCACGAAGGTCTAAGGTCTAGTTCTGACTACCATTTACCAGAACACTTTCAATATGGT